>NW_015090783.1:2252896-2269823 GCF_001431845.1 Calidris pugnax | reverse complement strand
TTTTTTTGTCAAAAATAACAGCCCCCCCCCCCCCCCCCCAAAACAGGAGGAGGAATCCCTAGGTTTGCTTCCAAACCTGGGGTGAAGGACACCCCCCGCCCCGTCCTGCGGAGGAGAGGAAAACAGGAAATCTGTCCCTTTTGGCCTGAAATCAGCCCTGCAGAAGCTTCTCTGTATGAATGCTGAATATTTTGGTCTCGGCCGACGGAGGGCTCTGGGCAGCTGTGGATCTCACAGGGATTTTCCTCAGGGAGGTAATGCTGCTTCCCTGCAGTGCAGGGCTTCTGGTGCAGGAGTGTTTGGAAAGGCAGTGTCAGCTCCTGGAGCAGCGTCCTTGCTGCAGAGCTAACTCCTTTCAAGTTTCGGCTGAGAGTGGCCACTCTGCAAAATCATGTTTAAACTGCGCTCAGGAAGGGGCTCAGTGAGATGAAGCAGTTGTGGTTGATGGGTGACTGTGCTTGGGAGGATGTTGGGGACTCAGCAACCTGGGCTGAAGTCCTGAGGGAGAGGAGTTGGTTGTGGGGGGAGGAAATATGGGGCGGAAGGCTCCGTGGGTTGTTGGCAGATCTGGGGATGACAGCGGGTGAGGAAAATGCAGCTGCTCCGCAAGTGACTCAGGATGCTGGAAGCATCCGGGTGCTGACTCCTCTGCCTTACACCAGGCTGAGGGAAGGAGAAGATGTTGTCACAGCAGAATTTGGTGCCCGTTCCTCTTCCCCATTGCCCAGGTCAGTGGTGACACTTGACCCAGGGTGTCTGCAGCCAGGCTTACAGCGAATTATCCGTCACCTTCCTGGAGGGCCTGTGCTCTGGGAATTGTCCCCCTGCGTGTAGCACTCCAGGCTGTGGGTGTCAAACTGTCTGTTCTTGGGGAGACCTATTTAATCTTTTGCACAAGCAGCTTCTCGGCCTGGGCTGTAAAAAGGCACTTTGTTAGGGGCCTGCGGTGCTGTGGCTCTGCCTTCCCAGCCTCACCTGACCCTGCAGTGTCCCACAGGAACCTCTGCTACCCTTCCCAACAGCCATGTTTTGATTTGCTTGTATTCTTTTGCTTATTATACTGAATCCTGTGAAATACTCCTTCCTCCTCATCTGTCTTGTGTTTCGTATTGTTTAACTGTTTCTCTGTAAGAGGGCCAGCGGCTGAGCTGAGGTGAAGTAGAGCATCTCCATTGACTTCAGTGGGACCAGAGAGATTTACAGCAGATGTGGACTGGTCTGTAGTTTGTCTTTCCCCTTGTATCCATGTGTTTTCCGGCTCTGTGGATATTCATCAGCATTCCTATTTTGTTCAGAGTTTGCACAGGTCAGAGAAAAGTAGTTTTAAGATGCAAAAGCCAGCAGAAACAGCTTGGAATTTTCCTCTGGTTTTATTCTAATTCTTGCAGAAATGCCAGGTTTCAAGACAAAACCCCATTCCTGTAACAAAGCTTAAAAACTGTTGGATGTAGGATCTGGAAAAACAAATTCCATCAGACTGTGACAAGGGAAGGAGCTGCCTCTTGGCTCCACGTGAACAAGTGGTGGCCTGTACACCAGGTACGGCTGTAGCCGAGGACCAGCAGGGCTGTCAGTGCACCTGCCACACCTCACAGCAACCAGAAGTTTCTTGGTGAAAAGTGTGATTTCTCTCTGAGAGGTGAACCAAAAAGAATTTCCCTGACTGGGGCTGTAGCTTGCAACTGGAGAGACCAGTTTCATTCAGTCATGAGAAATCATACCAAGCACACTGGACCGTTCCTTACATTATTAAGACTGCAGTGCAGACTTGCATAAGCAAATGGCTTGCTTGTCACCCTTTACAGAGACAGCTTATGTTTGATATTGTTGTCCATATTGAGAGGTTGTTTTTGGAGTGGGAGTGTGGGAAAGAATACTGTTTGTAGGCAGAGCAGAGAGCAAAGTGTTCGTGCCGTAGCAGAGGGGATAATTTCTAGGAAATATACTCCCCCCTCAGATTCAGACTGAAATTTGCTGGTTCCCCGATCTCTTGAAGTCCATGTGAAGTTAAAAATTACCTGAAAAGAAGCACGCTAAGGTTGTTTCAGTATTAGCAATTTTCCAGTGGACTTGTTTAGACATTTAGAAAACTGGCATTTTTGGCTTTGTCTAGCTGGGTGTTTAGGTTCAGAGTGATGGTACGGTGTTCACAATCAGCCAATCTCCTCATCATCCCTACCCTTCTCATGTTGTTTGAGTTGCAGAGTGGTTTTGCTTCATGCTAACGTGATTAATTTTGGATAAAAGTAAACCAGTAGCTCTACTCCAGTTGTGAACCACTAGTGCTCCCTCTTTTAGTGGGAACACAAGGGTCCAAACCAAAGATTGGGCAGTTTTGAACCGTACCCTTGGTATAGACACTTAGCTGTCATGGGGGCCAGACTAAAACCTGGTCTGAAGTTGTCCCCACACACCCCATCTACATGTGATACACACGTACCAAATGCTTCCATCGTTTGATCCTTTCCTGTTGTGCCAAATAATTTCTAGTGTAGAAATAGCCTGTGTCTTACGCTAGAAAAAAAAAGAATGGTGGGGAGTCCAAGTGTCTGTCTTTTGTTTTTCCGTTTTAAAAAAAAATGGCAGGGGAGGTAGGAAGAGGAGACATAAAACATGACCGTTATCCACATGGAAAGATTAAATAGAACGAGAGTACTAGAGGAAAGGCCCAGAGTGTGACAGATCAAAAGAGCAAGGCCTCTGGCTGTTACGATAAAGAATGTCCTAGTTCTTGAGAACATATTTATGCGTGTGCGCATTGGATTTTTTTAAAAGGAAATAGTTTTATTCAAAGAAAGGTCTGTTTCTACCACAAGGGCTGTTTAAGGGGGAAATACTGGGTGAAAATATAACTTTCATGGGCAGTGCTATAAGGAATGTTTTGTGCAAATGAGAACGGGGTCCATTATTTTAAATTAAAAAATTTATTGGCAGGTTGGGGGAAATGGGGGCTGTCTGTTTTCGCTCTGGGTTGGCAACTCCTGTGGAGTTCAGTGTGTGGCTTGGCTGTGCAGCAGATCTACTTGTGTAGACATGCGTGTGGTATCCCATGAATGGCAAGGAGTTCTTGCTGAACTTAAGCCAAAGTGCGTAGAGGGCTAAGGAATCAAATATTCTTGTAGTCAGCTAAAACACTCCCAACTGTGATTCAGGCTGTGTTCAGATACTCGCTGCAGAAATGGCTGTGCCTGGTTGAAGATGTTACCACTCCCCTTGTGCTGGAAGATGCCTCACAATGTACGTTGGCAGAGCAGCTTACATGAACGTTTCTCGTGTGTTTTGTTGCAAAATTGTCTGGTTTAAGGACAGAAAAACTTACACCCTTTTCAGTTAAAATATTCCAGCCTGTTTGTCTCATACCACATGCCGTCAGGAATCAAAGTGCCATCATCTGAAGCAGATGAGGAATGTTCTCCAGTTGTGTGGCAGAGGCAGTAACCTCCAGCATTGAGCTCTATATACAAAGGTGATGACCACTAGCCATCTAAACAGCAATAGCCTTTATGTTGCAAGAACTTGAAGAATGAAGCTCTTCAAGGTCTTTCACAGTTTGAAGAGACTGTGAAATAGAGGTAGAAGCAGTGAGATTCCACAGACTATACTGTGGACCTTGGATAAACTCCAGGCTACAGGTATCCCTCTTATATGCTGTCTTGTTCATGTGTACAGAGTTTGTGAAATGGCAGGAGTTTACCTGGGCAGTTTTATAGGACCTTGTGAAGTACAGAGCAGTAAAGAAACATAAATCCAATGGGGTTGGCTCTTGACTTAGGTCTAAGTCAGTTCTACATGAGTAACTCAGTGAGTTTAATAACTATTCGTGATTTTACTTTGTGGTTTGTGAGAGTAAAACAGGGTGGCAGTGGAGCTGTGTAGATGCCATGGTGTCTGCAGGTGAGTACCCCACGTTCCTGCTCCCACTGCTTCCTTGCAGGGTGCACAGTAAGCTGCCGTGCCAGTTATTTTTCCACCAAGCCTCAGCAAAACAAATAAGAATTAAAACTTAGACCAGCAAATTGGTCTCACTGCTCAGGCTTGGAGACAGTAGCAGAGGAGCTGAAAGGATCCATACAAACCCCTCAGAAATTAATGGGAAGATTCCTGGTAAGTGGGAGTTTAGGCAAACAAAGATTGATTCTAGATCCTTTGTCTCCCAGGGTGTTAATTTGGGCTCAGAGAGACTATTGGAAGGAAGAGATTTTGACACAAAAATCTCATTTCTGTTTGCTGTATTGTTAAACACCCCCCTCAATTAAAAAAGATTAATATTGATTAACAAGAAAATCACTATATTTTTGTGGGGAAAAATGCTTCTGGCAATCTTCTGTTTGAATACAGGAATAAAAGACATTGTTGGCACAAGAATAAATGGGTATATAAAAGGTTTTGTGTACGTTTAATTAGGAAAGTGGAGGGAGGAAAGTGTGTATATTAATTTAGGTTTTAAACAGCAGTAAGCACTAAGACAATTTGGGATGTGATACAGGGTGTCACTTAAATTCAGTACCAAGCACACTCCCTTTTCGATTCTGTCAATTCTTAACTGTCTTGTCTCCATTGTCACTTTAACGTGAGAGAGCAAGCCTCAATTTAGATCCCCCCTCCTTTTTTTCTCTCTGGTGAATACCTAATCATCACACTGATTTTTTTGACTGGGTATTGACTGTGAGACTTGCTGCCCTAATTTCTCTTGCTACCTATAATAGCAATAGCTGGTGATTTAAAAAAAAAAAAAAAAATAATGCTTTTTTAAAATCTGAGATGGGATGTTCAGACATGCAGATATATTTTGGGTTAATTGAGTAATAGTCCTCCAAGACCCAGGGCTTCTCCTTGAAATTAACGTAGAAAGTGATAGGTCAAAAAGCTTAAGGTCCGTTACCCTGTGAGATACTAATACCCCCCCTGATGAATTTCATTTTCATGATTGCATCATCTTAAATTGAGGTGAAATCAAGGATTTTTCATTTTTTTCCCCCCTCCAGCTGAGTTTGACTGGCACAACTTCTGACATGGGTGTACGCAGGCTGGTACCGTGGCCAAGTCAAATCCTTTTCTTTGTTCTCTGGGCCTGCTGCTGCTGATAAAGTGGTCGGCGCATGGCATTATGTCTTATTACATTTTTGATGCAGACTGCAAAGAAACGGGTAAACTCACCATGGTTACCACGATCTGTCATTTGGCAGGGCACGCCGTACTCAGCGATGGCCTCTAGTGTCTGCAGCACAGCTCTGCATACGTGGTGGGTACAGGAGACAATACAGCACTCCCCGCTGCCGAAATCACGCAGCTCCGCTGCATACGTGGTGGGTACAGGAGACAATACAGCACTCCGAAATCACGCAGCTCCACTCATCGGGATGCTAATTTGGACAGGGAGCGATGCTCCAGCTCGGGCAGCAGGTCCTTACTCATAGTTGCCCTTCTGAAAGTTCCTGTTTGGTTTTGTCATTCCGTGTTGACTTGAGTCACTGCTGGACTCAGGCTCCCATGCTGGGACCAACTACCGCCCGGTGCAGCGCTGTGTGTCGCTGGCTTTCACAGCTGCGCTGTTTGGTTTTGTCATTCCGTGTTGACTTGAGTCACTGCTGGACTCAGGCTCCCATGCTGGGACCAACTACTGCCATGTGTCGCTGGCTTTCACATCTGCAAAACTTTTCCTGGACTTTTCCGTGGATTTCACTGCTTTGACTTGGCACAGCACGTTTCTAGTAGGGTTTTCTTTCTTACCTAGCTGTACCCTGCTGTGTTATTTCCTACAGACTGAGCATGTGTCATTGCTTAAATCTGAAACAATCACTGAATTATCTATATTATCATTAACTGCTGTGGTGGTGATAAATTGGTTTGTGTTTTGCGTGGGCTGTGGCTAAGGTTTGGTCGGTGGGTAAAGCAGGATCCCTAAGTCCCATCATTGCAGTCCTTGCCTTCATTCTGAACCCGTTTGGAGCTCCCAGGTCTTGTATGTGGCTGCTTGCAGTAACAGTTTGGGAACAAGTCTTTGCAGGATGGGTCTTTTTGTTTTATTGTACATGAGGAAAAACCGCTTCAGTCTTTCTCTGCTTAATTGAGGTAATTAAACCTTCCTACCTTGCAGCACAAGGGGCTCATTAATGTTTTTGAAGCATTTTGAAGTCCTTGGAGGAAAGACGCAGTTTACTGTTGTGTCACGTTTGATAACTGGTGAAATTTAGTCATCTGGACTTGGAAATATTGACTGAGTTGTACATACAGAAATCTTATGACCGTGTATGCATTTTGAGCTGATAATGTGAAGAGCTAATTGAGAGAATAGCTGACAACTGGGGTGTTCCTTCCCCGTGCCATACTCTATATGTGTGTTATTTAGTTTTTTGGGGGTTTTACTATGCTTTAGCAAAGACTGACAATTAGGTTCATGTGAAACCTTAGCGACACAAATGCAGATTGTAATGCCATAAAATTTAGCAGCTTAATTAAAGAGAAACCTTGCTTTTAGAAGTTGACCTAGTGATTTCATATTTGGTTAACTAGTAAAAATTAATAACATACACTTCTCTTGTAAAGATGACAACACCACAGTGATATCCTGTGATTAATTCTGAAGTGGAAATAGACTTCCCAACTGAGGACAAGAGTCTGTTCCACTATCTTCAGCATGGCTTTTCAGTGTGACTGCTCTTTCACAGTGTAACTGGCTCTTTCTTTTTGTAGTCAGGGGAAAACGTGAATTAAATCACTTGCAACTTTAAAACAAAGCTAGAGATTTACATAGTTCTGAGCCCCAGTGACTTTTAGCATCAGTTTAATTTAGATTTAAATGAAGGCTGGTAAATGAGATCTGTTCCTCATATGGAAGGCAGTTGGGAATTTTCAGCCAAGGAGTCTGTAAGGGGGGAGATTTTCTCAGACAGCAGGCAGGCTGTCTGTGCCCACAGGCAAAGTGGCAGCATCAGTGGGTGCAGGGGCACTTCAGCTGCAAGAGTGAACAGGTCGAATGGTGTAATACTCCCTTAGTCCTGAGTGAACAGTCCGTAACCAGCAGGTCCTCTAGCACTCTTGTGAAACAGGGAGCATAATTAAGGCCCCTAAGAAAAATCTAAAAGTTGTTTCTCAAACCCAAGTTCTTACTGTTGAAGATGAGAGGGAAGAAGTGTTTTGATTGCTCATTTCTGGGGCAGTTTGTCAACGATCACATTAGAGTCTGTTTCTGAACTCTCAGTTGACTCAAAACCCTGTAGATCTGAGTATAATCTTTCATAACTTTACCAAAAGTAACCATAACCCAAAGTGATGTTCTTTTCCCTTTGGTTTGCTTACATAACACAGTTTGACTGGCTAAAATCACTGGGTATCACACAAAGGGGAATAGAGGTAGCACTCTTCACCTCAGATGTCATACAATGAGCAGCAGATCTGATGTACCTCAACTGACTGTTCCCTAGGAATTTGGCATTGGCTGAAAATAGTACTGAGGGTAACTTGCATTGACCATGTGATGACACTTTGAGTTGCAAAATTACTTTCAGATAACTTGCACTGAAAAAGTAAAAATAGCACAGTACATTAGACTCATCTTTGTGGAATGTATATATGCAAAAATAGGGCTCCTTAATATTTACAGTTTGTCTAGGCAGAACAACCTGTCATGTTACACTCTGTTTCACTTTTAGGCAAACAATTTGCACTGATAATGTTGCAGGCTGTGCTATTTTCAAATGTACAGCAAATGTTAGAGAAGCATTAATTTAACCATTCTCTTCCTAGCAAATAGTGTGACTCTGACATGCCATTAGTGGGCTCAGACAAAGGTGAGGAGTCACAGCTTTAGAAAAAAAAGGCGATCTAAAATGTGTCCCAGTGTAACAGACTAATTAATCTTTAGATAATAACAGATTTTTTTTTTTCCTTTTCTCTTTGCAGCTGGGAGTGTTCACTCTCCCTCCACAAGCATGGCAACATCTGCGCAATACAGACAGCTTATAAATGACTACGGACCCCCATCTCTAGGCTATACACAAGGGATGCAGGTAGAGCTCTGTTGCTTGTTTTACTTTAATCAGATCCCTGACCCTACTTTTGCATAGTAGCATGGATTGTGGCCTGTAATCTGAGGTGTTCCTCCCTCCCACCAAGATCTGAAATCAAACCCAAATGGCAGACTGATTCATCGCACATGTCTTGGGATCAAATTAGACCAAGCAGTGCTGAGTGAGATTGGTTACTAATTAACTGTTAGTCCCATCCCTTCTGAGTCACAGTGAAAAACGTCTTGAGTTATGTTCTGATAGTAAGAGCTCTAACATATTTTAAAATTGTTAAAAGTTGAATATTTCTGTACTGTTTTTCATCAGCAAAATTACACTCTAAAATTTAGTGTCATGAGGAATGCGTCCTGTGGGCTGCTTCAGGAATCCGGTGGTAAACTTTCTGTGAAATGTATTTGACTTAACAGGATTTCTGTTATCATCTGGGCAGTTCTATGTATATCTGTTTCTCACTCTTCCCTGCCTACCTAACTTCTCCACAAAATACACACCTAAACATTGATGGAAGCAGAAAGAGAGTTAAATAGGCAGATCTCTGTTTTCTGTTTTGCAGGACTGTTTTAACGTCTGTTTCACGTAAGGTCCCAGTGTTGCAGCTGCATCCTCCCAGTTGATCCCACTTTTTGAAGGGCACGTAGCATTGTGTGGCAGCAACTGCAAAAAGAAAATCCTGTTTATATAAAAAAACCTGAAATTTTATTTTTTTAAAAAATGGCTTCCAGGGCTATTTCTGGTCCCCCATGAATGTCCAGTTGCTGTTTGTTGTAATTGTTTTGGTTTTAGCAGTATTTAATTGAGACTAATCTACTTTCTACTACAGGGTACCAGCAGCAGTCAAGTACCGCAAAGCAAATATGCAGAACTTCTAGCTATCATAGAAGAATTAGGAAAAGAGATTAGACCCACATACGCTGGGAGTAAAAGTGCGATGGAGAGGCTAAAAAGAGGTAATGTTTAAATTTATTAAAAAAAAATAATAATTGTGTCACATACACTTTGCTCACTGACTTCTTGTATACAGCTTCATGACAACTGTTTCCTTTGAAAGGAGACAGCTGTCTTGAGCTCATCATGAAAATAGGTGTATTAACAAGAGACTGAAACCTTGTGATACTCTATTCATGCTGTATTTGAGAGATAAACCAGTGACCAAATGTGTTTCATGTGCACAAGAGGAGTTTCACTTAATAATTCAAACCTTACTTTAGAAGCCCTAAGGTGTCTATTGGATATGTTCTTCTAGATTCCTGGTGACTGACTGACCCCTTCAATTCCCTTTTCTCCCCAGTCTCCAAAATACACAACTGAGCATTGTTTACTTTTTCTCATATATATCACCCATCTACTTGACCCAAGAGTCTTTACTAAAAGTGCATTTTGCTTAAAGAAATACTACGTTGTGGTAATTCACACTAAGGCTGGTGGAGAGAAGGTCTTAAAAAGGAAAGAGGAAAAAAAAAAGGAAAAAAGGCTGTCAGTGAAAGCTATTGAGACTGAGATGTCAAACATACACCTTCCTCCCCTCTGGAGTGCTGGGCTGCTTGGCTGCCATTACCTGCTGTCAAGTGGATGTCATTAAGAGTCCACTAGTAAGGGACACAGAAGCTTTTAGGCCTGGCTGATGAGGTCTCTCTAGCTTTGCTTTGTCAGCTAAAAGGGGTAATAAATGCCCTTTCCTTGCAGTGTAAAAGAAACCCCCGCATGCCCCACTGCTGACATCAACTTGACATTGTCCTCTGCAGGGGACGTGCAAGGGATATTTCTGAAGGAGCAGTGGGACATTCCACTGCTCCAGCTCCTGAAATGACCCTGAAAGGCCATCGACCACAGTTGTGCTAGCAGTTCTGCCCTTTGCCAGGATAATGTGGTTGCCTTTTCCTGCCTTTCCTCAGTCCTCGTGCTGAGTTTGGCTCTATGTGTTCAACCCTGAACGGGAACGTTACTGTAACAGACTAACTTCACCACCTTGCAAATCCCCCTTACGTTTACCCAAGACTACAAAGCTTTATTTAAGGCTCAACCATTATGGGAGAGTAATATATCTGCCATGACGTGCAATAAAATGACTAGTAGCTGTTCTGGGAAAGGATGCAATAAAGTCTGCTGATGAGTGGTAAGTGGAATCTGGCCCAGCTAAAATCAATGTTGCTGGAGCCTCTCTTTATTGCATTGCCTGAGTCAGTATTAATAGATCATGAATGGCAATAGGCTAATGGGGACAACTTGAGAGAGACTGGGAGAGACGCAGACGTTCTCTGAACCGAATGGTTCCGTTTGGGGAGGAAAAGTTGTTTTGCTGCTCCTTGCAGTGAGCGTTCATTTTGTTGGCTAAGGCAGGTTTAAGATTCAATGCTGCCACTGTGATTTGCCAGTGTTGCAAAGAATCCTAAATAAATACTTTTTGCTGCCATCTTTTGGTCACAGACATACCTCTCTTTCCATTTTGGGAGCCTAATGGCTGCAGGAGAATGTGCAAATGTGAGAGCAGAAGTGACTAAGGGTAGCCACGTGACTGCAGCCTCCATGGCCGCGTGGAGATTATTCCTGAATAAAGTCCCTGTCCCCAGCTCCACCCGCTCCTAAGCACAGGGGCTACTGACCTCTAAAATTGGCCAAATTCCCAGTGTTCTACATAATTCAGGCTAGTTCTGCTGCATAAACTGGGCGTCCTGCCACCAGATCCAGGTCTAATGCACCGCTTTGAGTAGGCGTTCCCACATCCCACAGCTGTGGGATGCAGCTTTACTCGTCTGTGTCAGTTTAACCCTCTGCAAAGCTTTGTGCTCATCAAGTCCCGAGTCATTACTTCTTGGATGTAAACTCTCTTGCTGTGATCTGGGCTAGCAGCCCTGTAGAAACAGAATCCATTATCTTCAAACTGAGATTAAACCTCATTTATTGCCTTATTGTCCTTTCTCCACCTTGTTAAGGAGCATGATCGAGAAGAGAAATCTCCTTCTATCTTGTCCTGTCAGTAAAATATAACCTCGTTTGTTGTAAGAAAAATCTGTCCGTCTCTCATTTTAAAATCTCTCTAAAGCTCTGTTCTCTCAGCATCTCTGTGAACATGAATCTAGATTTAGTTCCAGGATTAAGAATCAAGGTCCAGATTGCTGGAACTCAAGGCAACAGGACTCGTCGTGGAAAATTCCACATTATGTCTATCAGATGAGAGTAGATATGGCAGCGTGTAAAGTGGTGATGATTTACACTGGGAGCTGAGCCAGTGTTAGGAGGTAACTTTTTGCACACACCATAAAAATTTCTTCTTATCCTTACAAGACACACAACTTGTGTTTAAGCAGTATTATGAAGGCTTGAATTTTGATGCATCCTCTCAGAGGAGAATTATCCCAAGGCATTAAGACTCTTAGAGCTTGTTAAAATGACTCCCCAAATAACTTTGCATTTTCTTCACTCCACTGTAGCAAAATAACTCACAGGTAGGTAAGATGATTTTTTTTCTTCTTTTCTAATTAAGTCTCTGATTTAAATAGGCCTGAACTGTGCAATAAGATATACCTGTCACTGCAGACCTACACATCTTACCATGCTTTGATTCCTGGTTTAAATCCCTTTTCAGTTTATAATGCCAGGTTGAGAAAGCAAACTTGTTTAGCAGCAGCTGATGTTTGGGAAGCGAGGGATCTCTCCCTTTTCTGAGGCATGCCGTGGTAGCCTTGGCAACTCGGGACAGAAATACGTAAACGTTTCTCTGAACTGTCACTGCAAGTGTGACCTGAATGAGATGATTTAAAATCCATCCAATTCTTTTGCAGGCATTATTCATGCGAGAGGATTAGTTCGGGAATGCCTGGCTGAGACGGAACGAAATGCAAGATCCTAGCCCACTGATTCAGCTGCAAGATTTTCCATCTCTTAATGAAGAAAAAGTAACACTTCTTTTGACTCTTGAAACATTCAAGACAAATTCCTTTATTTTGAATGTTTTACCTTTCTTGTTTTGCCCTTACAAAAATGTATAGTTAAGAATGAGAAAACAAGGATTTTTCAACTTACTGAGGGTTTGCATTTTGTAAAGACGTTAAAACTCCCTAAAATGTTTCTAAAACATGAAAACTGAACTGCATGCAGAGGCTCTCTCCCAGGCTATATTTCAGTTCTCTTCTTATCCAGCCACACTCTCATTCTGTTGTTTTTTTTCTTTGACTGTATTCACTTAACCCCAAACTGTCAATCTTTCAAAGTTTGACATAAGCTCTAAGGATTTTTTTTTAATAAATGCAGAATAGCATGCTGTACCTAGTAGTCTGCTAAGTCACAAATTGTCATACAGCATAGACCCTGCTTAGAAATAACCTTCCCTTCCTCTTATTTTTCCTTTTTTGTTCGTTTGGCATAAACATTTGCATGACTGTTAGTGCTTTGAAGTCCATTTAAAGTGCATGAGTTATATGGAAAATAGGGAAACCTATTAAATAATAACAAGGTCCTGGAAAGCTAATTTCTACATTAAGGCTGGAGATTTCAGTTTAAAGTTTGCCAAAAAAAAAAAAAAGAAAATTCTGGATAAATTACTAAAACTGTTATTTGCATCTTTGTATGTATTTATTACTTGACGTAATAAAGCTTATTTTCATTAACAATTTGTATTAAAGCTATGTACAGTCACTTTAATCAGATTCATACTCCATGAACAAGAACTCTCAACAGATAAAGATTCAAGCTTCGTGCAGGAGGCTCAAGTTCAGGAACAGACAAAGGAAGGGGCCTGCAAATTGCTGGAGAGTTTCTGTCCATGATACAGTCGAGATGCAGTCGGTCTCTGTAAGAAGGTGGTATGGTTGCTAGTAGTCTCCATTGCTTTCAAAATACTGTGGAAGGTGAGAACTCGGTGGCAGCTGGTGAGGGGCTGTGCAAAAATTAAAGAGAAGTTCTGGTTTAGCAATTAAGAGCTCTTAACGGGATCAAAATAGGCAAGTACACTTCACTTGTGGCTCCAAAGTAACAGTAACAAAGGAAAAGCAGCTGCGTGTCTTTGCATAAAATGGGAAACTGTCAAAATGAGTGAAGATACCAAAATGCCCGAGCTTAACTGCAGAATAGCATAAACATAGTAAATGACTGTAATTCACTATTGTACAATCAAATCTGTATCCTAAGGAAGGCGGGATATCTGGGATATCCAATACATACGGAGCTATGGTTACTTGAAGAAAATACCATATTAAGAAGCAAAGTTATTTACTTCACAGCTTGAATGAACTGGATTCTGTTGCCTTGGGAGGCAGCTTCCAACACGTGTTGTTCTTTATCTGTAATGACCCAGTTCTACCTTTGAACTGGATGAACATGACTGAGCAGGAGTGCCTTCCCCCCAGTGCTCATCACCGCTCCAGGTAAGATTTGTAAAGCTTCTGTTTAAACTTCCTTCAGAACTGAGTAGGGCAGAGCATTTGTGCAGCTCACAGCTCCGAAGGAGGCAACCAGTGACTGGTGTCTCCTCTATCAGCATGTCCATGTGCCCCATCAGAACCAGTATCTAAACCTGGGCACTGTTTATAAAGGATTAGTATCAGTAGAGACATTGCCTGAGCAAGGATGGAAAGTTCTAACCTTTTAGGGCTGCTCTCTGTATGTACTGGAACTCCTACGAAGCATCATAAGGTATCATCTCTGCAGAAAGAAATCTATTGAATTTTTTTTTGTCTCCGTTAACAGTGGTGGAAAGTTTACAGTTCCTTTATAACAAGGATTGGTTTATCATATTGTGAACCTGGCAGAAGAACTGATTGTTAAATGTGATTAATAAGATGATGGCAGACAGCAGTAGGAATACATGACTGCTTTTATCACTTTGGTTTTACAGTAATAGCAGGTCACTGCTCAGTATTTCAGTTGTGCTTACAAAGCTCTACATCATCTGTTAGTTTGAAAACTGTGTTTAGGAATAATGACAGATGTTTCCCTTACCCTACTAGGGCAAGTCAGTATTTTACATGTTCATTTCTTATCCAGTTGTTGCATCTCTTTAAAATGCTTTTTCCTTTCTAGGTTTTCCCTTGCTCTTCTTTTTTTCTCCTGCTTCTTCTTCTCTGATGCTTTCTTCTCTTTAAAAACATCACTCTCTTCACCTTTGTAGAACAGATCAACTTTCTCCTGCAGGATTTCTCTGGCTATCTTTCGGTTCTGCTCCACTGATCTTGTTTGATGACACTGGAGAAATACAATAGGACATTTTTACTGGAACTTTAACCTGTTTATTCTTCTGCTTTCCCTTTCAGTCTACGTACTCCTGCCACTACAGTACAGACACTCCACCCCAGCCCCAAGCCAAGAGCATCCTCCTACCAAGAACTGCTGGGACTTTTGTATATTTTGGAGAGACTGCCAGATAATTATTTGCAACTGTAAGTTGTCAGACTGGGTTTTGCATTAGTCTTTGATTCTGCCAGTGAACAAGATTGCTTCCACATTACCTTGGAAAGCTTCTTCTGAGTTTAACTTAACTGTGTCTTCCCTTTGTGATAAGGCAGCAAAGATTAATTTCAAAGTATTAATCCACAAGAAGTAGGTAAGAGTAATGCTTAAAAAGAATGCAAAATGAATATGATCAACTTGTTAAGGAAGGCGTCGTAACTAACACACTAGAGAGATGAGAATGTGACAGCTGCCACTGAAATACAGCTACAATGAAGATAAGTTTAATTGAAAACTACATGTCAAAGCCAGGAAGATCAGCCACGACC
The DNA here is from genome assembly GCF_001431845.1 of Calidris pugnax. Lineage (NCBI taxonomy): Eukaryota > Metazoa > Chordata > Aves > Charadriiformes > Scolopacidae > Calidris > Calidris pugnax. The sequence continues at coordinate 2,255,086 of NW_015090783.1, read as the reverse complement.
CCAACTTTATTTACCTACTGATAGGCAAAACTGCTTCTTGCTGAGATTCTTTACAATACTTACAAACTCCTCCTCCATGACATTTGTACTGTGATTATGCTTTACTATGAAAGGAGACTTGGAAGACACGGTGCAATTTCTGACTTAATGAAATAAAATCTAATTACCTTCACTACAATCCCAGATGGAATATGCTTCAAGACAACACAGTTGTTTGTCTTATTTGTGGCTTGACCTCCTGGGCCATCACCTCTTACAAACTGTTCTTCTAATTCTGCCTCATTTAGTCCAAGGAGATTGAGAGAGTTCTTCTTTCCTGCTGCCTTAAGTAAGGGCACACTGGGCAGAGAAAACTGCTGCTTCCTCAAAATCCATGGTCTCCAAAACGGTGTTCGTACTTCTCTCAGTAAGAATGTAAAATGAAATAAACTGGGAACATTCATACGGAAATGAGGACACAGCTTCTCTGGAATGAAACCTGAAACAGAAGGGGGGAATGGAGTTTACCGTGAGAATCTTTGTTTTACGATGATCTAGTTCCACTGCACGGCTTGAGCCGTATTTTGATACTCAGATTTATTTCAAGGATATTTGAACTGGTTTCATAGGCATTTGCCTTGAAATATTTACCATTCTGAATGGGATTTCAGTTCTCATTGCAATGAGCTTTCTTAAAATAGTCAAGATTATTATTTTGTTGTTGAAAGGGATCTGGAAAACAGTAAATAAATTAGTACTCCTACCAACAGTTGGAAAATATTAAAGATATCCCCAAAAAAAGGAGGAGAAAGGCAGAGTGTTTCTATCTTGCAGTCAGACCTGTACCATCTGAGTGGGAAACCTCTGCTGACACACCAATTGTGCCCAAGTTGTGTCTTGCTGGCAACTGTACCTGCAATTCACATGTTGACATGTGCTTGAACTATATCTGGGGAGGAGAGACAAGGGTGCAGGAATCCTCTTCTGAGGTTGCCTTAAACAGTGCTCTGAACTATTAAAAAAAAAAAACTGGTGGAAGGAGCAGCAAATTTACATCATGAAACTGGCCTAAGAGCATCTGGGCTTCCCATCTTTGCTGGTTCACAGTCATGGACAACTGCAAAGAGGAGGTGGCGGGAAAACAAAACAATCCAAAAAAAAAGAGCAAGACTATGTGAAGCATTTCAGTGCCGTGGATATGGATATCAGAAACCAGATCTGGCAGAATGGAGCTTGAGGACTAAATAAGTCAGAATGCAAAGATGGATTTTTACCTGTAAGAGGGATGTGTGACTGCACAGTCAAGCCAGCTGACTGACGCTACACAGCAGAACTCCGGTACGTATGTTTACAGCTACAGACTGATTTAGGATTTTGAGTTCTGAGATGCTTTTTTAATGCCAGGTTAGTACAAGAAACAGTAATCCTTACCCTGAACATATTACATGATCTAGACTTGTCTTTTGACCTTGGTCCATTACAGTAGTTTTCCAAATTTGGGGTCAGGCTGTAGCGTGTGTAGGATTTGGCGAGTCATCTAATAGGGCAAATGTGGAAAACTCCTGTTTCAAATCAGAAGTATTTCTCTATGTTGGTCTCTATGTTGGTTAACAAGCGTGCCCATCCTGCTCTACTCCCAGAACTTTCTAAATGGTCTATAAAGATGAAGGGAAAAGAACCCAGGAGTAAGGAGACCACTGGGTTTTCAATTACTGCTTCACATGCTGGTATTTCCCCGGTCAAGTTATTAAAAAAGGCAGGAAAAGTACATATGGATATGTTATCCTGGTGGGGAATGAGGAATGGCAGGTCCTACTGCTGTCAAACGGCACGCTTCAATGAGGCATTAGGTGAGCAATGAAAACAATACATGCTGTGATGCTTGAAATATTTTATTTGATTCAGAAGAAAATACTTCGGCATGTGAAGATGGCAATCACTTGGCAATAAACATCCATAAAAGTGGGATGTAACTTGAAATAGTAACTTCTAAGAAAGCTTTTATTGGAAAGTAAAGACGTCCACTTGGTGGCACTAGAAGGTAGTAACGGGGGGAGGGTGAGGGGTTTAGCTGCAAAAAACACGCCGAAAAACATGAGCAGAACTTCTGCCTGGTCCTGAGGTGAGCCTTTACTCACCGGCAGGTCTAAACGGGGCACTGCCAGTTTGAAGCCAAGACTGACGGCTCCCCAAGCTGCCCAACCTCAATAA
>NW_015090783.1:2249026-2252886 GCF_001431845.1 Calidris pugnax | reverse complement strand
CGCATAGGACAAAGGGTAATGGTTTTAAATTGGAAGAGGGGAGATTTAGATTAGATACTAGAAAGAAACTCTTTCCTGTGAAGGTGGTGAGAGCCTGGAAGAGGTTGCCCAGAGAAGCTGTAGCTGCCCCATCCCTGGAGGTGTTTAAAGCCAGGCTGGATGGGGCTTGGAGCCACCTGGGCTGGTGGGAGGTGTCAATGTCACTCAGTAAGAATGTAAAATGAAATAAACTGGGAACATTCATACGGAAATGAGGACACAGCTTCTCTGGAATGAAACCTGAAACAGAAGGGGGGAATGGAGTTTACCGTGAGAATCTTTGTTTTACGATGATCTAGTTCCACTGCACGGCTTGAGCCGTATTTTGATACTCAGATTTATTTCAAGGATATTTGAACTGGTTTCATAGGCATTTGCCTTGAAATATTTACCATTCTGAATGGGATTTCAGTTCTCATTGCAATGAGCTTTCTTAAAATAGTCAAGATTATTATTTTGTTGTTGAAAGGGATCTGGAAAACAGTAAATAAATTAGTACTCCTACCAACAGTTGGAAAATATTAAAGATATCCCCAAAAAAAGGAGGAGAAAGGCAGAGTGTTTCTATCTTGCAGTCAGACCTGTACCATCTGAGTGGGAAACCTCTGCTGACACACCAATTGTGCCCAAGTTGTGTCTTGCTGGCAACTGTACCTGCAATTCACATGTTGACATGTGCTTGAACTATATCTGGGGAGGAGAGACAAGGGTGCAGGAATCCTCTTCTGAGGTTGCCTTAAACAGTGCTCTGAACTATTAAAAAAAAAAAACTGGTGGAAGGAGCAGCAAATTTACATCATGAAACTGGCCTAAGAGCATCTGGGCTTCCCATCTTTGCTGGTTCACAGTCATGGACAACTGCAAAGAGGAGGTGGCGGGAAAACAAAACAATCCAAAAAAAAAGAGCAAGACTATGTGAAGCATTTCAGTGCCGTGGATATGGATATCAGAAACCAGATCTGGCAGAATGGAGCTTGAGGACTAAATAAGTCAGAATGCAAAGATGGATTTTTACCTGTAAGAGGGATGTGTGACTGCACAGTCAAGCCAGCTGACTGACGCTACACAGCAGAACTCCGGTACGTATGTTTACAGCTACAGACTGATTTAGGATTTTGAGTTCTGAGATGCTTTTTTAATGCCAGGTTAGTACAAGAAACAGTAATCCTTACCCTGAACATATTACATGATCTAGACTTGTCTTTTGACCTTGGTCCATTACAGTAGTTTTCCAAATTTGGGGTCAGGCTGTAGCGTGTGTAGGATTTGGCGAGTCATCTAATAGGGCAAATGTGGAAAACTCCTGTTTCAAATCAGAAGTATTTCTCTATGTTGGTCTCTATGTTGGTTAACAAGCGTGCCCATCCTGCTCTACTCCCAGAACTTTCTAAATGGTCTATAAAGATGAAGGGAAAAGAACCCAGGAGTAAGGAGACCACTGGGTTTTCAATTACTGCTTCACATGCTGGTATTTCCCCGGTCAAGTTATTAAAAAAGGCAGGAAAAGTACATATGGATATGTTATCCTGGTGGGGAATGAGGAATGGCAGGTCCTACTGCTGTCAAACGGCACGCTTCAATGAGGCATTAGGTGAGCAATGAAAACAATACATGCTGTGATGCTTGAAATATTTTATTTGATTCAGAAGAAAATACTTCGGCATGTGAAGATGGCAATCATACATGCTGTGATGCTTGAAATATTTTATTTAATTCAGAAGAAAATACTTCAGCACGTGAAGATGGCAATCGAGTACATATGGATATGTTATCCTGGTGGGGAATGAGGAATGGCAGGTCCTACTGCTGTCAAACGGCACGCTTCAATGAGGCATTAGGTGAGCAATGAAAACAATACATGCTGTGATGCTTGAAATATTTTATTTGATTCAGAAGAAAATACTTCGGCATGTGAAGATGGCAATCACTTGGCAATAAACATCCATAAAAGTGGGATGTAACTTGAAATAGTAACTTTTAAGAAAGCTTTTATTGGAAAGTAAAGACGTCCACTTGGTGGCACTAGAAGGTAGTAACGGGGGGAGGGTGAGGGGTTTAGCTGCAAAAAACACGCCGAAAAACATGAGCAGAACTTCTGCCTGGTCCTGAGGTGAGCCTTTACTCACCGGCAGGTCTAAACGGGGCACTGCCAGTTTGAAGCCAAGACTGACGGCTCCCCAAGCTGCCCAACCTCAATAAGGGTAAAACCATCACGTTCGCTCTAAGCCTATTTCTACGACTCGATAGTACCCCTACAAAGCAAGACTAGACGGCTCCCCAAGCTGCCCAACCTCAATAAAGGTAAAAACATCACGTTCGCTCTAAGCCTATTTCTATGACTCGATAGTGCCCTTACAAAGCAAGACTAAAATGAGAAGAGAGTAGCGTTCTCCAGATTTCACTTCGCCCAGGAAGTCTCCAAGAAACACACGCCTTACAATGAAAAATTAAAACCGCTTTAATTCTTAAAAAAAGCTTTGCTCATGGGATTGTAACTAATAGTTACAGAGATGACCGGCCGTTCTCAGCCGGGATACTCGATGATCTTTAGGGTCCCTTCCAACCCGAACCATTCTGTGATTCTATGGTTTTAAGCACAGAAGAGCTGTGTCAGTAAGAACACTAATATCTAGTAGTGTAATAGTGTACCTAATGTAACTAATAGTTACAGAAGTGACCGGCCGTTCTCAGCCGGGACATCGGCGGTGACGCTGCGGCGACACCGTGATTAAACTCTTTTAAAGCAACAGTTTTGCTGAAAGCCTTGTGCAAAGCACCACCTTTGCTGTCCCCCCCGGCCCGCCCGGGGAGCGGAGCTCGGCAACCCCACACCCGCGGCTCGGCGGTCCCTGCGCCGCCACCCTGGCCCTCCCAGGCCTGCCGCCTCCCTGCCGGGCTGTAAATCCCGAACGGCGCCTCACCAGGACCCAGTAAGAGCCGAGGGCCCGGGACACCCCGGCACCGCCGCCACCGCCGCCACCGCTTACCTCAGGCGACTCAGGCCCCGCACCGCCACCCCCCCCACACCGCGCACGCGCAGCCCGCCGCGCACGCGCAGCCCGCCCCCGCGCACCCTGCCTCTGCGCAGGCGCACCCCAACGGCGGAGGGCGTTGCCACCAAGCTGATTGGCACTCAGGGAGCCAATCGTTGAGCAAAGGGGCGGGGTTACGCACGCCTTCCATCCACTCCCAATCAGGTTCTGGGAAGCCTTGCGGCGCGTAGCCGCACTATCCAATCCCCCTCGCGGCGGCGCGCGTACTTTGCCGCGTAGCCAATCAGAGAGGAAGGCGCGGCCTGGCGCGCGGTCAAGCCGGCCAATCGCCGAGCGCGGCTCCGTCTGGAGTGCCCTCTGCCCCACCACGTTCGAAACTCGGCCGCCAATCGGCGGGAAGGAGGCGGTGGGCCGCGCCTGTTTATCGCCTAACGGCAGCCGCAGGAGGCAGCTCTCGGGCCGCTGCGGACGCCTCCTCGCAGGCTCCCAGAAATGCGGGTAGGAACCGGGCGAGTCCCCATGGGCGGCGGGCGGGGACGGAGCCGGCACCGCTGCCCCTTGGCTGCCTCCCAGCGCCGCGAGGCCGCCTCCACCACCGCCCCGCCCCTTTTCCCGGCGAGTGGCGGGTCCACTAGCCAATCCGAGGCGGTGGCGCTGTCAACATCCCGGAGCGCGAGGGGCAGCTGCCCAATGGGAGGGGACGGGGGCGGAGCTTGGCCTGAGGCGGGGGGTGGTGGGGGTGGAAGGGACCCTGAAGGGGGGGCAGCGCTGAGGGAAAAGGGTGATTTATGAGGGGAAGGGAGCCTGAGGGGGCGAGGGGAAGGGGTT
>NW_015090783.1:2214758-2249016 GCF_001431845.1 Calidris pugnax | reverse complement strand
TCCCCCCCCGCCCCGCCCCTTTTCCCGGCGAGTGGCGGGTCCACTAGCCAATCCGAGGCGGTGGCGCTGTCAACATCCCGGAGCGCGAGGGGCAGCTGCCCAATGGGAGGGGACGGGGGCGGAGCTTGGGGAGGGGGTCACTTGTGAGGGGAAGAGGGGACAGAGCTGGGGAGGAGGTCGCTAATCGAGGGGAGGCGACCCTGAGGGGGTAGATGTGGCGAGAGGAGGTCACTTGTGAGGGGAGGGAGTCCCTAAAGGGGGCTTTGCTTTTGGGGCGGGGGCATTCCCTGAGGGGAGCGGTGAGCGGCGGGGCCGGGGGGTCGATGGGGGCCTGGCGGCGGGAGGGGACGCGGGGACCGAGGCTCCCCGTCGCCCCTTGGGGGTCTGCGAGGAAGGGCAGCGGTGCGGTCTGGCTCAGGAAGAGCGGCAGAACTGCGGGCTCCGGGTCTCTGCTGGCTCGGGCGTTTGCATCTAAATCAGCTCTGGTACTTATGAGTCAAAATGCCTTGCAGCTTGTTTTTTTAATCCTGCTTCTTTATGTAGGGACTTGGCCGTATAAGGATTATTCTGTGCTATGGAAACAATAGATGACATCTTAGCTGTTCCCTAGCCCAGTTATAGCTCACTTAATATATATATTATATATTTTTTTAATGCGAACAGACTTCTAATGAGGTTATGAAACGAGCCTGTGTCACAGCTAAGTCCCACCCATCTGCTGTGCTGCTGAGATAGGCCACCCATGATTTCATCCTGGGGAGACGGGGGTGACTGATGTAGCCCCCACCCACTGCCATCCAGCTGCTCCTGAGGCACTTGCAGCTTCCGCTTCATCTGGCGGGTTAGGTGCCTGATAACCTTCAAGTTTTCCAGACTTCTGACCGCTAGAAAAAGAAGAAAGGCTTTATTTTTACTTCTTTGATTTACCCTAAGAAGCTCTGCCAAAGGGATACGTGTATCTGTGGTAACTTCTTTCCAATTATTATGTTTTCAGCCCTACTCAGAGGAGATAGCTCGAGTGAGTACCTGGAAAACGTTTTACTGCTAAAGCCAAACAGGCTCCAGTAAAAGAGGGGAAAATTGGACAGTTGTCCATCAGTTTCCTTCTGGTAGAAATAATTTTTTATACTTCCCAAACTGTCTGTTAGACATGTATCTCTGTGTAATTACAAATAATGAAAACTTAACTCTGGAAAAGCTGGTAGCATGTCCTGGTAATGACAAATGGTTGTGCTTTGAAGGTGTTGTGCTTCTTTAAGGCAGCAGGGATTTATTCTTAGTGTTGTCACAGACTACTAGGATGATATTTCTTAACGCCTCTTTGTTCTCCACCCGTGAAATGATCATAAGGTTCTTCTTCAGTGTTAGAACATAGAATGAATTCACCAGGGTGTAGAAGATGCGGAAATAAACACTATAGAAGAACTGATTAATCAATGTACTTCAAGTGTTTCCTTAGTGAAAGTACGGAAACTGGAAGAATATTTTAGTCTCTCTACAGCCATTCTTGTAAACTGCTGCTCTGAGTGCTGTAAGACCACCACACAATTACTTTGTATTTATTTATTTATGATGTTTTCAGTTAACCAGCTGTTGTTTTTAAACTGCTGTGGGATTCCTGTTTGACTGTTACTATTTTTTGTGGGGTTTTTTGGTTAATTGGTAAGAAATGTAGCTCAAAACAGTTTCAAAGCTTTTTGAATCAAGCAGCTTTTTAAAATATGAGGGTGATGCTTACTTCTTTATATTTTCAGGCTCATGTCAGACTAAGGTATGGAAAACTGTGATGTGGTGAATACTGTACAAGAAATCCCTTCATCTTCTACAGACTCCGATGTCAGAAATACCCACAGCTCTGTCTGTAACTTGAATTGTAACAGGTAATGTGTTAAAGGAATTCCTGTGTTAATGAAGTTTCTTCACCCTAGGTTTCCCGTAACAATCTCAGGCAAAAATCCCCCTCCCCCTGAGAATAATTAATTTGAATGGTACAGCAGCAAGGACAGCTCAAGCTGGATGCCTCTGGAGAGGGACCCAGAACAGATCTCTACTGGGTAGAGCGTGTGATTATACATTCCTGTAGTGGTTGGTGACCATCCAAAAAGAGTTTCCTCTTGTAGGTGTTCTCTTCTTCACTCTTTCCAAGATAATGATGTGTCTCTCACTGTCCATCATGATACAGAATTAGAGCATATTGTCCATCGTTTCAAACACATTTTAGCAATTGATAAAGGTTATTGTGCTGTAGCACTTTTTTCACCAGTGTAAGATTTATTCCAATGGGGGTAGGTAATAAATCTTTAGCCCATGTATAACTGGATTGTAACAACCGGTGAGACATAACAGGAGCTGAATAATTAAAGTCACATACTGTAATGTTAGTAAAGTTACAAACACAAATATTTGAGTGACTACTTATATCTACGAACAGAGACTCACAGAGGGTTCTTACACAAACACATCCTCTTCTGATATACACAAGTGCAATTCCAGGTGTTTCAATGAGGTATATAACAAAATGACAAACACTTTGCTCAGTGTGAAGACGGAATGTCTTGGGCTTTGAGGGTGTTACTCTAACAAACGAATCCCTGTTGTTCCTGTGCAACACATGCATCAATATTGACAGTTTGCCATTTTTTTCCATTTTACTGGGCCATACTCTGTGTTCCAATGGACAGAGTGATTTAGATAGATTGTGATTTAATCCCAACACAATGATTGCATATATGGTGGTGTATACTGAAGCATTGCGTATCATTAAGACAAAAGCTATGGCCTTATTATTGGTAGGTTTATAAGTGGAATTGACCAGATACCACCATGATTTGGACTCTTTCTCAAATTCAGTTGCATTATCCCAGTTATTTTTCAGGTATCAGTGGGTAAGATACCCTTTTCACCTTCTCTTATTATTGTGGCTACTAGGATTGCATCCACAGTTGTGCTTGGATAGAACTCGGAGCTATTTAAGTATTTTGGACTGCCTCAAGTGCACCCACAATCAATTGGTGATCCTTTTCATTAAACCTTTCCCACTGAGGCAATACACCAGACGAGCCATTGGTTAGTTCCCGGTGTTAACAGAGAGGGCTATAGTGGGTGTTCTAATTTGTTTAAATCACTTCTTGTTGTGCTTAATTTATTCATGAGCATCTCAGCATCTAAACTATTTAAGACTCCCAGCCTTGTTCCTAGGATACCAGTCACATCTCTCTTTGTCCGTCTTGGGGAGGGAAGAGCTCATCCATGTAACCATGCTAACCATCTGTCATAGGACATACTTAAGAATGGAGAACAGGTTGCTTTGATCATAGAGATATTAATTTGCATCAATAGTTCTAGTCATTTAAAAGACCACGACAGATTGACTAACACTTGCTGTTGACCTGTATTTTTGATTGCATATGGTCTAATTCCAGAAATTTATGGGGTCAACTCCTCTCTTTATCAGTGGAGATGTGGAAACTAGGCTTGTTGTGTTGGCCATAGGGACAGTGGTTGGTGTCAAGTAAATTTTTTTCACAGGTTATGTTAACATATATTCTGTTTATTTGAAACAGAGTGTCCAGCCACTTGCAGTAACTGGAATGAAATGTTAAACAACAGTTGGTGGCATTGTGACAAGGAAATTTGGTTTTGCTGGTTATCTCTATCAGAGTAAGATCATGAGCTATATCTCTTTCACAGAAAATAAACAGCTGTTCTTTCATCAGGTTTTCTAAGAGTTTGGACACCCATCCCATAAAAATCTATGTGAACTGTGTCCCTTTTAGTCTTATTAACTTTACACTGCACTGTGTCATCCATCAGTTTTATACTTAGCCTTGCTGTAGTGGTTATTGGGATTAATGGCACCAAGAATGGTGAGATGTCCCACTTCATTTTTATTGGTGTAAGGGTTCTTCAGAAGTCAGTCACTCATCAGCTGGTTGGGCACCCACTGCTTGTTTGACATGAGAATGGTGTATCCAATTTCCTTTTCTTAAAATTTTAACAGCAAAGTAAGAACACAGGAAGATGGTATATGGCCCCTGCCATTTAGGTTCTAATTTGGATTTTTGTGGAAATATCTGTCAACAGTGTTAATTAAGGTATTAGCTGTTTAGCTTAAGTAAGTTTTAATTAGAATAAATTACTTAGGGTTATAATATGGTATGATTTATGCTGTTTACCTTGCTTTACTTAGCATGAGTAGCTAGATTTGCTGAAGTCTTTAGGCCCCAAAAGAGTTAATTTTTGTAGTAATTTTCCTAGCAGCTGGTACAGTGCAGGTGACAGGGGTTTCTTTCTACTCCTAACAATTTGTACAATTGATTGATTGTATTTACTGTAAAATGAGCACACCTCTCTCACTCAATTGACTCCAGCACCCCATATCTTGGTATAATTTCTTTCAATACACTCCTTTTGTGTCAGCTTTTAGTGTTGGGAAGGCTTCCATCCAGCCTGACAGTTGATCTGCTGGGGAAGGGGTGAAACCTGTCTCGGACAAATTGTAAAGAGATCATTCTTTGGAAAGATCTTAGCATTGTGCTAAGGCATTTGTAGAGAACAGCAGCTTAGAAAAACCGATTTCTTTTTCAGTTCAATGGCCAAAGTATTCTCAGTGAATAAGAAAGGCAGATACAGACTAATGGCCTAAGTAACAGATTAGGAGAGGTTCTTTTTGACTGACCTGTTGAGAATTGCAAGTTGCTCACTGCATCTGTAGCTTCTCAAAAGGGAGCAGTAGTCTCGGACTTCATAAATCATTATTACACAGAAGCTTGCATCTGTAAGCTTCTGACCTCAGAGTCTATGAAGAAGCAGGTAGGTTTGATGAAAAGCTGTATTTATTGATGTTTGTACTAGTGAGAGGTAATATCTGTGCTGATTATGCTGTCTTTCTTGGAAAACTACTGCATTTTAATAATATGTAGGATGAGAATGAAGCATATTGTGCATTCTTTGACATTTTCTTGAAGAACATCCTCATTCTTATGAATGTATCAGGGTTTTTTTTAGCATGATGAAGGTCACAATGTAAATTAAGTGTATAATTCTTTTATGGCTGCGTAGCATATGTAGTATGTTATTTTGACCACTACATTGGACAACTGGCACAATAAATAATTGAAATGCTTTTCCTCATGTTTCACTAGAAGTCCCTCATCGGTTCCCAATGGAGTTTCTGGTTACTCAGGGAATACCAGGTCCTCGTTAGCGCCTGGTTCTGTTGAGCTACTTGCCTCCTTTATGCAAGATATCCAGAACATTGGAAATTCTGACTCAGAAATTGTGAAGAACTGTGAGGTATTTTATGTTAAGGTTTATTTATTTATTTTTTGTGAAGAACTGTGAGGTATTTTATGTTAAGATTTATTTATTTAAAAAAAAAATATTAATGTATCAGCTTTGCATTTTGGAAGACAGACCTCATGATGGTATAGTTTAGCAGTAAGATGTCTAGATGTATGTGATGGGATAAACCCTTGTACAATGTATGAACTAATCCCGTGGATGGTTTTTATTGCACTTCTATCTTAGCTTTTTACAATATCTTAGCTCTTTTTCTTAGTGTTTTGTGATACAGATATGAATATTTTTTTTTTCAAAGTTACAGTACTTAAAGATTGCAAGCTTTTGAACTGAAAAATGTAAACATTTAAAATTCTAGCACTTCTAGCCAGTCTGAAGCGATCCTAGAAATTAAAAGTTTTCTTTCTAAAAATGGCTGTGTTTCAGTTGAATTATTTAGTTGTTCCATTTGTAAAGATGTGTAGATGATACGTTTGTTTCCAGATTTAAAACACGAAAATAATAATGTAGGTTCATCCTCTCAAAGCCTTTTTTTAATGTTGGTTTTGTCCTTTTTTATTTAAAATTTTGTTATTATTTTTAGTCTCCGTAAGGAACATCAGGTTTCCACACCATGGGCTTGTTCCTGCAGAATTTTTTAGCTTTCTGGCTGTGGTCCATCAAACTGTCTCTTGACAGATGCTTAATTTGGTGCTCTTTAACAGCTCCAAGAAAAGAATGTAGATGTCTGTGTCTAGGCACATGCATTCTATGTCTCGTGTCCTATGCTTCAAGTACCCGGCTCCATAAACATTAGCATAAAATAGTTTTTAAAATTCAGATTTTACCCCATTTTAGGAACCCTATGTATTTTGACTTTTTGAATTCTCTTTTTGTTTTCACTGCTTATGCATCATGGCCTTTAGCTGGATTGTTGAAGGGAAGAGTTTCTTGTTGAAGGGAATGATTCACTGGCCATGGGGATGTTTAACTATCAATTTTAAAATTGCCTATAATTTATTGAACTGGAATCAGCCTTTCCAAAATTTGACTATGCTTTCCTGTCAGCTGTTTTTACTTTTAAGTAATTTGATTTTTTGAAACTAGAATAACTTTATTCCCTTGTTCATTTGTTTGTTGTTTGGTTTTTTTTAAACCAAACTTGATTGTAGAGATGTGTTAATCTTGCTGCCTAGAAGGACCTTTTTTTAAGTAAATGTGTCCATAGTGAATTGTTTCCATTGATTGACATGATAGGGGGCTGCCTGTACTGTGGGGTGGGCAACCACAGTGCTGTTATTAAGTCTTGTATTATGGCAACACCGAAGTATAAGATTGCAAAATCTGATCTTATTCTGTAGCTAGAGTAAAAGGTAGGAGATGCAGTATCACTGTGTTTTAATTGTTTTTACTTTGTGATTTAATAGACAAGGTGGCTACAGTTACTGAGACTGGTAGAAAAACAATGTCAGGAACAAATAGTCGCCCAGCAGGAGCAGTTCCGCCATCAGATCCAAGTAAGTAATGATTTGTTCATGTAGGTAGGGTAGCCTGGATGTTTCTTTTCTCTCCCCACCACACCCCTCTCCAAACCAGTACAATATGGTCTCTGGCACTCCTGTGTTTTTCTGTAAGTACATCCGACAGGCAGTTAATGGAAGTGGATGACTGGAATGCTAATTTACAAGACGCATATTTAAGACAGTTTTGGCTAATTAACAAAGTAACTGGTAGGAACCATTTCAGAAATAAAGATTCTTGGATTATTTATTTTCAGTTGTTCTGTTTTTGCAAATATTTGGTTCAGAATGCCCACAGATAATTGGATTTTGTAGGTACAAGCTGGTTTTTATTAACTCTTAGACTGTATCATTTCTAACTTTGAGACACTGCAGTTTTCTCTTCATTAGAAAATGTTACGCAGCTTGTCATTCCCTCATCTAGACAGTGCATAGCATTGGAGAATATTCACTGTAATAACTGAATGCTTACTTCACCCTTCAGTTGGACACTCTTCTTTCTAAGAATGAAAAATGATCCATGTGAAGATTCACATTTTTGCTGAACCGTATTTATCCATTAAAACAGAAGGAATGTATATATGTATGTATAAGAGACAGTAATTCTATAAATACATAATGCTTAATATCTTCATCATTTTGGTTGCTGTTTTTCCCTTCCCTTTCCTGATGCCCTCTACACTAGTAGTAATCAACAGTTCCTGAACTGAATTAACAAGAGGTACTGTCCTTTTATCCTATCTCCTGTTTCTCCACCACCCTCTGGCGTTTTTCCCCCCTCCCATCTCATTATTTCTGTCCCACCAGTGTTTCCTTACCCTTGTATTTCCTTCCTCTTACTGTAGTGGATTGATTCACTTGTTGCTAATTGTAGTCTTGACTAATCCATTGTGTTGACTTTGCCGGTGTTTGTCTTTGTCAATAGGAAAGGCTACCTCTGGAAGAGTTGAGTTTGTGGTATCAGCACGGACTCACTAACTGCATGAATTGCCACATGAAATGTAACATTAACAGCTATAACTTCCAGTTATATGAGATAAAATAGATGTAGCTAGCCCAAATTTAAACTGTTACACCAGTGACCTAGTGAAAATACTGAAATACAGGCAACTCAAAATGTTCTAATAAGAATAATAAAAGGAGAAAACTAATTATGTACTATTTCAGGTAGAAAAGCAAGATGCTGCATTAGCATTGGCGTGACTCTGAGATAAGGCTTGTACTATGCTCTGTTTAAAGACCTTATAAAAATACATCTTCATCCATGTGAAAATATGGATCAAGAGACCCTGAGTTCATTTTGGAATCAGTGGGGTCAGCCCTTGCCTTATGTGATTTATACACTAAAAGACAAGTGTGCTAATGACAAACTATCACCACCTGTGGATCATCCTAAGATCAGACTTTACTGAAGAGGATTTGAAAAAAAAGTTACCTACAGTCCCAAAACTATAGAAATGTCATCTTTTCTTCTCTTGGAATTATTTGTGGCTGCAAAGAGAAGTAAAAATGCTATTTAATTGGAATAGTAGCCTTTCATGTTTCCTGCACAAGGTATTTATGACAAAGATTGAATGTCAGCAGAGAAGCTGATCAGTTTGTGGGGTTTCCCCCCTCCAAGTTCTGTTTCTTCCCTTTTGTTCTCCAATCCTTATTTTCCTCAACACAAATGAATCACAGAATTAAAACACAAATGATTGCTGCAGTCATGATTGAAACCATTAGCCCAACAAAAAAAAATTGTTATGGCAGAAAATTTAATCCCTGGTTTTTGGGTTTTTTTTGGGGGGGGGGCTTGGTTTTTGCATAGAAAGACTGAGCTGAAATTGAATTGTTTAATCTATTGGCAGTAAAACACATGAGGCTTGGTTCTGACTAGCATTACATGTAGGTTCCTCTGAAATTAAATTTTATTTTTTTATATCTTACCTTCAGAGAACAAATGATTTTTATTCAATTTGTGCTTTCCACTTGCTATTCATGTGTGAGTAACATACTATAGTTCTGTGAAAAAAAACATTAGTAGAGTTCCATGTTCTTAAAATTATTGCAAGCTTGTTGTTTCCCCTCCCCTTCCCCGAGAGAATTAGTTTGAAATGTGTTCTTGAAAATAACTATATACTTGAAAACAACTACATGCACATTACAAGACCAGAGTAATAAGAGTTGTGTGCTCATGCAGAGTTCAGCAATCTCGGTGTAACTCTGCAGAAGTGCTGATCGCTGGCCAGAGGATGCAGCCACGGGCACTAGTGTGAAATCTTTTCATAGCCCTGGGCAAAAAACATTAACTGTTTCTCAGAGCTGTTCCAATATTCCAGTGCACAACTGGAAAACTTTTAAAAATATATTACTTATCTAGACTAAAGAATAAATAACCTGTTAAATGGAGTGATCTAGTTACAGGGCTACCAAAACAATCCAAATGCAGACCTTTGTATTATATGAACCGCCTAATAACATTATCTAAATCAGATATTTTAAAGTCAAGTTTTATGCAAATAATCTTACAGAGGTACATTATTCCTATTAGTGTAATAGAGTAATGGTTTATACTTCCATCAAAGCATCCTTGTAATCTTTAAAAATGTATATCCAAGTTATAAATTCTTTTAGATGTAAATTTAGCAAAAGACTTTTGTCCACCTCTAATGACATACATAGTTTGTATTTCTTTAGCTGGCTGGTAGGTAACTATGGTTCTGAAGGCATGTAGTGAATACATGCATGCATGGGTTATTATTTACATTAATAAATGACTACTGTGACTGTAATTCACTGCATGGAATTAAGGATTTTCCCCATGGACATTTTACTGTTACTCACAGTATGCATATATCTACTTTATGCATGAGATGTCTACACATTGAAAAATTTGAATTATTTGAAATAAGTACTTTCTGATTCTCTCACTAATAACATGAATTGAAGATGCATCAAAATAGAAACGCGATTTGTGTTGTGATCTCACAGGAATTTTGCCTTTTGTTTTCCTATAGCTGATTCAGGATGAGATAAGGCAGTTAGTGAAATTGCAGACCAGCAATCGGGGCGCCGGCAAGAGCAGAAGTTTGCCTGCCAAGCTTACAGACACTTTCTCATCACTAGAAAGTCAGATGGGGATGTGTTCTGAAATCTTTGAAGAACATGAGGGCATTGTCAATCAACTTAGATCTAATGAAGCAGAAAGTCAGCCAAATGCATCTGATCTGCATCAGGAATGTTTTGCAAACGATGCTTCGATGAGTAGTGGGTATGGTACACTTTCTGCCTCCCAGCTGAACCCCAGCAAATCCAACGGCATTAACAAGTGCACAGACCACATGGAAAAACCTTCCCAAGGGCAGGGAGATGCAGCAGTATTGCAGAGTGACGCAGTTGTAGCCAGTGTTCAAAATAAAAGAGAACTTCCCCCCCAAAAAATAGAGGAAAATTTTTCATCAGGAAGGAACGATATTTTAGCTTTTTCTGCTGAATTTGAACATACAGTTGATGAAGCTCAATGTGGAAAAAACCCCAGGTAAGTGATGAACTTTCCAAGGATGTTTATTGTAGACAGTTCCTCATTCGGTCAACTGGAAACGTGTAAAAATTGAATGGAACCTCTTGATTGTAAAAAATACTGGGCTTCTTGGTAGATCAAGTTATTTGTTTAACCTAATGTTTCTGTGTGATGCATATTTGCATCTGCAGTGTTTGTCTGTTGTGTTGATACATTGAGGGGGGAGAATGTGAAAAACTACTTTCTACTGCAAATTTTAGCTAAGATAGAGTTTGCATATAGTGTTTATCTGTGCACCAGAATTTTAGGTGCTGATTACCAATTTTATATGACTGCTACTTTGCTATTGTGCTCAACCAGTCTTTTTTGCTAACTTGTGTACATGCATTACAGCAATAAATTGTATCAGACAACAGTCAAACGTGTTGGGTTTTTTGGTTGATCTTTGTTTTGCTCTATTCAATAGGTGGGAGGATCTACCAAGATCTTTTTGAAAGATTGGCTGGCTAATTTGACAATAACATTGATCAAGCACTGCTCTAGTTGCACAGAACTTGACAGTGTATTTTACTGTCCCTGTCAGCGCAGGCTGTAGTGGCAGTGGCTCCATGTGGTCACGAGCTGTGTCAGAGGTCTTGTGGGCAGCACGTTGCCTGTGTGTCCCTGAGAGGATTTTGCAGAGATAAAAACTTTTGCTCTATTGGGAAAATGGAGGATTGTGAAAACAAACTTGCATTTTGCTCATAGATAATTAACCACAGAAGCAGCTTTCTGTAATTTAGTTGGGAAATGTCTTATTTCAGCCTATAAGGTAGATTGTAACCTCATTGATATGTATGTTCTCTTCCTCCCTTCTGTTGGGATTTATTCCAGTATATGATTGATGCACAGTTCCATGAGGGAGGTAGCTGCAATTCATGGGCTGCCAGGGAAACTTAGAGCTAAAGTAGCTCAATTCAAAAGTGGTTTTCAGTTTGAAAAGCCTTTCTAAGACAACTTTTGAAATCATTCAGTATGATTTTTTTGGGGGGGTCCGTTTTATAAAAAACCACAAGGTTCTTTCTTTGAAATTGCTTTCTGTTTTGTATTATGAACTCAGTTTGAAGGAAGAAAGGGTTCAAACCAAAGTGGAATAGTTCGGTTAACCCACACTGTGTTTGCGGTTGTTTCTTAATTTTTACTTGTAAACTTTTTTCATTCTTTCCATTTTATGTCCCAAAGTGGGACAATATGTAGTTTTTCAAAGTGTCACTTTTTAACAAAATGGGGAAGTTGTTCTACATCTGCTACTAAGAAGAATTTCAGGATGTTTTTGTTTCTGTTACTTCTATATCTTGTTTCAATCTTCCTTATCATTGAAGATTCTCTTGAGCTGGAAGGCATCCTTAGTTTGTCTCAGTTGACATCATGTTTACAACCAGACTGATAAAACAATGAGAAAAAACACTGCAATTACATTCCAGCTTAATTTTGTGGTTTTGATCAGTAGCTGCTTCAGCAGACCAAAAAAACCAGTTGCCTGGCTAAAAACACAGAGCTCTTTGTTACGATTTTTTTGTAGTAGGAAAGCCATTTTGATGATGGGTGCAGTTGATTAGCACCTTTCCTTTCACTGATTTGTTTTGTTGTTGTTGTGTTGTTTTGCTTTTAAAAAAGAGAGCCCTAAACCACTTCAGCATTCATGACTCCATTTCGTTTCTCAAAAATGCACAAAGGCAGTGGAGTTTTAGTGGCTGTGTTTCACCTTGAAGAAGAAATTGATTTCATATCTCCACTGGAACGGGCATATGTACTTATGGTATATGTGTGTGTCTCTTACCTTCTAGTAAATCTTTAACATCATGGGCACAGAAGTTGAAACAAAACCAACCAAAAAGAATAAATGCTGAAGGAGGATGTGTGAACTCTATGCAAGAAAATGAGCAAGCAAAGAAAATACCACTTGAGAATGTAAGTCTCTCTTTTTATTTTATGATGTTTTTCTAATTTTATTCTTGTCACCTGGTATTTTTTCAGTGTTATAGTATGTTCTGATTCAGTATGTGCTTTCATAGTTAGTTTTAAGCATTTGAGTAGTGGTGTTCCCATTCGTATGTTTAAAGTTTATGTGGGCAGAGTTTACTTCTTGGATCATTCTATACTTACGTATTTATTTTGTCTAATTTTATTCCTTGCCTAATTTTTGTCTTTATTTACATAAGTGGCACATATTCTCTCCTTAGAGAGATTGTAGTCACATTCTCAACTGAAGCTTCAGGTCATGGTAACTTATTGTGCCCTATAATTTGTAGAAGGAAACCTGGAGTTGAACCCTGTTATGGTGGTTGGCATGCATAAATTCCATAACAAATTTTTGGAAGGATCTTTTATTTTAGCTGGTAGTGTCACTTGTAGTAGACAGAACTCTTTGCGTCTGGAGGCATTAGCCACTTTTTCAGGACAGATAGTATTCGTCCAGATTGGAATTTTAAATTGTAGGGATTTTTTGGTTTAGTTGGATTTGGCTTTTTTTTTTTAGTGTTCTTAGCAGTCTCTTATGCTAAAATCCAAACTTTTATATATATATTGTTTTTATTTTTATTTTTTGTATTGTTTATGTAAGAATAAAACATTCTTTTATGCCTGTGTATGACTATGATTTGGCTAAATTGAACTACTCCAAGCACAGTCACAGCACTAGTTACTAAAAGTAACTGACCCACAACAGACATTTAGAAAATCTAATTGGCTCTTTAGAACCACCTGTAGTACTGCCTATTGCTGTGACTGCTGTATTGCCTCAAAATATTACTTTTGAGAAGAATTTGGTGCCTTTCCCCCCGCATTCTTGAGTTAATGATTGTGTATGCACACAAATCTGATTATCTTGGAAAGTTTAATCACACATAATATTTCTGATCCAAAAGGACGTTATGCAAATATTGTAAGTTACATCATACACGTAACTATGAAGTTTTAGAATTACTTTCAGTATATTAATTGTCACAAACCTCTCTCCTTATGCTATTTTTAAGGAAATAATTCCTGAAATTCTGTGAATGACTCCACCTACAAGAGAATAGGAGACCTAGCAAATATGAACCACTTAATTCAAGGCAGGGTCTGTTTTCTTTCCTGTGGTCACTTTGGGGGTGATGCAGAGAGGGTAAGAGCAGCTGGTTGGACTTGCTGTCTTGAGTCTTCTACTGTCAGTGGAAACAAGATGTTACTTGGGGCTATTTCAAACCAGGAGTTAAATTTATCTACTGTGGGTTGTCACTTTTCTCTCTGAGCTTTTGAAAATACCTTTATCTTTCTATTCCTTTGTAAGAATTCAGTTGATACCCCTTCATTTTCCTTTCTTCCTCCTTAGGCAAAGGAGAATACCTAAATAAAAACATTAAGAGGGACAAAATAGCCTTGAGGTGAGATGGTACTTCATGCAAAAACTTGAAAAGCTTTAGTTCTAAATTTTTTTTTTTTCTTACTTACTTTTGTTAACTCAATGGTTACTACCCTGTTATAGTCCTCAGTTGTATAAGCTGTGTCAATTTGCCAAAGGAGCATGACTGTTAAGCTGCTGTAGTGCAACAAAAAGCCCTAGGTATGCTCCTAGAGAGGAACAATGCAAGACAACCATTTTAAAGCTATCTGCCCTTACTCAGTTGCTCTTGTATCGCTGTGTTGTATCAATGACACGTCTTCTTTTGATTAAAGAAAACGAGAATTGTAGCAAAACTTAAATTATGTGAATTATTTTCCCATGTATTGGTCAAAGCTATTTCTCTAATGAGCTAGGGAGGTTGCTTAGAAAATTTGGAGTGATGAAGAGAAGGGTAGGTAGTATCTTGTCTGTTTGAGATGATGGACAGTGTTTGCCTCCAGATTTGTGGTAGGTGGAGTCATAACAGCTGAATATAAGAAATTCCAATCTTAGGATGATATACTTGCATCTTCTAAGGAGCAAGAAAGTTTAGATGAATGTCTAAAATACGTATTTTTCTAACAGTTAATCTCAAAAATGCTCCACAAGCATGACTTAGAAAATATTGCTATATTTTAATTATGTGACTTAGCTCAGTTCCCCTTTTGACTCTGGTTGCCTTAAATATAAAGTGCAGTATAGGTTTGGATCGTGCTGTATAATTAAATGTAATCTCTCTACTTAAAAAGACTAATAAAATTTACTTTTTTTTTTAAACTGTGCACTTGTTTGTTTTCTTTTTACTTGCATGGCAATTTTCCTTATAAATCTGTTTTTCCTTTGTAATTTTAGACAAACCTTACTGATGCTGCTTTGTCGCATTACACTTTTTACCTCAGTCAACCAAAGGAAAGTCCTAATTCCTTAGTGTCTGAAGCCTCAGGTATAGTTAATTTCTTGTACTTAAATTTCCTTTTCTTTTGAATTCTCATTTAAAAAAATTTACTAGACTGCATCTCCAGTAACGTTGGGGAGGTGAGAAGGGTTTGAGCACCGACAGACTATTAAACTCTGATATAGCATAATTCTGCTTTTCTTGCTCTTTTGTTTGAAGCTGATGGCAGCTCCTGTGTGTCACTGCTGGCAGATGTAGGACATGCAGTGGTTTTTTCTCCGCATTTCTTAACATTTCAAAGCTGAGCTTTATGTTCGAAACTGCTTCATAATGTAATTACTATTAAAATCATGGTGGGGTATCAAATGAATCTTTCAAATATTAGCATTATTTGTCTAGTAATTACAGGAGTGCATGGTAATAGAGACAGAATTCCTGTAAACCAAGGGCAGGATTCAATAATTGTGTGAATTGGCAAGCAAAAAATAATGCAGTGTGTAATGTGCTGATTATTTCATTGGTGGGGGGAGATGTTTGCTTTTTGTGTTTTGGTATGGTTTTGCTCCTGTTGTTTTGGGGGTTTGTGTGGTATGAGGGGTGGTTGCTGGTGGTTGTTTGGGGATTTGGAGTTTTTTGGGGTGGTGGTGGGGGTTTGGGTTTGTTTTGGGTTTTTTTGGTGTTTTGTTTTGGTTTTTTTTGTGAAAGCCAAACAACTAATTCATATATTTTGATTGTAACAGGGTGAACTCATGTCAGTAACAAACAAGGGCACAGAGATGCAGCCCTACAAACTGTAGATTTATTGCTTCTTCACAACCCATTGAGAGAGGGACACACATAAGAAATTGAAGTGGGATTGAGACTGTATCTGTTCCTCTTGTGCCATCCCTTTTAGTCCTGGTGGTCTGTTTCTTTGCACGCTGTAGGATGCTGCTGAGTACCAAACCACAGAGTTTGTAGTTCTGAGTGGCTGTCTAGGATTATTCCATGGGTAACACAAGTTTTAGGTGCTATAACAGAATCAGTAGAAATATAAAAGTTTGTGGTAAAGGAGGATTTGTTCCTTGAACACCAAAGAGTAAATGTGTCTGTTTTCACTGATTTATAGCTTTTGTTACTCATGCTGTGTGATGTAATACTGATTATGTTGCTTGAGCTTTGCATTGAGACTTTTGTAACTTCTGATAACAAATGCTTTAGTGAGATTCTTAAGCAATAGATGCAAATACTTCATACAGCATTCTTGTTAGCTGACAAAGTAACATTTTACTAATGGATTTTGGGATTCCTGTTCTATAGTCATGAACTCAGAATTTGTAATTTTTTTTTTCTTTAATTTTTTTCTTCTTATCAGGACTTTCTTACTGGAAACTAGATGAAAAGGAGATGTATCACTCCTTACCAGAGAATTTCAGAAGTGAGTTCACTGATATTTTCTCCACAAAAGTGTCACCAGATCAGGTAAACTTTATATGTGTTTTAAAAGTTGTCTTAGAGTTGCTTGTCATCTTCATTTTTTTCTATGATGGAAAGAATCAGCCCTCCAGAAGCTAACTTTTCTCTGAGAACTCTTTTGTTAGCTCAATATTTTGTATTCTGTTTTTTCATTATTCATTTATCCTCCCTAAAGTCACTTGGAATATGTTGACCTTGTTTTGTCATTTGAAAGAAACTGTGTAGGTGGGAGATGAAAAGAGACTAACTAGTATATTAAAGGTGTATGTGCCTCATTGAGGGCCCTTTTTTAGATAGGGTGCATTGAGTAAAGCCTTATTCTGTTCAGAACTGATTCATTAGCTAAACCCACCCCACAACTTGTTTATCTATATTGGGGATGGAGGGCTGCATTCAGATAAACTCATGTTGCAATTTTTCCTGTTGAAGTTGTCTTCTGCTGATGAAACGAAGCCATCATCATTGACGGATATTTATCATAAAAGGCAGAGGGAGAACAAGCAGCTGCCAGACCAGAATTTGATGCTGCCTTCCCAGTCAAGTCACCCACCAGAGGTAATATCAATTTCCTTACTTCTCCTCTCAGTTTGAAGATACGGTTACAGACTGGTTTCACATTAATTGGCCCCTGCTGCCACCTCCAGTGTTATGCTGGAACAGCAATTTGTGCAGCCCTGTGATGAAGCAGATCGGGAAGGGATCCAGCAGAAAAGAACCTCTAAGAATACCCTGGGTAAACGGCACCTTTGCTGCACAACCTTGAGGATGGCGCAGGGACGGATCTGCTTACGCTGAGGCTGCAGCTGATGAAATGCATGTGGAACTGCAGTCACAGGAGCAGAGTTTTCTTACTCCTTCCCACAAGACAAGTTAATTTCACTTGTGAAACTGAAGAGGGACAGGTTGTAGAAATATTCTTTATCATGTCTGTTTCTTTGTACAGCTTTCAGTCTTGTTCAGAATCCAGTAATGATGGCTGCTGCATGACTATCTTGTTCACATAATGTATGAAGTGATTTTTTGTATCTGTACAAAGTTATTGTTTCAACCTCAAAGTAGACGTCATAGTATTTCTAGTTACATAACTGAAATTTCAAAGGTTTTCTAGGTAGCTACTGATGTCTTTTATTCTTAATGGAAACTTAGAAACTCAAGTTGCAAACGATGGGAATATGTATGATCATCCAAGCTGTCACAGGTCCCTTCATCTTGCTTGTCACTACCAAATGATTGTACTAATAGTCAACTTAATTCCTGCAATATATTATATGGATTACTGATGTCTTCAGATTAAACTCCATTTACAGGAACAAAAGTTAAATCACAATTATTTTTTTTTTTTACATTATTACTTATTTCCTAGATCTTGACGTTGGACCCAACCCTGCATATGAAACCAGGGCAGCAGAACCCAGGATGCTGTGTTTTCAAGATTCCTGAAGAGACTACTCCTTTTTCTCCAGACTCTATGGCGGAGCCCGGATTTTCAAGTCATTGTGACACAGACTCTTTTTCACAGACAAGTAATTCGTCTCAGTTAGATGATTCTCCAAAATATCCTGCCAGCAGCAGAGCTGTGCATTTGGACCTCTGGAGAAATCACCCATTCCAAAATGAAACCAAGACCAGCTGTCCTTTTCCAATGGCATATACGGATGCTAATAATGATAATTCAGTCAACACTGAGGAGGAAGAAACACTGACTCTAACTCCATCTTCTGTTACTCAGTGTGCTGACAGCAGTTTGCCAGAATATAGTCTTTCAGTGACATCTGTTGAAGATCCTGTGATAATGTCAAAGTAAGTAATTTTTTTTCTTTTTTAAAAGCTGTAGAGTTGGTGAAGTGAAAAGAAGTGAAACTTAACCATACTAGTAAAACAAACAAAATATTTGAGTTCTGTTTTCTTAGAACATAGCTGGATATTGCTGCTTTTTTCCCCCCGCTTTTTTCCCTCCCCTGAAGTACACATGGCCTATAAGCATAACAGTCATTTTCTACTTCTTACAATTGTCTTTCTTCAGACCATAATGTTTAATCTTCTTTAAATCATGCTATTTAATCTAAGGCACAATATTTATGCTCTGTCTTCCATAGATGTCAAAGCCTTAAATAGAAGGCAAAACAATTTTCTATGTTTTAATGCTTTGGTTATTTGTTTTTATACGTTAAAATAAAGATACATGCTTCCTTCATAGGCTGCATGAGGGAGTTAATTTAGGCGGAGAACATCAAAGTTGTGTGGGGATTGTGGTTTCCTATTTGGAGTCACATGGTGGGAGAATTTCAGAATTACTGCACTTAGGAAAAATGAGTACCCCCCATTTGCTATTGAAGCTCTCACGATTTGCACATGGACAAGAAGAGGTGGCATATAGTCCACATGGAGGGGCTTTTGATGGGGTCATGGTTTCAAGACAGTGCAGTGTTTGGGTGTTCCTAATTTAATTTTACATGCAGAGTTTCCAGTGCGTAGCAAAGGAGAGAAGAGAGTATGTATAATTTCTCTATATTGTTATTTATATGCTGAGTTCATTATGTGGGAATGAATACAGCAATGCATGGTCATGTGGATAGCTGGAAATTTTTTTGTTCTTAATTTTGAAAATAGGATTAGGCAGAACTTGAGGGAAAAACACGCTCGACACATAGCTGATCTACGAGCTTACTATGACTCTGAGATACAGAGCTTAAAACAGCAGCTAGAGGCAAGCCATAAAAATGCTGCATCTGAAGACTTGAAGAAAATCAATCAAAATCTTGCTGACAGGTACTGTTTGTCCTCACTTGTTCTCGTCCCCTGTTACATGGCTTTCTTTCCACTTTAAAAACTGAGTATGCTTGTTTATAATCTTGAAAAGTTTATGCTACTCTTCAATTCTGAAGATTTCATGCATCTATGACAGTAATATTTTCCTGTTAAATATAAATTTTGCGCTATTTAATGCAGCTGTTTAAGATCAGTTTAAAATTATTGGTAGGCAGCAAGTGTGATGTTTGGACCAGAGGTCTCATTTGACCTGATTTTTCCTGATGCCAGTGTAAGTTTTGCTCAAGAAAGGATGGCAGGCTGAGGCAGTCCTCAGCAATTGGCAATGGAACCATGTCTGTTGTAAGAGTGCTCACCTGTCACACTGGTGAACATCATCCCTCTTTAGCTTTCCTGTCAAAACCACAGATGATACAGGCCCAATCTTTAATTCATTGGTAGCTTTGTACAGCCAATTTGCCAATCAGTGCTCTTGGACCAAATCTTGCTACTGGAATCTGTGTGCCTCATCTATATATTCCATTAGATGTGGCTTGAATGTTTGCTATATATAGAAGTTTGATGTGATTTTTATATCATTATTGCCAGTCAAAATACTTAATATAAATTTAGACAGCTAAAATGCTTCACAAAATTTATGCCCCTCAGAATAATTGAAAAAGTGTGTGGGTAGTTGGGGACTCTTTTGTACTTATCTTCCAGCGCTAGAGTGTTCTAACTATTAAAAGTGACTTCTGAGCAGTCATTTATTGAGTTAAAGTAGCTTGCGATATGATTTGAGTCATTAATTATCACACAGCATCATCAATTAGCTGAAGTGGAGCTCTGCGCTGGTGCATCTCAGCTGCTTTGGGTTCTGCAGCTCTTATGCTCCGAGCCATCTGGAGTCCCTGCACGTGTTCCCAGTTTGCTGCTTCCCCTCCATGGGCACCACAGCCCTTCCCAGCAGGGAAGAGGAGGTCACAGGCCGGGCACCCAAATTTGTGGGGATGCTTGAGGAAGGAAAAAAGGCTATAAAATGTAGATATATTATTTGAAAATTTCAACAAGTTTTTGTGATCTGTATCTTCCAAATAGGTGTGACCAACTAGATGCAGCTCTGAATGAAGCAAGTGCTCGCATAAAAACCCTTGAAGATAAGAATAATATGCTAGAAAAGCAAGTGGTAAGTATATATTCTTAATTCAAATTGCTTTTTAATTAAAAGGGTAAGAGAATGTACCTGTTCATTATTAGGTTGATGTCTGTTTCCTTATCTTTCTTTATTAATTAATTTATTTCTTTGTTAATTTATTAACCTTTCTCCTTAATATATGACATCAGCCGGTATGTTACAGTGGTCACTTTCCTGGCTGAGTTCCTTAAGACTCTCTATTTGAATCTACTTTGATTATGAACTTCCTTTCCAGGTCATCAGGGATCAAACAATGTTTAAGAGTGAAATATTGTGATGTGTTTATGGTGTCTCTCTTTAGTTTTGTTTTTTTTTTTAATTGATTTTCGTTTAGTTGCTTTCTCTTTGATTTCTTATTAGAGCTGTTAAAAGCAAATCTCATCTGCATGAGGGCACAAATATTCTAAGTATATTTATAGTCTTTCTGGCCAGGTCAGAGCAGTTTGCTTATGGCTGCATTTATTGGTCAAAGAACAGGACACTTTTCATGGAAGTTAGAACACCTGGAGAGACTAATCCCTTTCACCTTTTTTAGACATTTTTCTGTGTTGGGAAGCAAGACAATCAGCTGGGTCCCATAAAATTAATATAACTTTTAGGGTTTTAGTCTCCTTTTTCATTCTTTATACATCACAGAAATGAGCAAAAATCTTGTTTAGTTCCTCTACAGATGTACTTTTTCTTTTCTGTTTAGGTGATTATTTTTTTAGATTATGCTTTGTACTGAAATTAAAAATCTGCCAGGCAAGCATTATGGATGGGGTATTTTTCTCCTACAGGCCGATTGGAGAGAACGCTTTTATGCAGTCAGTGATACTTCCAAAGTTTTGCAAGAACGTATCGAAGAAATGCGCACAAATAATAAAGAGAAGGATAACACTATCAGTCGACTGAAATCGAGGCTTAAAGATCTGGAGGAAGCATTTGAAAAAGCTTACAAGTTATCTGATAATAAAAATGCAAGGCTAAAGGAAGAAAATAAAATGTTCCAAAACGTAAGTAAGAAAATGGGCAATGGTGTTTACAGTTGCACAGTGTGTTACAAACACAGTCCTGGGTTTTGTAAAACTGCACAAAGCTTACCATTGTAAAGTCTTAATGCACAGCTAAAAGAACAGATATTATTCGGCTGACTGCTTAGTAGGCAAGGTGTTAAGTGACACTATGATCCTAATAGATATTTGAAACCAGGTATTTAATGCAGCAAGTGTGTACTTGATGTGATAACACTTGTCATAGTCCATCTCGGGTATTTTCTTATGCACTATGAGTTCACTTTATTTTTAGAGGTATTATAGGAAAATATTTTGGAACAAGCTATTCTTTTCCTCTCAATCTTAGTGGGAATGGACTGAATTTCAGCCAGGCCACTGCTCAAGCTTCTACTGCTATGGTTGTCTCCTCAGGAGCTCCTGATGTATGGCTTCAGACTGAATCAAAAGAATTGTTCCATGATTCTTCAGTAATACCTTCATAGAATGTTTAAATGGATTTCTGTTTTGCAAAATGGGCATTAGCTGGAAAAGCTACTTTATGCTTTAACTCCTTTTTACAATTAATATTTCAAAATACAAAGTCAGCTTTAACAAGTCAGTGAGGAATTTTACTGGTTTGTTCTGGTCCTTTAGTTTCTTTAGAGATAAATAATTTGAACACTAGAAATCTGTTGTGTGAGCCTCTTGTCCTGTCTGTAACTTTTTGTTCCAATTGGAAGATGCTAGAACTTAACAGATAATACTAAAGTACATTGTGTATCCCCTGTAGTGCTGCTGCCTGTGTTAAACAAGCAGTTTAGATGATTTTACAGCAGTCAACAAAACTGTTAATTGTATATAGTCTCATTGTGGGTTTGTGTGTTCATTTTTTGTGTGTTTTTGCTTTAGCTTTTAGGAGAATACGAGTCCCTTGGAAAAGAACATGAAAGAGTAAAGGTAAGTATGTGCTAGTTAATTGAAAATACCAAACATGCAAAATATGTGATAATGTGCCACAGAATTAACGTATTTTGAAGAAGATCAAACAAAGATCCATATTTATTTTAACTGGTAGGTTCTTACTGTATCTTCAATTCCCAGGAAAATGAAAAGGAGGGAGTTTGGAATGTATTATTTTCCAGTCATAGGCAGTAAAAATGTTGTAAAGTCAAAGCCAAAGAAATGTAATGGACTTTACTTTCAAATAGGAAGGTGTGTTTAACACGTTGTTGGCAAGACTGATGTAGAGTTACTAATTTTTCTTGTAATACACTTCTGTAGTTTCTAGGCTTTTTACTTTTTTTCCTTGTGTACTTGTAGGATACACTAAATGCAACTGAAAACAAATTGCTTGATGCAAACACGCAGATTTCTGATCTGAAAAGGTAAATGAGAAACTGTCTTATTGCTATTTTAACAATATGAAATATAGACTATGGCCTAAACATTTACTCCTAGATTATGAAGGCTGTCTATCTCGCAATTTTAATTACATCTTATGAAGCATTTCACATTATTTTGTTACTCTGTATACATTGTAAATATCTTGTTCTTTCAGGATAGGTGTTTGTTTTTTTTCCTGCTTCCTCAAACACAGCATTCTCCAGTGGGATGTAATTAATTGCTGCCTTTCTGCTGGTTGTCACTCAGCCCAGCCAGGCCACTGCTCAAGCTTCTACTGCTACGGTTGTCTCCTCAGAAGCTCCCATCTTCAGCTAACCAGTCTCTGCTCTGGTTTTGAGGAGCAAGGATGCTGACAGGAGTTTGCTGTCCAAGATTATGTCTCCCAGGCATGAGTAAAGGACAGAAAGACATTCTGTGTATAGAGCAGGGACAATATATCCTGTAGATGTCCCTCATGCTACCTGTATCTATTTTTTGCTTGGGAGACCAGAAACCCATTGAGCTTTATACTTTCTGGGTAGGGTCTAGGCAAAACGTATGTGACCATCAAGGTGTTTACAGTTATAAACGTATCCTCTAGTTCAGGATTTCTCAGCCACTCCGTGTCAAGGGTGGCAGACAGCACACTGGCTCAGGAAAGTCTGGAGGGGTGGGAGGAGAGGACATCTGAGAGGACTCTAGGGCAGGCATTGTAGAACTGTAAAGAGGTGAAGTTCCACATCATTCATCTCCCTTTGAGCTTCTTCTCTGGGTATATTCTGTCATAATTTCCTTTTATGTTTTTGTATAAGCAGCTGAAACCCAGATTGCTAGGAAGATTTTTTTGCATGTGTGATTCTTGATGATTCTTCTAGAAATGTGGCTACAAGTTTCACCTCAAAAAATTCATCCAAATATCATTGCCACCAAGCCTTAACCTGTGCATAGTCTTCAGCCAAAGCCAGAAAAATAGCAAATGTGGTCCTTGGAAGATGTCACAGTTCTTTTCTTTGCTGCTCAGATCATCCAGTTTTTCAAGAAGAACAAAAAGAATGAATAGAAAGAATTTAAGAAAGGAATAGAAGGAGGCCTTCTGGAATGGTGGAGTTACCTGAGTGACACACAGGAGAAGGAGCCACTCGTTAAAACCAGTCAGGGTGGAGGAAAAACGTTCTTGTCTTGCTTTCCCCAACCCCTCTGTGTTGAGTGCTTTGGTCCACAGCAATATCTCCTGGTCTTGTCTTTCTAGTTAGGTTACCTAATTTATTTAACTCGGAATTCCAATACATATTTATATACGTATTTTGATAGATAGATAAAGACGTAGTAGTTGCTCTTGTTCTTCTGCTTCACCCAGGATATCTGAATAAAAATGAGTAAACTCTAAGTATTTCTTAGGTATCTCTTTTATGTCTTTTAAATCATCTTATGATGCATCTTTGCTTCTTCCACGTTAGGACAATTTCAAAACTTGAAGCTCAGCTCAAGCAGGTAGAACATGAAAATACGTTGAAACTGCGCCATATTACTGAAAGTCATTTAAGAACCCCTTGTGCCAAGTAAGTAATGTTCTAACAATGTGAAAACAGGTCATGTGTTTTAGAATACTTTTGAACATGTTTTGCTAAAAATTGTTAAAGACAAAGATGTCTGCCTATAGGCTAAACTGGATTAAAAATGTGATGTAATCCAGGGACTTCACATGCCAAAAAATTATTAAAAACAAATAAATAAATTGGATAATACATGTGTGACTTGGCAGACTGTCTCTAGTCTTCCTAAGTCAGTGTTTGATAGGTCTCAGTTGCTCAGGGATTCCCATGCTCAACAAAGATCTTGGGAATAAAATCTAATAGCCCAATTAGACATTAGAAGTCTTCTTTGTGTGATTGATTTGAAAAGCTGATAACTACATTTTATGTTTCTAAATATAGTTTGTACAGGTATCCTGAGAGTAGAGTGGAAGTTCAATTAGAATGTGTACTCTAGTTGGAATTGCACAAAATCACTCTCAGGTCATCAACAGTGACTTTTTCTTGTTTTTTGGTTTTATTTTTCTAATAAATGGCAAAAGGAAAGCTGGGTCAGATGCTCTGAAATATTGCAGTCATCTGTGTCAACACTTTATTTCTTTTTAATATTATATTTTTACTTTACAAACATGTTTTAAAAAAGTTTTTTTTTTCCATGGTATTTATGAGTTTATTGCATATTTGTTATTGTTTCTGTTTAACTAGAGTAAATAGCTGGACTTTCTTTTTTTTTTTTCCCCTTAAATTAAAAAAAAAGAGAAAAAAATTCTGAAGCCTTTAATAATTTTGATGTTTTTTGTTCCCACAGTAAGTTGGCAGCTCCTGATGTCAGCAGGCGAAAGTGGTTGATACCAGGAGCAGAGTATTCAATCTTCACTGGCCAGCCTTTGGAAGTCCAAGGAAGCCCCAAAGATAACAGATTAGAAGAAACCTATATTCCTTCTAGGTGAGTTTTTTTCCTTCAGCCTCCGCTATGATGTGAAGTTCTAAAATACTGAATTTCTAAAAATAGTCTTATCCAAAATTGACTAGATACATATTTCCAGATTTTCTACTTGTTGAGTTCTTAAAAAAATGCCTTGACGTTGTTGATGCTACACAATTCCTTACAACCAAAACAACCCCCTTCCTTCGCCAACCTGGTATGAAGCAACAAGCAGCAGCCTTCAGTACCTTCCTTGAAATACCAGAAAGCTTCACCAAATTTAACTCACACTGTTCAACTTTAGATTCTTGAATTGGCTATTAGACGATCCTCTGAGGTTCTTGGCTGAAATTAAAAAGCACTCTTAAAACTCTTGGTTTGAGGACTTTAAACCTCTAACTAAATATCTCCAGGTTTTTGTTTATTCAGCCGGTATTTGGATATATTAAATAAGGTAAAAAAACTTGATCCTTTTTTCTCCTCCACCGCCTCACTTTCTTTAAGGCACCATTCTCCTCCTGAGAAAGATTCCTCACAAGACGACTCTTCAACAAACACAATAGAAAACAAAGAGAATGCGATGTCAGAAGCACCAATTATACAAGCCTTTAAAGAACTTGAAGAAGGAAAAGCATTTAAAGATTGGGGTACACAGACAGAAAAAGAAGATACATCAACTAGTAACTTTTATTTTTATATTCCTGAACTTGTGTTTGCTGGCTTTTCTCTGTTTGCATGTCTTGGTTTTGTTATTCTCAGCATTAACATCCATCAGGCTTGAGTGATGGGATAAAAACAGTTTTAGCGTGCAAACTTGTGGAGTTTTCCTAAGAAAGTTCAAAATAATATTGCTAAGTGACTTGTTTAAAATAGAGGGAATGCAAAGGTTGCTGTTAGGTCTCATGCTAGTGAGTAGTTAATGTCCTTTTTCTAAGAATATCTCACTATTTATAAACAGTTAATGGAGTCCTAACAAAGCTCTGTCTGGCTCTACATCCATTTGAGTTTTGTTCTCATGAGGTTGTACCAGAATGTTACGAAGAGAGCTGGTGTGTGTGTACTGTAGGACTGCACTGAGGTGTTCTAACAACACTGATTTAGGAAGCCTTTTAATTAGAAAACGTCAAGTCTTTCATAAAAGCTTATATTCTTGTTTCAGGCAGGTACTCCAACCCTCTTTCCCAAAAGATGCTTTTGTCCTGCTTTCCACTGTCTCTTTATTAAATCAGTGTTATTTAGCATTGTTTCTCCCACATCTCTCCCTTTTTAACACGCTAAACTATTTGTTTCATTAATATGATGAGCATGAAGTGAGACTTGAGCAAAACAGCACAAATGTGTTGAAGTGAGGCAGACAAAGTGCAGTCTTTGTACACTGAAAGCTGAGTACAGGAGAATATTTGTGAGTTCTTGTATTGAAAAAAGATTGATTAATATAATAACTTTTTCCTCTTAATTAGAAACATCAAATCGACGTCAGACCGTTGGGTTTGTTGAAGCTTCTTTAGTTGCTAACCGATCCCCAGAGAAAGGAAGAGACCAATACAGACCGAAACGGTACGGTTCTCCTTGTGGCCAGAGGTCATCGTCCCTTCCTCCTGCAAACAGGAAATCAAACACTCCAAGTAAGTCCTTTCCTGAAGTTTG
The DNA here is from genome assembly GCF_001431845.1 of Calidris pugnax. Lineage (NCBI taxonomy): Eukaryota > Metazoa > Chordata > Aves > Charadriiformes > Scolopacidae > Calidris > Calidris pugnax. Next base: position 2,222,557 of record NW_015090783.1, on the reverse strand, counting down.
GTTTGTCTTACTCAAAAAGTAGAAGCAAATTATGGAAGGCTGCTCTAGAAAGGAAAATGAAGACAGGATTTTTGTATTATTCTAAGAGAGTCTGAAAATAACCCCTTGTCTATAATCATAGAAAACGTGAGAGTTCTGAGTTTATTTTCATTTTTCTATGGTGCGATGCACTTTTCATCTAATTTAAATAAATATATAGATGGCTTTGAAAAGCATTCTTTTAAAATGTAAGCATCTGATCACACGAGTGGGAGATACTGCATTGGGAGAAGTTTTAGGTAGTTAAACGTACTTTGTCTTTTGCAGCAACAAGAGAGATAATGTTGGCACCAGTGTCTGTGACATACAGCCCAAAACGATCTCCAAAAGAAAACCTCTCTCCTGGATTTAGCCATTTGCTCAGCAAAAATGAAAATACAGTGACAAGGTACAAGTTTAATGAATACAATTGTGTTCTGATTATTATTAGAGCAGCAGTATGTTCATGCAGGCTTAATGCTGCTCCTGCTGTTTCTTGTTCATTAAGTCCTAGTAAATGAGTCATGTGAAGATTTCTGAATATAAAGCTAAGTTTTACTTTTTAAAATTTGGCAAGAAAAATCTAGAGTGATTTCACCAAGATCAGACGTTGGTTTTACTATTGGCACAGCATTGATCAGTGACAAAGAAGTGATAGAATTGTTTGGTGGAGTAAGTCCAGATCCACATGCTGCTTACCAGGAAATATAAATAAAAGTTGAAAGTGGGATGTACCTGCCTGTCGTGGCACTTACAGACATGTTAAAAAATACATAAACTGAGCTTTCTGCTAACTGTACTAGATGCTGTGGTTTCTATAGAGATCTTTGCTTGGCAAGGCCTGTAGGGTTTCAAAGAACATACTTAGCTGTGAGATCTAAGTGCAGGACATGCATGAGGAAGAAGCGTGTAGCACCGCTCTGCTGGTTCTTGAGGGTGCCAGCATGGGAGCTCAGCGTGTTTGGGAGTGACAGCTTGGTCTGCTCCTGAAAGTCGCATAAATGAGGTATTTTGGTGTGTGCAAGCGTGTTTGGGAGTGACAGCTTGGTCTGCTCCTGAAAGAGTCCCATGAATGAGGTATTTTGGTGTGTGCAATATATCTGGGTACAGTGCCATTAGCAGTCATCAGCAGACTTGCAATGCCTGTGGGATAGAAATTGACGATTTGTTTATTTAACCAAAAGGTGAAAGTAGAAAATAATGTATTAGTTGATACATAGTTTCTAACAAGTAACTGTTGTGTGCTTCCTGTTCCGTAGATTTGATATACTTCTAGATGACCTGGAAACTGGTCCTACGTCTACTTCACAGCACAATAACCCAAGAAAAAGGCTCCAGTTTCTCTCACTAGATGACACAGAAGGTAATCTGTCAAAAGTGGGGGAGAATTCTTCTTTATTTTTTTACCACAAATTCTTCCAGTTTGGTAACAACTGCTTAAATAGAAAGCCGACACTTTATGAAGTCCAACTATTCAAAATCTTCTACATATTATCATATTCCTGTACAGAGAAATACCATTTATACAGTATTTTATGTATGTGTGTGCATAAACACAATGGAACAACAAAAATAATTAAATTGAGAAAGAAGGGCAATATGTTTTCCTGTGCTTAACTCAGTTATACAATGCATATATCAGTAGGGTCTATATGAAGATGTACATACTCAGTCATACTAATAGAATTCTATTGCTAAACATTGCATAACATAGAGTAAAGAGCAACTTTAATAAAGCCACTTTCAGTTTTTTTTAAAACCAAAAATAATTAAATTGAGAAAGAAGGGCAATATGTTTTCCTGTGCTTAACTCAGTTATACAATGCATATATCAGTAGGGTCTATATTGTGTGTGCATAAACACAATGGAACAACAAAAAATAATTAAATTGAGAAAGAAGGGCAATATGTTTTCCTATGCTTAACTCAGTTATACAATGCATATCTCAGTAGGGTCTATATGAAGATGTACATACTCAGTCATACTAATAAAATTCTATTGCTAAACATTGCATTACAGAGAGTAAAGAGCAACTTTAATAAAGCCAGTTTCAGTTTTTTTAAAGTGATTGATTGAATTAAATCTTTTCTCACTTTTGTAATTCGTGTCACAATGTTCTGCTTTTGTTTTTATTAATGCTTTTGTTTAGACTACTGTTTTGTGGTGATATTTAGAAACGTTGTACCCATAAAAGTAATTTTACTAGTTTTTCCTTATTTGCACAGTTCAGTAATTTGTTTGTTACCAAAAAAATGTGCTGTGTTATAAAGATCACTTGAAAGATGACCCATACAAATGTTTCACATTCTTCTGAGAAGTTTGCTGAAGGCAAGCTAAGGAGGCTTTGCTAGTTGCTGTCCTCAGCTTATATACCTCCAAGATCACACTCCTTTTCTTCTTGTTGTTTATTTGTCTGTCCTGTGTAACACCTTCAGATGATTGCAAAACAAATAAAAAGACCCTTATTTTGTTGATAGGAAGGCAGCATCCAGGTGTCAGGCACAGCTCCTGTGCTGAATCCCTCAATACTGGAATGAAGAAGGCGGCAGGGCGGGACGAGAGGAACATGGCACAAAAATATGAGCCAGTTCTATCACCTTGTGAGGGAGACTTCAAGTACGCAACGAGGATTACGACTCTGGCTGAAACAGAGAGGCTTTTTGATGAGCTGACTCAAGAAAAGCAACAGGCAAAGATTATTTTTATTATAAAGTTGTGATGAAACATAGTTGTATGAGTGGTGAGGGCTGTAGCTGTATAACTGTGCAATGTGTGGCTGAAATTCACTCACAGTTTCTAGGAATGTGCCATTGTCCTTCCCTGCTCTGCTTCCCATACTCCAGTCCTTTTCTCTCCCTAACTTCATTAAAGGAGAGTCACTTTACTGTAAACACAGTGTGGATGGAAGAGCTGGAGTGAATTTACTTTCTTCCTTAATGGGCAATGTTTTAAATTGGCCTATCAAGCAAGGAAGGTTATTCTGGCAACTAAAAGTGCTCTCTTCAAAATGATCCTAGAGATGGTCTGCTTATGAATGTTAACTTTTGTATCAGTTTTGCATGGCACAGTATTTAAGAGCACTGGATGTGTATCTGTAATCTGCACACATCATCTCTCTTTCTGTAAGGTTAGTCAGGAAGGTTTATATTGGCTCTTGGAACTATAATTTACAGCTGAAGTATTTTCTGTTATTAGATTGAGGCTGCATTGAGTCGAATACCTTGTTCTGGTGGAAGAATGACCTTGCAAGCAAGATTAAATCAGGTGAAAAAGCTTTTACATATGACTGTTCTCTTTAGTTGCTCTTCCACAATTTGAGAATATACAGTGTATATCAAAGTTATGCTATATAACAAGTGCAATTACTATGGGAGTTTTTTCCACAGCACAGAGTTGTTCCTGAATACAGCTGAATTCGGAATCTGTCTGGAAGATGGTTCTCTAGACTTTACTGCAGACGTGCCAACCTTTGATCCCTCCCCACCATCACAAACTGACAGCTTTTTTTGTGTGTGTGTATGTATACATACATAAGTGTGTATACATATATGTTCATACTACACAGTGTATATTCTGCATAAGACTGTCTATATCTTCTATTTTTTGTACATGGGATGTGTTTTTCCAGGTTACTACAAGAATAGGCTGCCCTTGTGGTAACGCTGAGAGATAGATAAAAGGCAATACATTAAGAAAATACAGTGACTGTGAAATAGATTCCTGCAGCTGTAGAGAGGATGTTATGCTGTAGAAGAAAGTGCAAAGTTTAGGTTTCATTTGTTTAGTTGTTTTTTGTCTACTTGAAAGTATAAAGAAGAAGAAAAGAAGGCAAAAATAGAAGTGTAGGTAGAATACAGGAGAGTGCCCTCTTGGGAAAGCTCTGCAGACTCTTCTACTAAAACAATGGTCTTAAAGTTGTGTTTTAGAGGTCTCTGCAAAGCCTACAACTTTAGCGTTTCCTAAGTTGTAATCCCAGGGCTTGTTACCAATTTATCAATTTGAAAATAAAAGTGCATTTTAGTAAATCAATACTGCCCCTCGCTGCAGTGGTCTGCTGTTTCCTAAAAGTGTCTCCCTAGTTATCAGCCTGTCTTAATTTGTGTCAAGTTTATCTTATGGAGTTTCATAGGTCACATCAGGGAAAAAAACCCAAAATACCTGAAACAGTTTAAAAAAAAAAAAAAAAGCCAACAACCCACAAATACACACCCAGACATAAAAATCATACAAGTTTGTAGGTCTGGCTGTAGTTTTTGGGTGCCAACAGGATGCTAGTAACGTGTTAAAAAGGGTACCTAGTAGGAATAATAGTAATTTCTTCATTTTAAAAGCATAATTGGATTTTCTTGTATGTTATTATAATCCTTTTTTTTTTTCTTTTTCTTTAACTGTTTCTTTTAGGAAGCCCTGGAAGATCGCTTGGAAAGAATTAATAGAGATTTGGGGTCCATACGCATGACTCTGAAAAGATTTCATGTTTTACGTACCTCTGCAAATCTTTGACAATTCTCTCTTGAATGCAAATATGCTTTCTTTTTTTTTTTTTGTTTGCACTAATATGTAATGATGCACTCAGTAAATGCAAATTGTTTTGTATTTTTATAAACCCTCAATAGTAGTTTTACAACCATGTTACCCTTTACAAACAGCAATATTTTGTACTTCAAACAGCCACCTATATTTTAAACATATTTTTGTTACACTTGAGAAAGCGATGTTTATCCTGTATTGTAATATTTTTAGAAATATTAATTATTTTTAAATAGTGATATTCAATTTATAATAAGAATAAGAAACTAAAAGGCAGCTTGTTTTCAGAAAATGATAGTGTTACCCTTTTGCACTTCGTTTTCCTCACCATTTTATAAATATTTATGGTATGATGTAAATATTAGCCAATAGGAAATTTTGAACTTTAATACAAAAAGCAACATGAATTACCTGTGTTAAAGATAACTACTGTTATGCGATAAATCCTTTTAATTTAAACCTTGTAACGTGTATATTTTTCATTGTGACGAAACTGTGAGCAATACTTTGATTAGGGCTGGCTGGCTGCGAGTCGGTCTGTGTTTTGCTGGCTGCGTTGGGGAAATATTACTCTGAATTATTTGCTGTCTCCCAACAGTTGCTGTGAGTAGTGTTTTGATACTACCAGTACCAGGATTCAGGAGAGTGACAGCAGCCACCCTGTCTCCCAGCGAGCAGCTCCGCTCCAGCCGACGCTCCAGGACTGTAACTACTTCACCCAAGTTACCGTTTTAATCTGCCAGACTGGGGTTTGTGCCAGTGTTCTGGTCCCATACATTTCCAAACCAAATCCGAGCTGTATTTGTGAACATAAATATATTTTTCTTGGTGAAAAAATACGTATTCGCTAGTTGGCATCTTGCTGAATTACTGTCCAACATTGATATTTGAGTTTGTATTTTAATATTAAATAAATGTTTAATTAGATTCTTTCCTCCTGCCCAAGAACAATAATAGGTTCTGGGATATTACATCAGCGATAATGTAGGTTTTAATCATATTGTGTGCTTCAAATTCTGTCCTTGTTCAAGATGTTTGGCCACCAATGATGTGATTATAGGGCCAGAATAGCTGTCATAAAGGAAGCTTGTGAAGATCTGATTCTAAAATTAGAGTGCTGTGTTTTAAGATATTTGATGAAGAACTGTCCTACCCATGCACAGTCTTTTTAAAAAAAAAAACAACACCCTATTTTTTGCAGCCACTTCTGCCCTGTGGGTTCTTTTAATACAAGATCAGTGAGGGAGAAGTGAAGGATGTTAGTTACTTGTTTTTCCCCTTGACTCTAAAATGTAGAAATTGAGCTTGAATACTTGGAAGTGTATTTGAGCAAGTTATCTCTAAATACCTAGACAGATGTACAATTTTGATGCTATTCCATATTCTTACTTGTAATTTTTACTCAGAAGGGGTTGAGTGAGGAAAAAAGAATCTTGACTTCCTTGAGCAGCTCTACCATTTAGCTGAAGAATTTTTCCCACCGTTTTAAGTTAATAACAGGTGCAATTTCAAAGTGTCTTTCAGAAGTATCATTCAGCCAGCAGGGTTTTTCTGAGGAAAATTTCACATGGGTCCACTAATGGTCTTGTTTTCTTTCATCAGCACTACAGCAAAACCAAACAGAATTTTCCTGACAGGCATTAGAAAGGAGTAGGTAAATCAGTTGAGCTATTTCACTGCCTTTCCTTATAACCTCCCTTTATCTCCACTCCATTCTTTCCAGTGCTATTCATATTCATGTACTCTTTTTTTATTACAGCCAGAAAACTGAATTGTGAGTCAGAATTTATTTTTTAATCAAAAGTCCTCCTCCATCTGTTGGAGCTCTTTAGGCTATTTCTGTTCTATTATAACACTGAAGGGGGGGGAGGTGTGAGTGTTGCTCTTGGTAAACTTCTAGGACAACCTTTTCAAATAACTGTCTGGCTCTGGGTGACCTGTTCAGTGTGGTGCCTTCGGCCTGATTCTTCAGAGGGGCAGAGGATCTGCAGTTCCAGATTAAATCAGTGGGAGGCCTGAATGCTCAGTGCTTCTGAAAATCAGACCCGAAGCATCAAAAAGTGGGGCACACGAAGCGCGTGTTTACGGTGGAAAACGTGACCGCGCTTGCTGCGCGCTTTGCTGGACACCGTCTTTTTTTTTCATTAATCCCTTTTAAAATGCTTTCCCCTTAACACGAGCAAATTGCCTTGTTCCCTATTTTGGGGACAAATAAGGACTTCCAGAAGCTTATGCTTGCTCTGAAGAGGACTTTAATCATCTTCCTCTTGCGTTCTTCCACCTGACACCTCCGGGCTATGTAGGCATTTATCGCCTTTCCAGATCTACGAGGTTTTGCTGGGAGCCCCAGGCTTTGTTCTGTCTCGGGCTGCCCTTGCGAGACACTCCCCTGCATAGTTTTCTCTATGATAATAAACACCACAGCTCCTTCAGCTCAGATTTAACCTTCGGAAAATAAATTTTCTATTTGTCCACATCTCTAAAAAGCAAATAATAATATAAAAAAAGAAGGTGTGTCTGTACCATCAAGAGCTGTAGGGTATAATCTACCTTCCACGGGGCACTTTGTCTCTAAAAGGAGCTGTAACACGGAGTAGAAGTCCCTGTGGCAACGCAGGTGGTGGTCACAAAGCAAACTGGCTTTGGGGGGTGGCCCGTGGGAGCAGGCGTGACCTCCAGGCAGGACCCCAGGAAGGGGAGCAGGTCTCCATGAGGGGAAGCGAGGTGTCCTTCAAAAACAGCAGGCGTGACCTCCAGGCAGGACCCCAGGAGGGGGAGCAGGTCTCGATGAGGGGAAGCGAGGTGTCCTTCAAAATTAAAACGCAGCAAACCGACAGATGTTTCAAACGGTACAGCACGTTTTGTTGCTGCTTTTTTTCCACCCCCCGAGGTTTCTGAATAAATTGATCGCTGAACCTTTAGTGATTTCTCTCCCGGGGTTTGCAGGGGGTGAAGTTCCAGGAGTCGCCAGCACTGCCCCAGCCTGCAAACCGCCGGGGATAGGGTTGGGGCTTCCCCCCTACCCTTAAAGCCCGGCTCGGTGCACCGTTACCCGTCCTTCCCGCGGCACCCGGTACCGGCCGGGCGGAGGGAACCCGGCGCAGGGCAGGGAGCCGGTAAGTGACCCCACGGCCAGCTGGCGCTGCCGGACCTGCTTGGGGAGGGGTCCCCGCGGCTTCCCCCCGCTTCGGCCCGGCGGGTGTCGGTGCCCGTTGGCGCTCCCCGCCGCGACCGGCAGGCGGTGCCCCCG
>NW_015090783.1:2070505-2214324 GCF_001431845.1 Calidris pugnax | reverse complement strand
CGGCCCCGGCGGGCCCGCGGCGGGTGCTCGGCCGGTACCTCCGGGCGCTGCCGCGGCCTCAGCGGGGTCGGGCCGCCTCGTCCCCGGCGGCGGGATGCGTCGGCGGTTAAAAGTTTCCCGAATAGAGGAGTCAATGACAGGGAGGGACAGGGTGGGCTGAGCCGAGGGGTCTGCGGGCGCTGCAGCCATCGCAGCCCGCCGCCTCGGGATAAGGATCCGCCGCCTTGCCGGTGTGCCGAGGGGCGGCTGTGACACCGTATTCCTCGCGGTGTGCCCGTCCCCGTGCTGGCGGGTCGCGGGCGGCCAGCACCTCCCTCCCCTGCTCTCGGCCGGGGGGTTCCAACCTCGGCAGCCGGGGCCGGGCGCCCTCCGCGCCGGGTAATGGCAGGGGGGGACCTTCTCGGTAGGTCGTGGCCGGACGCGCCGGCAGCCTTGGGAGCGCCGTGTGTGAGGCCAGAGCGCACCCTGCCCGCCCCAGAGCCTTCGTCCCGACCCTCCTCCTCCTCCTTCCTTTCGGATTTCAAGGAATTGGGCTCTGGCAGCGGCACCGGGCGGGGGTTCGTCGTGTTGGGGGGGGGCTGTCCGGGTGCAGCCTCCCCGGCCGGGGCAGGAGGTGGATGAGGGGTGAGCCCGGCAGCGGCCTGGCACAAAGAAACGCCCTTCGCTAATTACAGCTGAGGAAGAACCCGGTGGGTTTCGGGGGCTCGACATCCCCTCTGTGGTCAGTGAACGGTGTGGCGGGTGACTGGAAATGGGCCGCGCTCCTGAGGTGGTGCCTCCCCTCGGGAGGGCAGGAGATGGAGATTTTTATCCCCTCTAGAAAGGGGAGCGGCCATTCCTGAGCTGGACCACGGGGATCCTCTCTGCTGGGCCTGGCAGTCCCTTCTCCTGCCCATGGCTTGACAGAAGGGGCCATGCCTGGTGTTCCCCAACAACCCTGGGCTCCGTTCTGGCAGCACGAACAACTTCAGCTTTTTGTTGAGCTAAATCACATCCTTCACCTCCTCCCCAGCCCCTCGCGCTCCACAGCAGGAGCCAAAGCACAGAGGAGGCATGGAGGTGCTGAAGGCCATTAGCAAAGCCAGAAATGGGGAACCCCTCAGAGCAGTGCCCCGTTCAGTCTGCCACACAACTCGGTCCTGTCACCTTTCATGTTAAAATGACGTGGCTGAGGCAAAGTTCATTTAAATCGTGTATTTAAGAATAAAAAAAAAGGAAGTTTCTTCCTGTGTTAGTACCTGCTCTAAAGCGAGAGTTTCCGTCTTCGATGTCCTCTGAGCGATGGGAAGCAGCTCAGCGGGTAATACGGTGCCAAAAAATGTCTTCAGTCTTTGAAGACATAATCTGCATGTGCTCAGCTCTGTACATGACAGGGGTTCAACAGGACAATGGTAACTGATCAGTCTTCCTGGACATCAGGGCTTAAACAGGAGGTGGTTTGACTGCACGTCGAAGTATCTGTGGCCTGTAGGACTCCTCATCCCCTTATTGCATACTAATTCCCTCTCCGTGCCCACATCTTTTCCCTCACGCTGTATTTTTATCACGTAGTTTATTTTTGTCGTGACTGCCTCGTGCTCCCGAGTAACACAAGAAGACTGACTGCGTTACAGGGTTCAGCGCTGCCTCCTGAGTGATTTTTTTTTTTTTTTTTTTTTTCCACTGTTGGGCAGGAGGGTTCTGTTTGCAGGGCAGTCTTTCTCCCGGCCTTTGGCAGACCTCGTGCCGGCGGCGGTCGATGGATCGCTGTGTAACTGGTTGTTCTGACAGGTAACCAGCTCCTTGTCCTGGCTCCGGGCTGCTCAGTAATTGAAACACCTCCTTGGGATATACAAAAATAAAAGAATGGCCAGGCATGAAAGCACTACTTGCAGACTTGTCCTGGCCTGCTGGGGTTTTTTCACAGGAATGCTGCTTCGTGGTCCTTGCAATGTGTTCTGATCGTGGCAGCATCTCTGAGAAGGGGGGAGAGAAAGGAGCAAGCGAGGGCTGGAAACGCAGCTTGGTGTGCTTCGTGCTTTTGATAGAGCAGGCTTCTGGTAGGCTGCTAGGTTTCATTAATCATATTTAAGTTTCTGTCACTAACTTTTAATTAAAAGCATGGTTGATACCACTTTAATGAATGTACGGATGTTAGCCATCTTCATGCATAAAAATGCTTTTTAATTCCCTTACTATTCCCTTTATGGCACTTAGATGCTTTTGTTACCATTTAAACAGCATACAGTAGCAGCTGTTTATCTTTTTAATATAACTTTTTCTTGCATCTGTGTTCAGGAAACAGTAGTGGTTTGCGTAAACAATTCCCTGGTATCCTTTAACAATATTTTTTTAAGTAACTTGGCAGAAAGGGTCATAAGTGATGTCTAAATAATGAACTCCAAGGCTCTTGGTGACAGTAGCCCTCAGCCTAACATAACTCTGCCAAAATTCTTAGTTGTTCCTCATGCTTCTGTGAGGTGGTGAGGAAAGGAAAAAGCCCTCAGTGTATGACTTCCAATTCTGATGAACTTAACAAGGATCTTTCCCCCCCAAATGATAACTTCTTGTTAAAATATCCTTTCTATTTTGGGTTTGCCTCTGATGGTGTATTTCAATGCGTTTGTCGCTTGTTGTGCATCTAACAGCCCAAGCATTTATTGTGATTTACCATCTGGCGTGTGGGAGTTTTATCTAACTTCTCATTTTAGTTGACAGCAACCGGTTTGGAAAGACCTTGTCCTGATTTTCTTGGTTTTTTTCTTTTTTTTTTTTTTTAAATAGAAATTCTCAAAACTTACAACTGACAGTGGTGCTAAGGGGTTTTGAATTTAAATTATCTCTTTTTATTCACAATTTGTTTCTGCTTCTGCAAGTTGGTCAAATAGAGAAGCAGTTCATCCTTCAAGCGAGCTAATTTAAAGAAGGTTCCTCCAATTAGTCCAAAAGAGCATTAATCTTCCCCCTACGTTCAAATAAAAATGGTGTCATTCAGTTGCTGTCTTGGCAGCCCGACTGGAAGGCTTCAGAAAATGGCAAGTGAAAGCTGATGCTTCTGAGTGTAGTTTAACTCACACCATTCATGCCTATCCACGGTGATGTCCTGTTCTAGGGTCAGCAGTCCATTGAGAAAGGTTGGTTTGTTTGTTTGTTTTCACGTGATGGTTTTTCTTTGAGGCTCCCTCTTACTCATTGATGCCTCATTTCAAGGAGAAGGGAGGAACAGAGAGCAGTGTCTTTCTTCTCTTTATTTTCTTAGAAAGAAAAAGCAACATCTAAGCCCCATGGTTTTCTTAATAGCTAATTTGTCTAAATGGTGAAGATGCCTTCCAAATTAATTTTAAAGCTGTCTGACAGAGTATGATGCAATTAATATTACTGCTTATCTCCCCAAATTAGTAAGATATGTCTAAATTTAATTTTGAGCCTGAAAGCCTCTTATAAACAAAAATGTTCTGTAGTATTCAGTGTGAATGGAAATGGAGCAATTAATGTGGGGGGAGGAAATATAAAAAACACTTTATTTTTAACTTTGTTTCCTGAGTGTTGGAGGAAATCCAAATGCCACAACATGGTTCTGGGTTAGAGGAGTCTGTGTGAACTCACCCAGGAACTGAAAGGGAACGTGGCTTCTCTAATCATGGTGTCCATGCCAAGAGTCCTATGAAATTTTAAATCAACAAGGCAGTGAATGATATTTAGATGTTCTTAATGTAAGACGAACAAATAATTTAGCATGGGGCTAACTCAGATCTTATCCCTTCAGGGAGTTTTAATCAGCGTGATGCCAAGTCAGTATGAAGAACTTCTCAAGTCATACTCCTTCATTTTCCATAGGCAAGGTTTTTGGGGTTTTGGGTTTTTTTTAGGTTTTTGTTTGTTTGGTTGTTTTTTTTTAATTAAAATAAATCCTTAGAAGCTCACAGCAAAATGCTTCAATAAATCCCCCTGTGGGACTTAGAAATCAGTGGGGAAAAAGATATCTTTCTTTTTGAAGGGTGGCTGTGGGGATCCAGGGGACCTCCTGAGGGAGGGCAGTGTCTGTGGGCAGAGCTGTTTCCCACTGTCCTGCAACCCTTCCTGAGCATGTCGGACACAGGCTTGAGCTTCAGAGGGGAGAAGAAATAAGAGGTTGCTTAGGCAAGTGGAGATAAATAATTATTGAGTGTATGTGGGTGCAGGGAGCTACGTGATTTGCCATGAAGGAGCAGGAAGAAATCTCATGAGCATAGGGCTAAAACCTGCCCTGGAGAGCTTGGGCACATCTTAGGAGATCCCAGCACAGGAGATGCTGGCTTTGCAATGAAAGACCATCTGAGAGGAGAGACCGTGCCCCTCACAGAGAGGGAAAACCCACTCGGGCGATCACAAGGGTAGAATTATCTTGGGTTTGGAGCTGAAGGCAGCCCAGGCCAGTGCTCGGCGTGGAAAGCTGCAGCGAAGGCGTCAGCCCTGTCAGAGTGCTCTCGGGTTGAGGAGTGAAGGTGTCGGGGTCATTGCTCCCGCGTCCTCCTGCCCGCTGCCTGGCAGAGGGCACATACCAGCGCTCTGACTCCGCAGCTCCAGTGCCACCGAGGGCAGGAACAGAAAGCAAACACCTCAGCTGATTAAGAAGTGCTCTGGGCAGAACGCAGCTCTCCGGGTAGGAGCGTGGGCACACCGAGCACCGGCTGGGTCAGCCAGCAACCATCGTGGCAAAGGCTGATCTTCTGCTTCTCCTTACAGAGCTAGTGCTTGGGGACTCCAAGTTGGGATTTTTTTCTTTTGACTTTAAAACAGCCTCTGGAAAATCTTGCTCAGACAGATTTGAAGAGCTACAACATCCAGAAGTCTGCATCCTTGTGGACCTCAAGTTTTTTTTTCACAAAAAAAACCCCAACCCTGAGCGCTGAGTGTCTTGGATAGCGAGGACTCTGCACAGCTTTTACAGTCCTGCCTGTGTTGTGTTTGGACAGCTGAGGTTGGTGAGTGCTGTGATGTTCTAAGCAGGAACCTCAAAACTCTCCTCCGCAGGAAAGCAGTTGAGCTTAGGTGAGTTGAAGGGACTCCCTTGATGCAACGAGGAGAAGTGATTTGCCACTCATCCTGTTCTGTTTCTTTAAACAGCTCAGCCTCCTGTCAGAGATCAAATACTGGGATTTCTACTCAGGGATTTTCCACCAGTTTCTATAGTCTCGTCATGGGTGGGGGGAGCAGAGATCCGGACAATGCAGTCATGAAACAAGAGGTAGTTTGCTATAGCTGGGAAGGCACATCTGATCCTTGCAGTGTAACAGGGAGGACTTGGGAAAGGGAATAGTGAATGAACAGCTGAAAGTTTCATAATTTGTCGTCTCGGCGGCGATTCTTGTAACGGACAGGGAAGTTAACTCCGATTTGTTTGGATTGCTGGCGCTTACGTAATGACCGTGGAGGTTCGGGACAGTAATTCAAGCATATTAGCTGTCTTAACCCACAGAGCAATGACCTGAGAAGGCGTTTCTCTTTAACAGCGCAATAACTAATTGGGAGGGTGGGAGCGTGTAATCACATCAGCGGGTTGAGCGCTTTGGCATTTCTTGGCATGTTAGGGGCGAGGCTGCCTTATCTCCAGCTCCAAAGTAGTTTGATGTTTGCACGACTGTTAACTCTGGATGTGTAGTGGGGCCTTAATTCCATTATGTGCTTTAAAAGGTTACGAAAGGATTTCAGGTTTTTATAGTACAGCCAAGGTAAACTGCAGTTCAGCTTCTGCCGTGTCCCGTGTGGGTTACTCCTGAGGAGCCTGGTTTGGGACTCGGTGGATCCCTCTGCTGCTTTTTCCAGACAATTTGGGCTGGAGTCAGAGTTATCGCTCCACAGGGAACCCTGAAGGGCCACGGGCATCTCTTAAGAGGTAAAAAATAATATGCCGCCACCAGCCACTAGATGTTTGGAATGAAGAGCAGAACAATTTTATGTATGCATTTATATGTAGACATGGTGCAATTATGTTTTATGTATGTTTGAAGACAATTCAATGGGAATAACTTAACTTGTGATTGTAACTTGTTTCAAGATCAATACAATAACTTAAATAACCTCCTCCTAAAGGTAGAAATGCTGCAGAATCATTTTCTCTATGTGGGTGGCTTACCTATTTTAATGCTACTTTTTTTTTTTTTCCTTTAAGAAGAAAATAGACATTTTATATTTATCATATCAGATGAAATTGAAATCTAAATATTTACATCTTCTTGCTGGATCTGAGGTTGAGCACCAGTTGTAGGCGTTGCCAAGCTGTTTAGTTGTCTCCTTCACTGAGTAGGTTGATTTTCTTCAGGGTGGTGGAGAGATGGAGCCTCATATTTCTGTCTATTATCTTCTAGCCAGTCTCTGCAGCTGGAAATACTTCCCTCTGTGGGCTTGGTGACCTGGCATTACATTCAGAGGGTGTTCTAGCCTAAACATGCTGAAAGCTAAACATGTGTTATCTCCAGCAGAATGCAGAGTTAACTGCAAACTGTGAAACGGGAGGGGGAGTTCAGGATACGAGTATGTAAATAACTCGGAGATGTTTTGTGAAAAAGAACAGAAGGGGAGGAAGGCCTCTCGCTTGCTTTTTTTCTGTTGTCCTCATCTCCTCGGTAGCTCTCTCCGTGGCTGACTTTCAGTGCTCTTTACAAGCAAAGGTGGAAGATCACTTCTGTTTTAAAGAAGGGTAAACCAGTAGCAGACGTCTGAAGTAGGAGAGACAGTAAAAAATCCCAGAGTTTTCTGCCTCCAGTTTTGCTCCATTGTCCAGTCCAACACTCAGTCTTCCTGGGATGTGCTGGCGAGGTGGCTCCTCTTGAGAGGAACCTTGTTTCCAGGTGGGCTGTTATTTTTTGGGCAGGGCTACTATGGTGCTTTCAGCCTCTGATCCACCAAAGTAAGCTGATGAAGAAGAGCAGATAGCTTGTCTGTTCTCCCTCTCTCCATTTTTTTTAAGCATTGTTTAGCCAGTCTCTTGGGACCCATTATTTGTCTAACCTGTATCTGGATTGTATAATATTGCTCCAAGTTTTCACTTCAACAGATGGTAAACACCTTCCAGCAAATATCCTCAAAAATGTGTTTAGCGTGGATGCCATGCACCCTTTGTCTGTTTTGGGACCACAGAACAATTTTTAATGTTCTCTTTTGCTTACATTTGATGCCTATAAATAGGCTTTTCAAAAAGGCACGTTTATCTAACACGCTACCTCTGTGAGAGGGAAGAGCATATTTGGGCAAGCCTAGTTGAAGGATTAACCTTTTTAGTACAGCTTCTGTGCATTGGCTCTGGCTTCCCAGTTTTAATCTATCATTTTGTTTAGAAGAGCAGGAGATGGTTTGACTTGCCTTGCACTTGGTGTGCACTTTGATATCTCTGCTTGATGCTCGTGCTCGGAGAAACAGTGGAATTGGAAATGCAGCATCACCGTGTTGGGGTGGGGAGGGAGAAGGCTCTGGGCAGTAAAATTTTTCAGACTTATAGAGCCTTATAAACTGGTTTCTAACAGCAATAACTGTTTATGCAAAGCTGTAAGGAAAACTGCTCCCTCCATTTCATAGGTGCTTTTTCTTCTGTGCCTGGCCTTCAGTGGACCCTTGTTTAGGTCAAGAGCCAGATCTACTGCACCGTGTCTGCAAAAACATCCTCTCTGCCTAGATAGCCCCAGTGTAGGGGAGAGAGCCTTTGTCTGTCCTCCTCCTGTCTTTCTCCTTCACGTGGTTGCCCTGGCAGGAAAAGGAGCTTGACATAGAGGGAAGAGTTCATGGTCTAATGGAGCATCTGTACTATCAAAGCTAGATATGTTAGAACACGTTTTTTCCCCCCCTGCTGTCTCTTACGGTGTCTGTATGTCATTTTGCTGACAGAACTTGTGTTTTAGTCCTTGTTATCAAAGTAGAACTGAAGAGGTAAGAATGTTTTTATCTTAAACGTCATTGCCAAAAATCATCAGCTAAACGGTGTTGAGAGACTATTTTTATTCCTGGTTTGAATGCAGAGTATAATTTGTCTTTTAGACCTCCCATTGTTCCTAAATCAAGTTTATGGCACCAGTAGCTAGGAGAGTCAGCTTCTGATTATAAACAGGTTTGGAGCCACCGAAAAAAACCCCTTGAAATCAGTTTGACAACTGTTTGAGAACCACCTTTTAAATATTCTTACTGAGTATTCTGCAGAGGTCTCTTGCAGCGATCTTGTAGATCTTGTAGATATCAGTCTTTCCTGCAAATTTCAGAAGAATATACGCAGGTAAGCTTTACAAAGCTTTTTAAAAAAAATACTTTTATGTGGAAACCTGGGATCAGCTAAAGAGTTTGCTAAAACTGGTTGTGCTGTGCTGATACTTTTATGTGGAAACCTGGGATCAGCTACAGAGTTTACTAAAACTGCTTGTGCTGTGCTGGGGGAGTCCAGTTGGTGCTCAGAGTGCCTTTGCTTTTGTTTGTGTCTTCTTGAGGTTAAATCCCTGTTTAGCCCCAGTGTAGGGGAGAGAGCCTTTGTCTGTCCTCCTCCTGTCTTTCTCCTTCACGTGGTTGCCCTGGCAGGAAAAGGAGCTTGACATAGAGGGAAGAGTTCATGGTCTAATGGAGCATCTGTACTATCAAAGCTAGATATGTTAGAACACGTTTTTTCCCCCCCTGCTGTCTCTTACGGTGTCTGTATGTCATTTTGCTGACAGAACTTGTGTTTTAGTCCTTGTTATCAAAGTAGAACTGAAGAGGTAAGAATGTTTTTATCTTAAACGTCATTGCCAAAAATCATCAGCTAAACGGTGTTGAGAGACTATTTTTATTCCTGGTTTGAATGCAGAGTATAATTTGTCTTTTAGACCTCCCATTGTTCCTAAATCAAGTTTATGGCACCAGTAGCTAGGAGAGTCAGCTTCTGATTATAAACAGGTTTGGAGCCACCGAAAAAAACCCCTTGAAATCAGTTTGACAACTGTTTGAGAACCACCTTTTAAATATTCTTACTGAGTATTCTGCAGAGGTCTCTTGCAGCGATCTTGTAGATCTTGTAGATATCAGTCTTTCCTGCAAATTTCAGAAGAATATACGCAGGTAAGCTTTACAAAGCTTTTTAAAAAAAATACTTTTATGTGGAAACCTGGGATCAGCTAAAGAGTTTGCTAAAACTGGTTGTGCTGTGCTGGGGGGAGTCCAGTTGGTGCTCAGAGTGCCTTTGCTTTTGTTTGTGTCTTCTTGAGGTTAAATCCCTGTTTCTCAGCACAGTTCCTCACTGTGACACCCAGGTGGGTGTCTCTGGACCTGTGGAGTGTCAGAGGCTGTGGCCAGGTGAGGTGTACTCAGCCCACTGTGGGTGATGGCCAGGGGGAGCTGGGTGAGTCTCGGGGTGCACAGACCCAGCTGGGGGAAGGCAAGGGCGACTAATTACTAATTGGTGCTTGTTTAAGTTTTATCCTTGCAGTCTGTATGGCAGCAGCTGGCCCCAACCGCCTGGCTTGGATAACTTGAGCAGTTACTAAAGGCAGTATAAACACAGGCACGCACTACAGAGCCCAGGGGCTTAGCATTGCAGTTATCAGAAGGTATTCCATCTGGAGGTGGAAAAAACAGCCCTTACAGGGTTTCTTTATCTCGAGGCTGGCAACGAGCGCAGAGTGAGTGACATATTTCCATTTGACTCATCTGTTGTCAAAATGGTGACACCCTTGAGTCACATTAAAAATGAGACCTTGTAGCTGAATTGGCACATCATTCTGGTAAGCACGGAGCAGGTGTTTGTCGTGGTTTTTTTTTTTGGTTTTGTCCTTATTAAGAAAATTATTTTTTTCCCCTCCCCGAGATGGGATGAAATTGATTAATGCTATGGCTAATGTTCTGGGTTAAAAATAACAAGAGAACCTGATTCAGGTGGAATGTTGGCCGTTAGCTGTAAAGATGTTTAAATAATCTGCTTTACAACTATTTAAAGCCCTAAAAATACAATAAAATTAAAAAAAAATAGTGCCCAGTAGCCAGATGGTTGAAATAGAACTCCCCACGATCAATGAGGCAATATGTAAATATTTTCGATCATTACCACAGTACTGCTGTGTTGACATTGAAATTCAAAGTGCTATTCCATGGGACTCCTCATTGATCAGCAGATGAGCTCTGATAAAGCGGAGGATAAAAGCACAATACTGAGCATTATTATGGATTGTGGGTTTCGTTTACAAGGACAGGCTTCCATCAAGGTCTACCAATGGATTTCAAACCCTCTTTAAGCATGTTACTGAGACACTCCGTTTCTTCCCTGGATGTCAAGTACAGATTAAATGGTGTATTATTTCTTGAGCTGTTTTATTTAAGGTGAAATACTGCAGAGTTGACTAATTTTTCTGTGCTAATTGCCACATTTATATGGGAAAGGGCAAGGTGGAAGCTGATGCAGAGTTCTCTGCTTGAAATATACCCAGCTAGAAATGACTGGAAAGTAATATAAATCAAATGGTTGAACTAAAATAAACTTTTGGAAAATAGGTCCTCCTAAAAGCAGGCTGTAGAGACCCTGTCTAGTTGATTCACTTAAAAATCTTCTCAGGGGTGATAGCATTCTCATGCATAAAACATGAAGTGCCTTTACCATACACAGGTGCTGAACCCACCATGAGGCTTTTTTTTTTGTTTTTCCCCTCCTCCCCTGCTTTTGTGCTGCTGGGAAAAGAATCTCGAAGGTTATACTTCTCTCAGAGGGGAGTTTGAAACTTGATTCTAAATAGATGCTTAGAAAAGCTGCTTTTTAAGATCTGAATCCGTAACTGCCCACCTCAAAACAACACCCTGCTGGCATGGAGCGTGGTGCTGCTGTTTGCAGTTCCTGGGATCCCACCGTGGAGGCAGGTCATCCTCTGCCTGGGAAGCTGAGATGTCCTGGAGGATGTGGGGAACAGGTTCCCACTGTCAAGTGTGCGATGTTAAATGTGAACTCTGCCCACTTCACATAGACTGATGTGAGGTTCATAAAAAGATCTTATAAGGGTGCATATAAAGTGTAGGTTGGGGTTTTTTTAATGTATTTTTTTGCATCCTAATCAGAGGAATGGGTTGTAGCACTTCACATCCCAGTCTCCCATTTCAAATAAGGGAATAATGAGTTTTAAGAAAGGCGGGAGAGGGCTTTGCAAATGAGAAGCTCATTATAGCTACAGCCCAGGCAGCTTTCTGGAAACATTATGCTGTTTGCTTTCTCTCCTTTCCCCTTGGGTCTGGCTGCTCACAAGTGAGGCCAAGACCCTGTGGTCCTCAGGGAACATAACCCCAGAGGCATTTCAGAGGGTCCAGATGCTACAAGCATCAGACAGGGGAAAATAGTTTAGGTGCCTTTCCAAGCTGCTCGTGTTTTCTAGTTAACTGCTGCATTTATCTTGCACGTTCATTAATTTCCTGGCACATACTGGAGCCTGTTCCTCTGATTACAGAGTTCTTCGGGATTTTGAATTTATTTCTTTCTGGCTTGCTGCTTTTTAGTTGTTCACTTACCTCCCCTCAGTGTTTTAGGGTGACTAACTGATACAAGAACAAAAACCACCTTCTCTGCGGATAAAGGGCTCTTGTGACTATCTGTGGTCTGAAACTGATGCTTGCAAACCCTGAGCATGCCATGTTTGACCACAGCTGACACTTGTTAGGGCTCAGTATTTATTAATGCAGATTGTGCAAAAGCAGTAGGCTGAGCTAAAGCAGCTGTGGTGTTTTAGGACTCGTTAGGAAGAGTTTTACCAGTTCCTTTATCCCTGAAAGATAGTGCTGTCGGTGTCTCTGTCTTTGTGGAAACAGCACGTGAATCTCGCCTTCTATTGCCGTTGCCCTTGCTTGGCAGGACTCGGATCTGGGGTGTGAGGCCACGATGTCCTGGTCTGTGGTTGTCACCAAATGTGTTTGTTCAGGCGGTGAGGTGGGAATTCTGCCCGTCCCACCAATGTGAAGTGTTTTAGTGGGTGGCAGTGATGGTACCTCCTTAGGAGCAAGGACTGAAAAGTGGAGCGCAAGGCATCAGTTAAGCAGAGAAGCCTTCAGAAGCCAGCAGAAAACATCGTATAATTAATTGCCCTCCGTGGAAAGGTAAATGCCAGTTCTGTTAGTGTCATGTAGTGTTTTCATGTAGTGCTAAAAAT
Organism: Calidris pugnax; assembly: GCF_001431845.1. Classification (NCBI taxonomy): domain Eukaryota; kingdom Metazoa; phylum Chordata; class Aves; order Charadriiformes; family Scolopacidae; genus Calidris; species Calidris pugnax. Next base: position 2,202,232 of record NW_015090783.1, on the reverse strand, counting down.
GAGCCGCTTGCCACCTGCTGAGTGGCACCTCTTCCTCCTCCAGATTTGCATGTGAAGCTGTCTGCTAATAGCTGTGGTCTACTTTGGTGTGCCTGCCGTGATGATGTTCTTCTAGCCTTTTGGGAACTCTGGCATTAACTCACTTTTCTCAATGTTGTTGTTGGGTTGCTTTTTCCTGGTGGTTTGCTTTGGACAAATGTGTCCCTTGTTTCATAATGCTGAAGTCTCCCGCACTTCAGTAGTATAATTTTAAAAGATAAGCAGTTTCATCTGTGTATTTGATTACCACTTATCACAAAATGTTTCTGAAATGCAAACAGAGTTAATTATTATCAGTCTAAAAGAGGCTTAAAAGTGACAATTTTTAAGCTTAAATTTTCCATTGGTGGTCTGTTCTCACACCTAAAAAATAAGTCAATGAAGAATAGCATCAGTTAGGCCTCTGCAAACTGCCGTGAGTTTTAAAAGTGATGACTTGGGAAAAGTCAAGGTGAATTGTGTACGATTATTCCAGAAAACAGGTTTTATAATTATGTCATAATGTCCTAGACTACAGTAATTATCTGTTACTATCAGTGTTTACTGTAGAGAAAATGCTGCTGTTTATTGTTTTCCCAAAGGCAATACTTTCAGTTTCTGTTGTTCACAAACGTTTTTGCTTTTAATCACTTTTGATTTCAGTACTGTTAGCAAGTGTGTAGAAAACTTTGTCTTTCCGTTTGGAGTAATTGTTTCAGACTTGCTGTCACTGAAAATAAGTTTTGTCATCCTTCCCCAATGTACAAAAAAGGAAAAAACCCCAACCCTGAAGCAAAAAAGAACAAAGCAGGTAGGAAGATGGATTTTTTTCTTAAATTGAGGAAGTTTTGTGTCTGCGCTTCCAGATTTGTGTAGCTGCCCAGTGGGGCTTTCAAGATTGCCCCCACAGTGGGTCAACTGAACACTGAAACTCGTTTCAGAAACTGTGGGTCCAGGCCCCTGCTAATTCTGAGAATTGCACTCTGCTCTGCAAAACCAGTGAAATGGAGCAGGGCTCTGAGCCGACTCCATTTTAAAAAATATATTTACTTAAGCGTAGGTTATTGTGAATGTTCCTTTTGGGGGGATGTTGCATATCCAGCATCTATAGAAAATTGTCTAGCTTGTGAAAACAGATACAGAATGGATATTGACGTGCACTTGATGAGGAGTCAATTATTGTATAACATTTAAAAAGTGGTAAGACTCAATCAGGCTAAATGGATTAAAAACTATGTAGAAATAATGAGTCCCTTTAAAAAGGAATGGTAATATGAGGATTCTTGTTTACTTGCAGATCAGTGTGGTAGAATGGCTAAAAGGGCTAATGAGATACTTGCTTTCCTGGAAAAGCATTTCAAAGTTCAAATGCAAAGCAAAATTAAAATGTTAGATTTAAATATATTTCCATCATACAGATTTGAATTGGTGATTTAGAGTGAAAATCCTTTGGGTTTTAAATCATAGCATTGTGTATAACAGTAGGGGAAGAATCACTGTAAATTGCTCTTCATGAAAAAAAATCACTTAAAGGATTGCTTAGGAGTTTAGTGGGTTAATTCTGCCTCAAAGCACACACAAATTTTTGACACAGGTTTGTGTCTGTCAAATCATCATCTTCAGTTGATTTCAAGATGTAATTTTAAGAGTAGTAATGATTTCCACTGTTAATTTTGTTGTAAGCCTGCAGAGTCCATTTTATTTGTGATCTGGTGTTGACTGTATTAATACTGGGAAAAAGAGTGACGGTCAATAAAAGAAAGCTAAGGTTCAGCTTTGTAGCACACTGCAATCGTATTTGGGTGACGCCAAGGAATGGCATCCAGTGAGTACATAAGACAACCGTATCTATGTCTGTGTGTTGCAAATACCGAATTGCAGCTCATCCTGGGGTGCTGGACCAGGCTGGCTCTTCAGATTTGGAGCTCTCAGCTCTCGAAGCTCCTGGCAAAGCTGAGCGAATGCTGCAGCAGCCTTGTGTGGCCAGTGTTTCCTCTGTGCTGTGCGCAGGAGGACGCAGATGTGTGGTGGCTGCTTTGAGACCGCGGTGGAAAGCTGTACATGAGCCAGACCTAGCACATGGGAATCCCTTGTTTTTAAAAGTCAGATCAGGCTCGTAAACCTTAGATCTACAGACTGGACTTGTAATTTCCAGCCCAGACAGATCCACATCTTATAGTTGCATTGCAGAAGGTTTTGAGATGGGTTAAGCAACTTGCTGCCCAACTATTTCAACTTTTTAAAGCCAGGCTGGGAAAGTAGAAGTGGCATTTGGGCTCCATGCGACTGGCTCAGCTGTGAATCAGCAAGTGACGTTAATAAGCATTTGTGGACTAAATATATTTTTAAGCTGTCTGGCTGCTTGCTCTTGGTGAGATCTCTGAGATTAATGGTCCTGAAATGTTACTCACATTTGTTTGCTCTTCCTTCGGGATGAATCTGACCTGGGCAGGCACTGTTATTTTTTTTAAATTGCTGTGCAAGAAGGTGCAAGACTAAAGAGCTAAAGAGCAGTTACTTGTTTCTTAATTGTTGATAAGACATAAATCTGTCTGTTAACTGAAGCAGAGTATTGCAGCTAAAGCTGTCAATGGTTTTCCCAAGCATTTCAGGTTCTTTGGTTCAGGGAACGGAGAACATTGGTGGTTTGGTTTTTCTGCAAGCCATGGGTTGTGGCTTGGATCCAGGTCCCGGTCAAGGAGATGCCTTTCTTGTCTCGGTATGGACTGAGATTTGTGTGTTCTGGTGCAAACCACAGCTCCTGCTACAGGGAATGACAACTGTGCCCTTCCTGACCTGAAGGGGAAATGAATATTTCTGCTGCTGGAGAGTTCAGCAAACTAAGGTACTTTAATCTGAGCGGGTGCTTTTCAGGAGTGTGTGGGAGCTGCTGAGGCCCGGTTGTCCTCCCCACATGCATAGCCAAGCTATCTTCTGATCTTGGTTGACTTCCTGAAGCCGTGCTGGCTGCCCGTAGGTCGCTTGTCAGGGGAAGGGCTGCAAACGCTCTGGCCATCCCTTCTCCATCCTCCCTGTTAGACCTCATGCTACTGAGAGACGTTGCTCTGTCCTGGCTGTTGCTTGGAGGACACCAGGGGCAGGCAAAGCAAGGATAAGGCAAGAAATTAAAGAAGACCTAAAGGAACATGAATATACCTGGGGAGTGATGGCTGGGAGGGGGGAGCACATGTGTGTGCCCTAAAGTGCAAGCCAGGTGCTTTAAAAGCAGCATTAAAAACAAGTTTCCAGTGGTGGGAGGTAATGATGAGACTCTGCCTGAAGGAATCTCTTAGAAAGGCAACCAGCTGCTTGGCATAACGAAGCAAACCACATAAGCTGCTCAGCAGGTAATGGTTGCAAGTTCCTTCTGGCCCTCAGCTCTCCTGACAAAAATCAGCCTTGGGGGAAAGCAGGTAGCTGATGGTTGGAAAATGAAGTGTAAATGGGCAGCCTGGGGTTGACATTTCCCGAGCTGTGTGGGAAGGGAGCTGGATCTGTCCTCCTGGGTGCTGCTGGTTCACTGCCCCTGTCTTTGCCACCCCTCGGGCCTGGCCGCGCCATCCTCTGCAGCAGCCATGGGAGGTGCCTTCTCCTCACCCCTCCAGGTGTGGAAGGACTTGTGGGGTTTATAAAGGCAGCTCCAGCTCTGTTTCCATTCTCCGACATGGGATCCTGCCCTTCTCCAAGGAGCTATCTGGAAGAATGCTGTGATGTGATGTTTTTTGTTTGTGGTGATGTCCCCTTCGTGAAAATAGTTCAACACCGTATTTAGAAGGGAAATGCCGTAGGGGGGAGTTATGGTATTGTACAGAGGGAGTGCATGAGAGTGGTCACTGCAACGCGTGCGTGTGTGTATTTTTTTCTCTTTTTTCTTTTTTTTTTTTTTTTTAAATTTCCATGAGTTAAAGATGACGATGACTCATGGCTTGGAACGTACTTTAAATCCCCGAGGTGCTCATTGCCGCCTACTATCACGTATTGAATTTCTGACATACCGGAGGGATGTCTGCAGAGAAACTCTGATGTGCAATTATAAAATGTTGTAGCTTTATGTTGTTTGCATAGGAGCCATTAGCATGGTATAACTGTGAAAATAATGCAGCTTTATTCTTGCTGTTGATTTCCCATGGGCAGGGCAGTTAAGCAACTGTGTTTTATCTTTCCCTAGGATGTTGACACATGTGGACCAACAGTGACATCCTTTTTCAGCAATGCTGTCTTTACTCCCTCCTGCATTCAGAAGCATCTAGAGAGATTTTTTGCAGAAGGTAGGTTCTGGCATTTCAGCTGGATGGCTGTTCTTCTATATTGGAGAAAAACATTTAGATGTTACTAGGGAGAATGGTAATGAGTCTGACGGATACGAGCTTGCTGCTGGTGAGAGAGGGGATTAACCTTAGCTTGGGTTCCACTTGAATAGATGCTCGGGGGAAACGCGATAAAATGGAGTCTGGAAGAATGGTTGTATGAGTTGCCTTTGAGAAGGGCTTGGCAGTCACAGGACATGGTTGGCTTAAATTGCACAGATGTGTGTATTGGTAATAAACCTCTATTTAAAGAAAACTTGCACTCCCCCCCTTTTTCTGCTTGGTCAACATCCTTGTTTATTTAAAAATCTTTAAAAAATTAAATTTAAAGGGGGAATGGCTGCACAGGATGTGCAATTAACATAAATTCTTTGTGTATATTTAAATCTTGTGTAGGTATTTTCCCCCCAAAAAATCTTAACCTTCTTGTATTTTATTTGTGTTGAAATAAACAGTGTGCAGCCTCTGGTACTACCATAAAATTGATGTTAATATCTACCTTTTTTTGTCCTCTGAACTTTCAATTTGCTTTACATTGCCAGGCGGATTGACACGCAGAACTTCCCCGGTAAAGAGTGTAGATGGGGAAGCAAGTACCCTGTGGTGTTTTTTAACAAGTAAATTTTAAGAGATTTTATGCTTTTTTTATGAATGTATGTACCTGCTGCTCTGTTATGCTGTAACCTATGGAGTGTTGCTTGTGGGTTCACTGTGTACGTGTCCAGCTCTCGACACACCTCTTGATGTGAATTCTAGAAATGTGTATCAATAGTGTTAAATCTGCTTACAGAATCAGTGGCTGGACAAGAGATTTTCAATAGATGAGGTGTCAGCCTTTAGACTGACTGTGTAGTTTTACATCTCCTTACATCTCCAGTACATTCCTCACCATTCAGATTTTTTCTCTTGTGTCAGAAAGGGTGTTTTTAACTCTTACCTCCATCAAATGTTACTCTTTGTGGTAATACTGTGGTAGAGCAACTTTGCATTTTTGCTGCTGGACGCTAAAACTCAAAAATTGCTGTTTTTTTTGGTTTAAAAGCAATGAATTGCTGGGAAGAACAGAGAAAGGAGAAATGAGTTTGGATCTGAGACTGTTGACTTACCAGACTGATACGTGTTTTCAGTTTTCCTGGACTGTAGCAGTTACACTGAAACCGCAGTGACACCAACTCTGTATTAACATGCAATATCTTTACCAGAAATCCTTGAAAACTGAGGGTGATTTGAATTCCTTAATTATCTCCTGTTGGGGAAATTGGCTCCCAGTGAATTCATCACCATTCCCCATGACAACTGCCTTCGTGAAGCCCCTCTCTTCAGGATTAGCAGGGCCGAGGACCAGTCTGGGTAGGCTGCTCCCAGTGCTGAGATTTGTCCCTCTGGGATACCTGACTTCCTCGGGAAAGAGCCCAGCAGCTTCTCTTCTCTTCTCTCCACCACAGCTCTCTGAAGGAGCTGCGGACAGGTCTCTCTGGGAAGAAAAGCTGCTGTCAGCAGCTTTAACGGAGGAGTTTATGCTTGTAGAGGCATTAATTACCGTGTGGATTTGTGCTCCTGGGCTGAGGGACAGCATCTATGCCCCAAGGGCTTTGCCTCCCTTCCTTTAGGTCACACACTCCCCCTCTGCTCCCCTGTAGGCTGTTGTAGAGGAGAGTGTGTTTCTCTGAATTAGTGGTAACAGCAAAGAAGAAATGCAATCCTTGGCAGTGTTTAGGGTTTGCTTTGCCCTGAGGCGGCGACTCTACTCATTTCACTTGCCTGAAGGACTTAACAGGGCTGACGATTCTCAGCAAGAGAGGCACCGAAGTGGTCATTAATTTCCTGGGCAGGTGAGGGAAAACTGCCTTCAGAATTGTATTCACAGCAAAATGAATCTGTGTGGCTTGCGTCACTAGAGAGCAAGCAATGTTTGTGGATTGGCAGGTAAGAAATGTAGGGAGAAAAATGGGGTTTAAACCTTGTCAGGGAGTGTGGCGTTCATGAAAAACAAAGAGCTGAATAGCAACGTCCAGGAAAATGCTGTAGGCACCGGGTAATTTTCCCTTCTGTTCTGCCAGCATTCCTGTGCAGCCTTTTGTTTTTCCAAACCTGGAGGCTTTGAATCCAAACTGCTGGACAGAGTGAAAATGATGGGAGGGGGTTCTTCTGCGAGTGTTTTGCATAGAATTATTTCAAAATCTAGGAAAGCATCCTCAATCCCTGGTGCAAGCAGAAAGGCAGAGCGGAATCTCAGGGGCGTGTGTGTGTATTGCAAGCTGTAAGTGCCTGTGGTGGTCGAAGTGTGGCTGTGGGACTTTGGCAAGAGGGCAGTGGGGGAAGCAGTGTGATGGGGGAGAGGAAGGATGCTGATGCAGAATGAGGAGGTACGTGCTGCTCTATCCTTCAGCATCCTCACTTCTAGCTGTCTAGCTAGAACTGCAGAAGCCTGGATGGGATGAGGGGTGAGTGTTTCCCTCTGCGAGAAGAGGCAGAGACTGATGTTGAGCAGGAGGCTAGTATTTAGGAGAGGGGAAAGTGAGTGGAATCACAGGGTGCCTTAGCTTGAGAAGTTGCAGGGCAGGCTGGGGACAGAGGTCTTGTGTGCTGGGAAAGTGGTGTCCACTCTAACTGCTTTGTGCACATCACTGAAGGAATATATGGTGTCCTGTCAAAAGGAAGCACAGGTTTGCTTTGCAGTTGGTTCCTTCTAATGCCCCTCTAGTATTCCCTGCCTTGCCTGCAGTGCCTGTCATTGTGCCTGTGCCACGCTGCGCTGTGATTTTTTTAGGCACATTTCTACTCCTGGCTGTGTAATGTGACAAGCTTTTCCCCTTCCAGAGCCCTGTGCCCTTTTATATGGACACAAATTGGACTGAATCTTACTTGTTCTGCGCCCTGTACTTACCTGGGGACTTTACTGTGTGACCTGTTAAATGAGGATTGTACCCCTTGTAAGGGGTGAGTTTGTGGAAACCGACTGTGAATGTGACTTCTCTGTGAATGCAGGGAAGTCCATCCTCGTGTTGGATCCTTCATAGACTATACTGCAAAACACTTTACAGTGAGTTAGATCAAGGCGATAACACTTCAGAGAGCTAGGTGATGTCTGCTTTTGTGTTGGCACGGAGAGGAACCCTGTTTGGCAGCGTAACCGAGCAGTACAATTGTGGCATTCCCCTATTTCTGCGTGTAAAGGTTGTGGGTTAGTGTGGCACTCGTTACCGTGCCAGGCAGGGAGAAGTGGGGGGCTGCTAATAGGTAAGGGAGGGGGATCTCATAAAGGCAGGAGGTAGTTACAGGTAAACTGAGTTAAACCTGACTGTCTAGGACATAAATATTTGGAAAGGTACAGAAGGATGCCCTTTCAAAAAAGACAGTTGCCTGTATAGTCTGGTACTATGAAGTTTCTAGTGGAAATATGGGTGAGTTTTTTCTTTTGGTTGTTTTCCTCCTTTTGCAATAGAAACAGTAGACACGAGGAACTGTTTGGACATACGTATTTAACTGGGAGGAAAGAGCTGTGACAGTGGTGTGGTTGTAACCACAAACTAACTGACAGTTTCCTGCTGCAAGTAACTTTCTATAGATCTAAACCTCGTTCATTTGTGTTTGTCTGTGCTGTTTAAATATCTGAGGAAGATTCCACTGCTTCTAGGCTTTTTGTTTTTGACAAAGTCTTTGTTGTACTAATTTGGGGGATGGTGGCAAGAAGAGAGATCATTACAGCAGTAATATAAATTCAGGTGAAGTCCGGAAGGCTTCTATATTTTGCAGTCTTTTATAATGTAAAAGTCAAGAAGCAACTCTATTAAATGTGTCAGACTGGTTTTGCAATTACATTTGCATGTACAAAGCTCTATTTATTTCTGAGGAGATAAGTTCACGTGATTACATCCTACCTGTGTGGCTGAGACCTCTTCATCTGATGTTTCCGTGGCATCATTACTTTTAACTCTCCTCTCTCCTCCCCATCCTTCTCTCCTGTGATGTGTTAAATATCACGGCTGCAAAAATGAGAGCACGTTTTTCCCTGCTGTTCCCATTCCAGCTGGAAAACTTGGACAGATCCTTCCCTTGTGGTTTGTGATACTGTAAATAAAGGCTTGGGAGGTCACACGTTTTCCATCTCAAGTTATTTTGATTCCAGTGCTGGAATTGGGGGAGGGAAGGAGGAGGGAAATAAATAATAATTTAAAAAAAAAAGCAAAACCCCAAACTGTTCTGGCTTATTGTGGGAAAAAGAACTTATTAATGCTAAGGGAAAACAATTGGAAAAAAGGCCTTTACAAAGAAGACTTAGTCTTTGACTAAAGCTGAGACTTGGAGAATTAGGGTCAAGGATTTCAAAGGAATCTTCTATTAAGCTTTGAAAGAAAAGTTACATACAAAATACAGGCCCTGAACTCCAAGCTCCTGTGATCCGCTGCTGTTCTTGGACGCTTCTGAGAAATTTGCTGTCTAGCTTTAAAGGCATAGTGGTGAGTAATTTTACCTATGTTCATATGAATATGGTTATTCATATGCTTAAATGTCAGTTAAGTGGGTTTTTAAATAAGGACTTGAGAAATTCTGGTTGTGGGTCTTCCTGGCTGTGATGACCTCGTGGTTCGGTTGGCCTGAGTCAAGGGCAGTATCTGGTGGTCTGGGGCACAGTGGGTGGAAAACATGTACGCACGCTTGCTCGGGATAAATGATATGGTTCTGCCTTCTGAAAATCAGCACAGAGCGAGCACGATGTGTTGTGGTGGCCGTGACTGCTGCTGCTCACGGCTGGTGTCCTACATCTGGCAGGCTTGGTCTCCTCAGCTGCGTCTCTTTCCACGTTGTGGTTTGGGGCTTTGAATATTCACAGAAAACACTACTTATGTTTAAACTTACATTTCGTATTTTTGCTTTTGGTATTTGTATAATCCTGGTTTGGATTTACTAAGAAATGAGCTCAGAACGAGGTCTGTTGGGCTTTACTACTGGGTGTTGATATGCAGAGTATGATTAATATTGGCTTGCAGTGGAGAAACTAATAGTTACTGGCAACCGTCTCGCTTACTTTTGTTGAGTTTTGAAGAAGCCTTTTCCCAGTAAAGATTTTTCTGTTATTTTTTTATCAAAACAGGATACAAAATGTGAATATAATTTGTCACTACAGAACTCGCATTGTACCTTGACGCTACAAAAGTATTTCTTTTTCCATAAACTGTTATATTTATAAATGTACAGCAGGAACAAAAGAGAAACATTCCACATCTAGATGTTAATCTCTGCACAGGATAGTCTTTTGATTCAATAACTTTTCTTCCTTGATCTTCTTTTGCGGTTTTTTTTCTTTAATGGGCACATGACATATGGACATAAAAAATAATGGCCCAATTTCACCCCTGCTGTAGCTCATTGACGTCATTAAAGCTACAGCAGGGATGACTTGGCCCAGATTTTTTAAAAATAAGACCTGATGAACAACCCCTCATGGAAAAGCTCTATAGAGAAGGTTGTCCTGAGCATAGCATAGAGCAGATGCTGTGCAATTCACTGTGACATTCAATAAAATTCCCATTGGTGCCCTTCCTGTGAAATGGAGGTGGGACCCTTCCTGGAGGGGACAACAAGGCATGTGCTTGTGGGGCTGCATGGAGGTGGGACCCTTCCTGGAGGGGACAAGGCATGTGCTTGTGGGGCTGTTCTTACCGTACCTTAATGGTGTGATGGAAAGGAGTGGTTAAGAGGCCACTTAAAGTAGAGGTAGATCTGGGTAGAGACCTGACTCGCTTGGAAGTTGTCAGAGATGTTTTCTCTGCCTGAGGACTGGGCTTGCATGTGGTGAGCCAAAAGGTGGAAACCATGGTAGAAATGATCTGTGGAAAACTTTTGCCTTAGGCAGGTTGTTAGGAAGACTGTTTGTATCTGTTTGGTCTTTTTGTACTTTTTTTCTCACTTGCCCAGTGGTAGTGTTCTCTGCAGCATCAAAGTATTGTCACAGAAGGATTAGCCATCTGAACATGACAGCTCTCCCTCCCCTGAACCTCACAGGTTCAGTATCTCAGGGTAGGTCTAAGCTGCAGCTGCTTCTGCAGGCCATATTGCCCCCTTCCTAACTTGGCATAGAAACAGAAATTCCAGGGAGTGTAGGTGAAAGAAGACAATGGAAATCATGGCAAAAATAGTGAATTTGACCTTGACTTAAAATGCTCGGTCTGAATTAAGCTGAAATGTGCTTTGAGATCTGAACAAACTGAAACCAGAGAAAAATGTGAAAGGTTCTCGAGAGCTGTTGACTGCTTTCCATTTACTAAAATAGCGGTAGCGATTCAGGGATGGCAGTTCTGAAAATCTTTATGCTAACTTACAAAGTGAGTGTTTTGCTTGCAGTTATTTATAACTGCAGGAAGAAACACCCTTTAAAGAGCAGTCAAAACCCCAAAGCTCTATCTGTAGTGGGTAAACGCTTGATCATTGTTTGTATAGCCAATATTCATTGCTTAGGGCATCTTTAATTTAACTGATTTCTTGGTTCTTGGTGGTAATAACTGTATCTGGCTAAGACAGGTTCTCTTGCAGTGAGTCCAAGAAATCAGATAGTTCTTTTTCTGATGCCAGACTCTTCTGGTCCACTGAATATAACTGCAAGAACACATAGTTCCCAAGAAGGAAAATGCTTACTGTGTTTTTTGGTGACAGCTGAAGCTAACTTGGGGAGGGAAAGATGGAGCGAATAGCACTCTTGCCTGCTTATGAGAGCATGTTCATTTTAAGGGAATTTAAGTCGGAAAGTTTTTGTCAGTTGAAAGCCAGAATAGTGTCAAAGTGACATTGACTAGTATATATAGTGAAGGGAGAATTAGATCTTTAAAATGTATTCAGTCTTTTGATTAGTCATCCAAAACTCTGCTGGTAAGACAGGGAAAGAAATCTGGACTTAACCTGATAAATGTCCTTCTAATGGTGGAAAAAGTCAGAAAACCCAAGAATTTAATTCATGATATCCAGAGAGACCATCAGTGGCTGGCAGCAGACTTCTAAGGGAGAGTATTAATGCTAGTGAAAGTAGAGGAAAAGGTAACTGAAAACTCTGCAGCCTTAAGGGCTTTTGGAAGTAAAAGATATTTGATGTAATGCAGATAAGGATGACGTTACCTTCTTTTTATTGCATAGAATACACCCTTATCTGATGAAACTGCCCTGCTTTGAGATTCTCTTTCCTTGTACTGTCTTCCTTCATCCATTGCAAGTTCTCCTATGTCATTGTGGGTGGACCTGTTTAGGCTCTAATCCTAATTCTGTTGAGGCCAAAAGCAGAATTTTCTAAATTTGAAGAGAGCCCACTCTAGGTGCAGCCCCCACCATCTCTCTCCAACTAGACTGATGAACAGCATGAGTTGAATGTGTGTGCCAGATCCAGTGAATTTCACTGAATTTTTAGAGCTGGAAGGGACTACAGAGATCATCTAGTCCAACTCCCCTGCTGAAGCAGGATTGCCTAGAGCTAGAGCGTGTTACTCAGTACTGCATCCAGGTGGGTCTTGAAAATCTCCAAAGAAGGGGACTCTACAACCTCCCTGGGCAGCCTGTTCCAGGGCTCTGTCACCCTCACTGTGAAGTAGTTTTTTCTCATATTTGAGTGGAACCTCCTATGTTCCAGCTTATGCCCGTTACCCTTCGTCCTCTCACTGATTAATGGAGAGAAGGGCTGAAGAGAGAATTAGGAGTAAGAGAATGTTTGAAAATCCTTAAATTGTATATCTTTTTGACTGACCTATAGAGTTAATTTTCCAGAAGCAGGCTACCTTGTGATAGGTCTTAGTGGGGTACCAGGCCCCCGATACAGGAGTGATTAATTTCTGGGTTATATGGTATAGAGAGCCTTGTCTGAGGCTTTTCTGTCACTTGAAACACCAGTGCGTGGCTGCACATGTCGCACACGCATCCCCAGGGTAGTTATAGGTTATCAAAGAGATAACCCCGGCCGAGCCCCAGCACTAAAAGTGTTCTGGCAGCTGTGTCTGCATGGCTCTGACCACTTCTGATTGCATCATGGCTTTACACCTTCCAGTGGAAACTGTCCAAAAAGCACCAGTTCTCACTGAGACGGTATGTTCTGCAGCACGAGTTTGCGTTGATCTCTGTGCAGGGGCTTGCTGGCTGTGAGTGGAGAGAAAGAGGCACCAGCCCGATGTATTAACTGACTCTCTCATATATCCATTTTGTTTATGAAGAATGATGAGTTGAAAATCAAGATGCAGATGAGGAGTGCTCCGAGTATCTAAAGAAAATCCTTTGAATGTGCTATATCTGCATCATCTTAGCAGTTGTGTTTATTAAAAAAAAAAAGAGGGGGATGCAAATACCGTATTTGTTCAGATTAGAAAGGAATTTGGGGATGGAGCTTTAGAGAAAAGGGAGAACCATTGGGTGCTGAAGAAGAACTTCCAATTTATTTGATTGGAAATTTTAATCTATTCTGGATGATTTAATTATTAAGCTCTAGAGCAATAGGCTCCCTTCAGCTCATCACATACTAAGTGTTTAGGTTCCACTGGGTGCTCTTAAGTCCTATGGAGGCCCATAAGGTTCAGCTATATTCTTAAGAGCTCATGCAGAGTGACAAAGAACAAGGAACAGGAAACTTTCTGACAGCACTATTTGTGTTTATAAAATAACTGTCTAAGAAAATAACCTTGAAATTAATTTGAGCTATTCCCTTGATCAGTGACTGTAGTTTGTCTACTAATTCTTCTGTATATAGCTAGAACACAATCTACCAATAAAAGTTGGGTTGTTTTTTTTTTACTCTTTTTTATTATGTTGAGGTTTATTTTGATGGATTATGTTTCTAGGTAACTGCTGAAGGTTACTTCTGGGAAATGCTGCCAGAATGCTTATTAACATGTGACTAGACCCAGGTAGATTCCCTTTTGAATTATCTGGCTGTTCTGTACATCCTCTGTGAGGGGCAGTGACTGTGCTGAAGTGTGCGAGTCCTCCCAGTTCCCTGCCCACGCTGGGCCTGGAAATAACTCTGCCGATAGTAGAAATGTCACAGCAGGAATGACTTGCTGGATGTGCCCAATTCCATTTATCTAAATGAGCTGTGATCTTGGATTTAACATGCTGTTTCATAGCTAAGATAAGAGACACATGAATTAGATTATTGTTGGAAAAAAATAGAGAGGTGCTGATATAAATACTTCTGTGAGAAGTTTAGCAGAGCATTAGCAAGTCTTTTTATATTTATGAACAGCAGTGGTCAAAGTAGTATCCTGCAAAAGATACTTTCCACATGATACTAACTCCAGTCATTAAAAAGGCATGAATCAGATTAAGAAGTGCAGGGTTTTTTTATTTGCCTTTGAGTCTTCAGATGTCAGTGCAAGCTTTAATCAGCTTGGGCTGTGCTGGCAAGAAACTGCCCTGTGAAATGGAAGCAGGGGAGGTGGGCAGAGATGCTCCTGAGAGCGGCTTAGGGGCTCTCCAGCACCCGGGGGGTTACTGCCCCACAGGTACTTTGCCTCTCAAGGATTATATGAGCAGTCTTGTCCCTTTCATGGCTTCGTCACCAGCAGCCAAGGGTGTCCCTGAGGATTGTGGAGCTGAAGAGGTGTTCAGCAGAGGGGCAGTTGCATGGATGGCGGAGGTGGGTGCCCAAGAGCACTCCTGCCTATGAGTGAGACTCTGGATAAGAAAGTGCAGCATTTGGCAGAAATATTACAAGTCTTGTGATAGCAATGGTTGGCAGCTGACTATTGACTGTAAGGTCTCTTAGGCAGTTTGATGCCGTTCTTTCAGGTGGACTTTAAAAATACTATTTCCTCTCCCTTCTGGCTCTTTCCTCTGCAGGTGGAGCAAACTTCTTGAGCCATTTCTCTTTTGTTTCAAGTTACCCTTTTGGTCTGTGCTCTCCATTGCTTTGAGCACCCTACTGTGTTTCCTGTGGCTCAGGGAAGAGGGTCTGAAGGAGGTACAGCAATGACAAATGTTAGCATCTCCAAGTTTTTTATGTGTATACTTAATATGCAAAATGTTATCTGTTGTTGTATTTGTCAAAGTCAATTTGTAATTGACTTCACTGTTTTGTGTCAGAGGCAGTGATGAGCAGTTCTCCCACGCCCTGTGTTCTGAGGACAGGGATGCTCAGTTTTGGCCTGGTACCAGTGATTTCATTGTGAGGAGCCAGAAGCAGCAGGGCACGGAGGGTGTCCCTTCACAAGGTCGTGGTGGGTAGAGCCCTACTGCTCTGCAGAGCTCAACTTCCAGCAACCTGGAGGGGAGGAATGGTCCCAGTGCTCTGACAGTGCCAGAGGGACTTCTTAGTGCTCACGTCTGGGCGGATGTCTCTTTTCTGCAGGTCATGGTCAGGGACAAAGGCATATTCCCTGGACAGGATGGCAGGAAGTTCAAGAGGTGGGACGGCAGGAAGCAGTTTAATGATCCTGTGCTGCTGCTGATAAAAACTGCCCTTTCTTTTAGATCTGTGCATGTTCTGTGTGAGGATTGTGTTTAATTTCGTGGTGTGTTCAGTGCAGTGCCTGCTGTCTTTCTAGACAGCTCTACTTAGTCTTATTGTTATCACCACGGCTGTTTACTAGTGATAAAGGCCAAGCTGAAGAGGACTACGATCCAGATATTTGGGAAATGAGCAATGCTTTAGTTTGGGTTTGTCTCTTGCAATGGACAGAGTCGAGACAGTATGTGGATCTGCCTCCTTGAAGACCTCAAATATGCCTTTATTGACTCCTCGGGCTTTGTGAAATCATGATGGAAGAATGTAGCTAAACCATTGGGAAAACTTCCCTTCCCCACTTCTTTGTGTTGTCTTCTTAATAGCTGCCTCTTACGAATTGAAATTCCTTTTTTTTTTTTTTATTTTAAATGTGAGCTAGTCTGTACCATGAATAAATATGTGAACTTAATAGTACAGTTGCTTTAAATCAGGTGGCTTTATTGTTTCCAAACCTCCTGTTGCTGGTAGCTCTGGGAGGTACTCTGCCCAGCACAGGCTTGTTGATGCCCTGGGGTTGCATCTTCTGTGCTGTGTCCATCTGGCAGTGGCCTTCCCCTCACAGAAAAGCAGGATTTGGGGAACTTATCATACACTAGCCGCCCTTCATAATTCTGCCTGCCATGCTACTTTAAGGGAAAGCAGCAATTGTCTTACCTCCTTTTAATGATACACCATTATGAACTCCCTGGCTGTGCTGCCTACCAGCTTTCCGTGCCTGTGGATTCTGCCTCTCTCCCTCTGCTGTATCACGGGGTGGCATGAAAGTGGAGGTTGGGTGCCTGCAGGCTGCCCGCTGGTTTTGGCAGCCTTGAGTGTGAGCAAGTGCTGAGGTGTCACCTGGGCTATTCCCAACTAACCCCTGAGGCTAATGGATGCTGCTTCCTGACGTAAAAGCAGAGGAGAAACTCTGGCCAGGGGCTAAGCTACATCAAGCTGCGCTTTCAGAGGTTAAGCTGATTGCAGATCTCTCATAAATAAATCTTTCTGTATTAATAAATAAATGCTTGCAATAGTTGCTTTATTATAGTGCACAGAAGCTTTCAGAAAGAAAAAAAAAAATTTCCCGAATGAGCCATTTCTGCAGTCTCTGCTGACTTTTAAAGATTGGTGTCATTAATTGAATTCTGCCTCTTCCATTAGAATGGAGTGTGTGCGCTTCACTTGCACGTAGGGTTGATGTACTTGAAAGAGTGTGGGAAGAGATAAAATATTCAGAGCTACTTGCGTTGCTTCTGTGGCAGTCGGGCTACTGGGTTGTTTTGGGGAGAGTGGGCAGCCTTTCAACGCAACTGTCTTCTATTGGGTCTTCAAGAGTGGGAAGGTCTCCCCACTGAAGCTCATGCAGCGGTCGTTGGTTGGCTGGAGAGACCTGGCTGGGTGTCTGCTGCCGACTCATTCTTCCTGCAAAATTTCTCTTAAAAGAAAAATACATGGTCTCCATGTTACAAGTAGCCAAATTCTTTTATCTACAGGGAAGGATACTTGTTGGGAATCGATCTCACCTAATCCAAAGCCTTGCGAATGTAATAATTAAGATCTACTTAATTTCCACACTTGATTGGTGGGGAGACAATAGCTTGTTCTTGAAACTGTGCTTTGTCTTTTGAACGTAATCTTACCAATGTTACATAAATGCCATATTGCAGCCCGCCCTTATTAGCCACTGATTAGAGGGTCCTTTGTGAAGTGTTGTCTGTTTCTGACATAATTTAATTAATATGGAACCAGTAAAATTCCTATGGAAACAAAACCGGAGCAAATTTAATACCAGATAAGTGTGTGTTCTGGGCTATGAAAGTGAACACAAGCTAATTTCTTAATGGGACTGCTAGAAGAACAAACAAAGCTACAGAGACACGGTTGTATGCCTCAGCTAGAAATGTATGTTTGTGGATATAATTAAACTTTAGTTAATAACATATTGTCCTCAGTCTTGGCGAAGAACTTTATTTGGGCTGTGGCTATGTGTCCAAAGCATTTTTACTAGATTAACTTCTCCGTACAGCATGGTCTGGAGCTTTCAAAGCACTTGCAGATCTTGGGTGGACTGTCTTGCATTTCATCTCATCCCTCACATAGCTCAGGGAGCGCGATGAACCCTTTCCTTCACAGGGATGACAGAGAAACGGGCGACTGTCCCTGTCACTGACCTGCTGTAGGAGGCAGTGGGCGAGCTGGAGAGACAGACTTCAATAGCAAAGCGTGAGGAAGGGTGAAGTGTGAAGGTGATGCTTCATGATTCACTTTTTGCATTGCAAATCCTGTTTCGTAAGTAAGCTGCTTCCACCGATGCACTAAATGATTTATTATCTCTCAGAGCTTTTCTTCACCCTGGAAAAAAACAAAAGATGATCAGTGTTTTTTAAAGCTCTGTGCTGAACATTATATGATTAAGTTGTAATTTTGAAGTGACGCATTTGGGCATATAATTTTCAAGACCATCTTTGGTTGAGGAATCATAAATACTGGTTCCAGCTGTAATGAAGTGCTGTGCTACTTACTATGTTCCTATCACTGTGTGTGTCTTTTGTTTAAATTATTAAATCACAGTGGCTATGGCCATAATAATGTGGTTGTTTTATGTCTTGGAACAGGGGAAAATAATTTTATTTAGTTGGAATAATGTAATTGTAACATGCCTCTGGGTTTGAGTTAAAGGGGGAGGTGGTGCAGGTGGCTGGCAAGGCAGTGCTGTTCTCTTGATGATTTTCTGCAGCGAATTCCACTGCCGTGGAGCGGCAGCATATTTGTTTTTAATGGAACAACTTGTGAGCAAACACTGGGATGTTTATGATGACAAGGAAAGCACTAGAAAAATAGAGGCCATAAAATGCCACTCGTTAAGGGTGGCAACATGGGTAATTGCCTCGTCAGGTACATCTCGGGGGAGGAGGTGTAGATCTGGGATCTGGCTACGGACTGCCCGAGCTGTTACGGGCAAAACATTTAACTCCCTTGCACCTCTGAAGGCCATCTGTAGGGTAGGCAGCTGTCTGCCTGGGTGGTTTTATGAGGGAAAGTGCTGGGAAAGGACTCGGAGATCCTCTGATGCAAAATGCTTTAGAGATAAAGTATTTATTTCCCCTTTTGAAGGCAAAAGATGCATGATGGTTTCTTGAATCGGTATGACTGCACCAATTCAGATGTAATTTGATAAATGAAGTATAAAGTCCCAGTGAATGACCTTCTGTGAAATACAAGGGTGCCCGAACCATTTGTGCTTTAAATCTTGCTCCACATCTTTGTATTTCCTGCTCATGCTGTTCATTAAAGTACTCTCCTGTGCCCTGTTGTTTTTGGGCTGATAATGGATAGCTAAGTGGTGCACGCCGAAAAGAAAATTTCTGTATAAAAAAGCAGTGTGCTTTTCTCTGCATAAAGTGTCTTGTGGATGTAGGGCAGAAATCCTTCTATTTTTCCCCTCTGTTGTGTTTGTAGCTGGGCTCTGAAATGTATCAGTGCTCTTCACGTATCCCTTGGAAGCTGAGTTTATTGAGGCATCCCTTCCTCCCAGTGAAACCCTTCACTTCTGTGGCTGCAGCACAGACTGTGGTTTCTTTCCAAATGAATCATGAGGGTTTTACAAGCTGTAAAACTTCTCTGGAGAGCTTAAGGGTGTGACCAGCTTACAAGCATGGATGAAGTTTGGTGTGTTTGTTTTCTTTTTTTTTCCCTTTAATTCAGGGCTGAATATATCCTGAATGTCTGTTTGAAGCTTTTGATTGCCAGCAGGAATTTTTTCCCCCTTCAGAAGGGATGCAGCACAATCCCTCCCAGGCTCTTGCTGCAGCTGCCCGCAAGGCTTTTGCTGGGACTCCCTTAAGGACTGGGTGTAGGAAGTGATAAAACTTCATTAGTGTTAGTTCCTTTAGTCTATATAAACTTTTTACGAGGATTAAGCTTATGCATTTAGAGGACAAAAGTTGCCCATCTCTCTGGCTGGGCTTTGCTTAAGGAAAATGTATTTTGCTCCCTGCCTGAGGGGCTCATTGCCCAGCCCTGGGAGGGCTGCTGACCTGTTCCCTGTGGAGGCTGATTTGACCAGTCCACCTCATCCAAGCCACTTCTTTTCAGACCAGTGTGACCTGATGTTCCCTGTTGAGGAGTGTGGTGCAAGAGTCCTGCAAAGGGGACTGTGCGATGTTCCCTCAGGCTGCTCACCATGCCTGGTGAGCTCTTGTGGCAGTGGGGTCTTATAGCTGGGAGGCTTTGCATGCAGGTGCCTGCTTGCCCATACTCTGTCACCACTCGGACTTGGAAGGTGTGAGCAGTCCTGGGGAGAGCTGGCAGGATTGCCTTTGTCTCTGGCATGTGTGCAGGGCTGGGAAAGTCTGGGAATCAAGGGTGTTTCCAGTGGTTTTGAGCTCTGGGTAGGAGCCTCTTGGGTGCAGTCCTTGCACAGTGTCACCCATAGCTCTCCCTGGGTTTCTGCAGCCAGTCCCTCTGCTCTGACTCCACTAGAAAGCAAGTTGGCTGTCCCAAAGAGAGACATTCTCTTCTCTGGCCAAGAAATCTGGAGCTGGCAATGACATGGAGCTGGCAGGGAACAAACCGAGCAGGTAGAAGCTGTCAAGAGGTCTGGGAAATTAGAGAGGAATATTTTTTTTTTCTTCTTTTTATTTTTTTTTCTCCTTTTTCTGGCATATGCTGAGAGTAGGTAGTTCAGAAGGGAAATACCTGGCACAGTGTGATGGCAACTTACCCAGCTGCCCTAACAGGGTGCTTTTGCCAGGAGCCTTTGGACCTATTCTTCTTGGTGTAAATAAAATCAAATGAAATACTTGTTACTATAAATACAACTAAATGAGCATGATTACCTGGAGTCTCTGGATGCATCTTTATTCCTTTCTCCCTTTGCAGGCAATTACTGGAGAAAGAGGGGACCATCAGTGTGCACAGACCTCAGCTAGGCAGCATGAAGGCTCTTAATAACTTTCTCCTATGATAAAAGAGATATTTTTATGGTCTGAATTTTTTATTTTCCTTTCCCCCTGGTGGGAGAGAATTACTGGTGATGATAGTTGGTAGGCCTGCTCCTGTTGGGAAGCACTGAATGGAGGAAGGATTTATTGAAGGAAATGCGTGGCAAATTTCTTGATAAGCACTTTTTTTTTCCTTATTTAAAGAGGTTGTTTATAACTAAGAGACCATTAGCACCCAGGAGGTAATTTTGTTGTAGCAGTACCTTATTGAATGAAAACTTGGTAGTCTCTTTCTGGATGGAGGCCTCGGGAACAGCCCCCGGATAATAGTGTACCTAAGCTTTTTTTTTTCTTCTCCTTTTTTCTTCTTTAAATGGAGGTTGGTTCAGCTCCTTCCCATGTAGTTTAAAGAACAGCTTGCTGAAGTACATGTCAGCATTTGAATTATGCTTTTCATTTGCTGTAGCCAATTCTAGTACTCTCACCCCCAGGGTTTCTAGAAGGTTTCTCAACAAATCTTCCCCCCCACCCCCTGCAACCCAGAAACAAAAACCCAAGAGCTCCTTTGCATGCTGCCTGGCTGCTTTGCCCCTCTCTCTGATACTGTTAGAGAAATTCTGTGATTTTTTTTTTTTTTTTTTTTTTTTTTTTTTTTTTTTTTTTTTTCAATGCATACTAAAATTGTGGGGGCAGAATTATGCTGTAAAGAGCATGGAAAGGTTACTGCCCACAGCTCTCCCTGTATGAAGGAACAGTCAGAACTCATCGGTGTAAAACCTTCCACACCAAGGGAGTAAACAACACAGATTAAGTGGTAAGGGATGCTCAGCACTCTGCATCCCTTACGTAAAATGGGGTTTGTTACTTCTGGCTTGAATAGTGCCCTAGTACTAACAATCCTATGTTTAAACAAACTGGTGAATTTTCCCCACAGTAGCAGTTGAGAGATACGAGGGAGAATTGTGTGGCAAAAACAGGAGTATGGCAAAGATTGAGAATCATTGCTAGAACAGAGTACCTGTTTGGTTTAAAATAGTCTTTAATGTGCTCAAAGAAAGGGTAATGTTTTTCAAATTATCTCCACCCTAAAATCTTTTGAGCTGTTGCTGCAGGATGGCTGATGCAAAACCTCTTTCGGTGGGAAAAATGGTGAGAAAGGTCATGTGTATTTTGCATCTTCCCCCTTTTACCCTCCCTCCAGTTAAAGCATGTTTGGACTGGAGTGCACTGAGCTACCCAGGTGCAGAGGATATTATGGATTCTCCATATTGCTAGCCCTAATTTTAGCTACACTCTGCACGGTTTGTGCCAATACTCACCCACTACATTTGCACTTTGGGTAGCAGTCATTACACAGTGTGAGCTTCACACATGTGCCACTGCTCCGGGAGCTCAGCTGGCAGCACCAATTTGTATTCCCCACAATAAAATAGCAGGGTTTGCGTGGGGTAAGGGACTAGTGGGAGGATGCTCACATCTGTGAACGTGTCCCTGCGGAGCGCTGCTGTGGCAGCCCGTTGGAGGCAATTGGATGGGAGGAAGGGGAAGAGAGCTCTGTAATCCCTTCTGCTTTTCATTGAAGTGGAGAAATGGCTCTGCGTTGCATGTTATGTTCTCTCGTGCACTTGCACTGTGCAAGGACTCCCAGTCCAATTTGTCAAGGTAGAGACTTGACGTGAGTCCAAATGCAGTTGACAATAGTCTCTCCGCTGTCAAAACCTCTCTTCCTTCTGTGATAAAAACAAAGCTCCCGAGTAACACTCCTCTCCTTCCTTCCCGTGGCTCTTAAGAAAGACTTGGCATCCCAGAGGAAGTTTTTTACTGTTTTCAAAACACTTACCCATTTTCCGTTTAAGAATTTGACAGAGCAGTGCATTCAAAACAAGATAGCCACAGAGAAATTATTTGGATTTATGCTTTCTTTAATTGGACCACATAAGATTTTATTTACTGATAGTGTCCAAAGGGAGCTGTCGAAATATTGCAGAAAGAGTGAATGCGTCCATTGTGGTAATGTGCTTTTGATAAATGCATTATGGCATAGTTATGAAGTCAGGAAGAAGCCTTAATTACTGTTTTGAAGCCATTAGAGTCTAAAGCAGCAATCTGAAGCTCTTGTTGCAATTGTGTTTTATATTTCTTCACCGAAGACTTGAGCACAAAAAAAATGTGCTTGTTTTAGAAGATAATTCATGGCTTTTACTTCCTTTGCCTTTTTAAAAATGGTGCAGAAGTGACAGTGGGTACTTGAATATTATAGCAGTGAGCTCCATGGATTCACGTAAATAAAAAATTCAACCTTTACACTGAGCATGTACTGCTCCCATTGGCAGGAAAGTCAATGCCATATGATCTGCTGACTGTTTTCTCCTGTTACCCATACCCATACAGCATAAGAAATTGCTGAACTCAATTCTCCCATCTTTAAAAACACAAACCAAAACAAACGAAAAAAGGAGAGAGCAGGAAAGGTAGGATTGGTCTCTAGGAGTCTTGTGTAAAGCTTCCTCTGGGGCTAGGGAAGGAGAAAGGATGGTCTTGGAAACCTTTTACTAATGAGAATGATTAGTCAGTGTTATAATCTACATACACATGGGGTCAAAATTGTCCATCCCTGGAAGCCTCCGCTTTCCCCGTTCCTGCAGCACGGCGTGGAGCCTGTGCCATCTCGCTCGGGTCTCTTTTGACAGCAACCGCAAAGCAAATCATTTGGAGCTGACTATTCTTATACCAAAACTGTGTGCAAGGAAGGAGTTCAGTTTTCAGATGTTTGTTATCTTTTTATCTTTTAAGTTATTCAGAGAGAGGCTGCTTAATGCTCAGTCACCTGTTTTTAGTGCTTTGTAGATGTTCTTTGGCTCTCGGGTAGTACATTATTTATAGCAGATGTTAATTTAATAGAGTGAACTTTGTTACCCTTCAGGATATAAGCATCTCAATTTAAAAAACAAAACTGACAGAAACGTAGTTGTAAATCAAAGGTTAACAGGCATAGCAACGTGAAGGCATTGTTTGCTTGGTCGTTAAACTGATACTGTGTTGCTTTCTCAAATGGAATATTTCTTTAGTGACAGGAAGGTTAAGTACAAGTTGTACTGTAACGAGAAAGGAGGAATGAACCTTACTTATTAGTGTGTTTCTAAAGCTGATTACTTAAAATTAATGGAGGTGCAACATGGTAGCGCTGTTGGCTGCCTCTGGCCACTTCATTTTCACAGAATCACAGAATCTTCATGGTTGGAAGGGACCTTTAAGATCATCGAGTCCATAGGGGGTTCAAGCTGGTTCTGACTCTTGGCTGTTTCTGGAGAGCAGCAAGGCCCTTTGCTCATAAGCTTTTGACTAAGAAAGATTCCCTTTGTGAAAACAGGCACGTTCTTGGCGTACCAAACCTCCCTGTGCAGTCAGGCTGGGAAGATGGTGGCCTTCATGTGGGGCGTCTGACTCTGGGGCCATGTTGTTCATGTTGGGGGAAAAAAAGGAAAAAAAAAAAAAAAAAAAGAAAAGAAGAAAAAAAAACAAAGCAAAACACTTAACTATTCCAAGGCTGTGTGTTTTTTCTCTGTGTGCTTTCAGCATACTGAGCTGGGGAAGGTGATGATGATAAATATTACCGCCTTGTTTCTGAAAGCTGTTGGGTAAGATCTCTCACTGCAGCATCTGAAGCATTACTGGAAATATTCTGAACTGTTATAACAACATCTCTGGTGTAATTTTTCTTTTCCAAAAGTCTTTCCCTTCCCCCTATTTCTGGGTAGAAGACACTAATTAGCAGGGAGATTCAGGTGTCAGCAAATGTGCCAGGCTCTTGAATCATGCAGCAGAGAGTCAGTGCTGAGATGTTCCCCTTCCCTTCAGACGGCAACGCAGATTCTCAGAGTAGTGCTGCTGCAGTTTGCCTTTTATTTGCGTCTTTCCAAACATCGTAACTGGAGGAATTTTAAATTTGTCCTGATTAATTGTTTGTTACAGGCTTTGGTGTTCTGAAATTTGGGTAGACTTCTTGAAGTCTGGCATATGCCATTAAAATTCTCAGAGCGCTACATCTCTGTGGAGTGACAACACTCCAGATTAAACCTAAGCACTACTACTCCCAAGGAGATAGGCTATAAGTATTTTTCCTCTCCAGAGTACTCTACGCTGAATAGCTCTACAATTAAAATTAATATATCTTTACTTGGTTAATCTAATACCTATTATTTCCACTTTGTTTCAAATTTGAGTAGTTTGGACCAGTTCATGCTTCAGAGATCTAATTTAAATGAAGTTGTTCACAGCTATAACCTTTTAGATGTATTAATTGGTTAACACGAAGCTCTAAAGAACCGCTTGAAGAGTCCAGAGAAATTTAACAAGATGATTCCTTGACTTTTCATGTCTGCACCTGCCTGGGCATGGTTCTGTTGGGTTGTCATCGTTCCAGCCAGTCTCACCAGCCTGTGGCAGAGCCCATCCTAAACTGTGTGTGTATTTATTTATTCAAAGGATTTGGAATTGATGTCTAACTTGTAGTCTGGTGCTGTTCCACAGTCTTCTGGTGTGTTAAAATTTTTTCCCTGAAGGTGCCTGGAGTTACTGCAGCGGCGTTGCTGGATTTGCATTTCCACTGGCAGGTTTCGGGACAAATGCGTGTTGGATGGGGGGCCCGGCTTGTCCTTGCCCCAGCGGGGGGATTTCAGCCTGTTCAGCTCTGTCCCTCGCAGGGTTCCCAGGAAGTGCTTCACCCCAGCTACACACACACTTTAGCAGACACTGAAACCAACCATTTGTCTTCAGGCATTTGGGGCAAACGCCAACAGAAAATGGCACAGAGGACAAAAAGTAAATTGGCCTTCTAAAATCCTTTCAGCTTTAAGTATTACAGATATAATTAGAAACACAGGCAAGGATTATTATCCTATAAGTGCCTTTCTAGTCTGTTCTGCTTTTGTAACCTTTCTTTTTTCATCTGTCATTCTGTCTTGCTGCATTGTTTCTCCTTGCAGCCTGGCGTCTCCACCATCATGTCCCATTGCTGCCTGAACGCTTTGCACTGAGTCTGTTTGCTTTTCCCCTCTATTTACGTCATAGCTGTCGTCTTTTGGCTCTGCATTGGTGTTCCCGTGAAGCCACCATCATTCAAACAAATAGGTAGTTCTTACTGCTGCAAGAAAATGAAGCGCAGCCCTCTGCAACTGCTCTCTCAGCTCCCCAGGCTGCACATCTTCCCCCTCTGCTACTTAGTAGATTAATTTCTGCAACTGCTCTCTCAGCTCCCCAGGCTGCACATCTTCCCCCTCTGCTACTTGGTAGATTAATTTATTTATTTTTTTTTTTTTAATTGCCACAGAAGTGGAAAGTTGGAGCTTTGTGTGAATTGGTCCCCCATAGGTGCCAACCTGGGAAGCAGAATGGGTCCGTCAGAGCAGGGATGCAGCTCCGCACTGGGAAATCTGCTGCCAGGTGGGAGCTGCCTGCGGGTCACTGCGAAGGAGCGGTGCTGCTTTCCTGCAACAAAAATTGCTGTTGTTTTGTCTTTAAGCCCTTTTACACTCGGCAGAACGGTCCCCCAGTGGACCTTAAAATTCAGGGAGGAGAATATTGTGGAGTCTCTTGCAAGAGCTTTTTGTCCCTGCCCTGTCCGTAGTCTGTTGTAGGCAACACTTTAAATCTCCGAGGCTTGGTCTATTCTGTAAAGCTTTTTGGCAGAGCCATCTCACTTAAGAGAGAAGTATTGTTTCCACCACCACTGCCCAGTTGTACAGTTACTTCGATTAGGAGTGTGTAGTTCTCAGCCAGCAGGGTCCCCTCTACTTCTGAGGTTGCATCTCCCTAGCCTGACCAAACAAAACCCAAACCCCAAACAAAAAAACAATCAAAAAGAAAAACCACACCCAAAAAAGAACCACTGAGTAGGAAGGGGATGTGCAGTGAGGCATTGGAAGTGTATCAAAGCTCTTCCCTGTCTGCATAGTGTGGTATCTGGGAGTTGAGGAACCCAGGAGAGGAATCATCTGATGCAGTGTGAAGGTGCTGGTCTCCAAAGACCTTTTTTCTGGATCCTACAGCTTTCCCGCCCAAGTTATCACCTCAGGCAGGATTGTGAGTGGAAGCTGCACTTCGTAATGTCATATTCTGTATGTGCTATATATACATGCTTGTGTCCTTCTTTAATGGCTATTGAGGGTGCTCAGCGGCTCCAAGACAGGGGTCCAAAACCTGCTGGCTTGAGCACCCAGAAAGGAGTGGCAGCTGCTGGTAAAACAATCATTCCCTCCTAAAATACTCGCACTCATTGTTTCTCGGATACAACTGAGATGTTCAGCCCTGCCCAAAGGGAAATCAATGGTGTGTTTGGACTCCCTGTTGCTCTACGTGTGCATGAGTGTGTTTATTTTGTTTAAGGAGTTGGTACATAATCAGTCTTAAAATTAACTGACTGCCTGTTGACTTGTCACCCTGTGAATGAAAACACATTGCTTGTAATTTGTTTGACATTATTCTGTCCTGTTGTCAGGCTTCTAATTACGTTTAGAACATAACCCAGATGTCTGTCTGTCTCCTTCTGTCTCTATTATTATTATTATTATTATTTATCTTTTTTTATTGTAAAACATGGTAGGAAGTATTTCTCTGAAGTGATGGAAGTCTGTTTCCTCCTCTGTCTTTTCAGGAGATTAGTAGGTGGTTGCAGGCTTATCTCTTAAAAACTGTGTTCCTGTTAGAAGAAGGTGTCATTTGGGGCATCCAAAATTGCCAGTCCCTTGTGACTTTGGATCGACCTTCTGTGTGCTTTTGGGGTATTGAAACATGTTTGTACCTACATTAAAATGTTTCTCTAGATACTGCTATCTAAAAATGATCACATTCCCCACCTTATTTATTTTTAAAGAAGAGATAAATTGCTTGTGCTTTTAGAAGATTAAAATATTAATGTATTTAAATATAACAGTGAAAGAGAGGCGAGGCAGAAGGGATTGCCCTTTCAAAATGTGCACAAATGAGCAATCTTTCATTGAATCCATTGGATAAGCATGTAATATTCCTTGCCAACATTGACTTTGGATAATTAGCAAAGAAAAAGTCAAGCTGCTCAGTGTGAGGTTTTACTGCTCAAAACCGATCCTGTAACTTGAATTTTCCTAGAGCCACAAGCTTTTAAGCACCAGAATCACAGTTTTCCGATAGTGCACTGGATCTCCAATGTACTCAAGCCCTGTTTTCCAAAAGCTTTAAGTCACTTAAACGTCAAAAGGCAGCTGCTTTCTTTATGGGACTTTTGAACACTTTACCTCTGATCCCACTTGGAGAAGGCCGTGTTGGTGACCGAGCAAGGTCCATTCCCTTTTTGGTGGTTCTTTTTTAGCTGATCTAAATTTGCAAGGCAACAGGGGTGCGTGGAAACTGTTTTTAGGGATAAGAAACTTGACTCTTGGTCCCTACTGACTTGGGTTTTTTTGTATTGTCAATCGCCAGCTTCCCTAGCTCGTGAGTTGTGGAAGATTACTATTATATTTAAAGGCTGTTTCCTTTAGAGAAAAGAGCCTGATCTGGCTGGCTCCAGCAGGGAACAGATTTTTCTGTTCTGCAAAGCTTTGCTCAAACAGAGCTCATGGTAGGGGAGAAAGCAGAAGTATAGGAAGGACACAGTGGGTCGCCATGGGAAAGAAAAACTGGAAAGTAAGAATAAAGGAAATAAAGCATGTGTTCAATACAAGTGATATACGTGACACTTGGGTATAGAGACTGCAAGTTATTATGTAGTCCCTGCTATTAAATACAAATACATCCCTGATTTACCCCTCCCCATCTCAGCCAAGGGGATGTTAATGAAGGGGAAGCTATGCAAACGAATCCCCTGAACCACTTGTGCCTTGGCTTGAAGCAAGCTGCGTTTTGTGTCGCCTCCCTTGTTCCGTGTCGCTGCGATGGTGCTTTTTGATCTGCTGCTGTTGTTACTTGGGGTCTGGGCATCTGTTCGACCTGCCACCTGCGGCAAAGGGCTTCTGGCTGAGCAGCAAAAGGTCATTTGCCGAATCCGGAGTAAACGTGTGCCAAAGACAGAAACTAAACCTGGGGGTTTTGTGATGGGGGAGCTTCCCCGGAGGGACAGAATGGACTGGCAGGGTCAGGCTTGGCTAAAATACTCCTGGGGATTATGTGCTGAGTGTGTTATCATGGGGTTCGCCGTGGGGAGAGAGGCTGGAGGGAAGGATGTTGTCACTTGAAGTTCCTCTCTGATCCCTTCCCACTTTTGTTGGCAGCTAAAACAGTTAAAGGGGGGAAAAGGCATTTCTGGCTCTGGGCATCTGAGCCCAAGCCTGGCTGGCGTCTCAGTCAAAGGTCTGCTGGCCTCAGCTGCCTTTGAAGATTTTGGCCTTTATAGGAGCTGACAAACAAGAATTAATTGATGACTCACCAGCACAATAATGTCAGAAATGCTAGTTTTATTTTGCTGTTCCTGCATGTTCTTCAACCTATAACTCTTTTAAGCGTTTTTTAGCCTGAAGAGAGGTTATTGTGTCCATGTACAGCAAAGGATGAAAACTGAGAGTGGACGTTTTTGGAAGAAAAGTGTCTGTGGAGCAATATAACGCTGTTAAGTGGATTGGTTTGCTTCGTATAAAAGAAAGGAGTGGGGGATTGCCAAAGCCTCCTTGTGAGAAGCTGGTTTCATAGTCCAAGTGGCAAAAAAAAGGGTTTCTCTAAAGGTTTAGTGTTTGGTTTTCGCTTTTGTTTTTTCTCCTAAAGCAGTGCAAAACAGGACTGTGCTACCTAGCTATGTTTGTAGCCTCAGGTTCAGGAAAGCTGCATGTCCACATGTGTGTTCACAGGTTTGGGGCTTCAAGTGATACGTTAGTTCTGCTGTGAGGGTAAAAAAAAAATCCTTGAAACGGCAATGGAGCAATAATGCAATAGGCTAGTTACTGAGGGGGAAAATCTTAACAGAAGAAGAAAAAAAATGCTGGGTTATAATTAAGATAATGAGGAAAGGAATTAAAATAAAAATAAGCGGCATGAGTTGTCATTGTAGTTATTAGTTACTGTGGTCACTAAATGTGGTTTCCAGTGGGTATGGCTTTTTTCTATGGTGAGAAGTTCTCTTAATTTATTAAGAGATTTATTGGCAGAAGCCATGTGTTTTCCAGCCTCAGCCAGGACCAGGGATCAAGGAAGCGTGAACCCCTTCACCTTTCTCTTTGAGCACATAGCAGGGCAGTGAAATGCCCATTCCTCCTCCGTGTGAGCACTTTGCATGATGCACGGGTCCCTCCTCTGCTGTGTGTGCTTTTGTTCTGGGCAGTCTGTCACTTGTGACCATACATTAAGTATCTAAACTCTCTGGGTTGTATGGGGGTGTGTGCTTGTTGTGTGGGTTTTTATCTAGTTTGACTTTTCACCTCCTTTTAGCCATACTTTCTTGTTGTCCCACAATAAACTTGAATATTAATTATATGGTATTCCACCTCTCTATCGTCTTCCTCTCCCACTGTGACATAACAGCTCATTTTGGTAAGAATATTACCTTTGCAATTGCAACCATCTGAAAAAAAGAAAAGAAATAAGAAAAATCAACCAAAAAACCCCCAAAGAAACCCCCTAAACCATAAAAAAAAAAAAAAAAAAAAAAGAAGATTTTGAAAAAGGAGAAAAGAAATAAGAAAAATCAACCAAAAAACCCCCAAAGAAACCCCCTAAACAATAAAAAAAAAAAAAAAAAAAAAGCAATGAGGCTTTGAAGAAATGTCGAAGTTGTATTTAAATATGTAACACACATGCTCAGGCTTTCTGTACCTGCTACCTAATTTCCCTTCTCTCAAGAGCTCTGACTAACGCTGGGATCTTTCTCTGTTTGAGCTCTGCTATTTATGAATAGAGCAAGTCTTATCTGAAGCCTTGTGAATGCTTACAAGTCGGAGGTACGCTGAGATGAACAATGTGCATAAATAC
Organism: Calidris pugnax; assembly: GCF_001431845.1. Lineage (NCBI taxonomy): Eukaryota > Metazoa > Chordata > Aves > Charadriiformes > Scolopacidae > Calidris > Calidris pugnax. The sequence continues at coordinate 2,172,581 of NW_015090783.1, read as the reverse complement.
CAAATAGTTGAAGGACCGAGTCCTCAGAATAACAATTGAGAAGAGATGACCCTGTTGAATATGTGATGAAGCAGACAGCTTTCCTGCCTGTCAGCTCTTTGGTTGCTGGCCCTGGTGAGGATAAGAGAGTATTTCTGTTACAGGACTTGCCATGCAGAATTAAGTTGAGCCAGGCACTTGGAGGTGATCTCCTTCTCTTGAATCCTGCTGATCTTACCAGGCTGAAGAGGCGCTTTCAGTAGCGTAATCTTTTGAAATGATGCTGAGGGCGCCTGCAATAGAATGATGGTTTATTTTCCTTTATAATCAGCGTTGCCGGCTGAGTTATCCTTCTGCTGCCCTGCTTTCTTCTTTACAACAGGCTGATTTTCAGGAGTAATCCTTGGTGCACTCACTTGAAAAAGGCTCATAGGGCTGGTTCCATCTCTGACACGATTATCTCTAATGCTCTTCCTCCTCTGTTGCAGCCCTCCTGCGTGTATTCACTAAACCAGATGTTCACATCACACTTCATCTTCCTCTGTATCTCTGAACTATAAGGGAGAAAGCAAGAGTGCTTGTTAAACTGTGGAGTGCTCCTCTGAAAATGGAGTGCTGCCTCCCCATCCTCACCAGGAGGAAAGGGGGCAAATCTGCACCTACGGGTTGCATTTCAAAGGCTTTTTTAAGTGCTTTCCAGTCCTTCCATGGAACGATCCTGGGAGCACAATGTTATTGCTTATTTAATTACTGTAACCATGTAGTGTGTTTAGGGCAGCATTTTAAGTGTAACTGGCATAAGGGATTTGGTAAACTCATTACTTGTTCTGCTTCTAACAATTCTTGGGTCTCCCTGGACCTACCTGGGGAATATTATCCACTGAGAACATCTTGAAAGAGGGAGCCTGCTGAGGCCAGGGTGATTCAAAATACGTGGTGGTAATGTTGATGCTCTCATTTTCTGCTGGGTGCCTGGAACTTCTGTTAGCATAAAAGATTGGATATGCTGGTTTCAATGCAGAATAAGCATAAAAGTGCCCTTAGCTGGGTTTCCAGGAGGTGGCTAACACACATACGTTATCTCTGTAACATTTCAGTGATGATAAGGCATCTGTAGCTCTTTCCGTGACACAGTTTAGTAAATCTAGCAGCAGCCCTTCGCCTTTACTAAGCTTGCCTGTCTGATGTGCAGAGAATCTGTAGAGTTGCATTTTGACTCTGCTGCAGAAATTGGTGTGTAATGAGCACTCTAAAACCCGGTCGGTCATTTGTGTATTAGGCACAAACTCTTTCATTTCAATCTTGTTGGGCTCTGGCTGCTTAGGTTCAGTTGTCTTTGGTCGTTCCTGAGCTGGGCACCTGCTTCACATCAAGGACATAGGTGAAAACACATCATTTTTTTTGTTGTCCCCTTTCACATCCCTTGATCATCATGTGGGTAAATTCTGCCCTCTCCCTGGGAGAACTGTGCTGCTGATGTGCACAGGGAATATAGGACGGGACCACAGTGCTGCCGAGGAAACTGAAGCCTGGTTGGGAACAGCAGTGGCTCAACTTGGACTCGGGCAGATGAGGGCTGTTGTCGTGAATGCGGTGATCACGCTGCAGTACAGATATGTATTTCTACATGGTATTTCTGGTACTGTCATGAACCAGTCCAGCTTCATTATTAATGTTGACCTTTTCCCTGCCCGATGAGACATCCATCTGTAGCACCCACTGGAAAGATTCAGGAGAGCAGAATCCTGACACCTGTTGTCAAAAACGTTCCCGTTTCCCCTTGCTATAAACTGTCTCTTGTGATGTTTTCCAAATGGCAACCCTAAGTATGTAAAGATGCATGTGCTTTCTGTGAACACAGCTGCTGCTCTTGACCCATCTGCCAGAAATTCTGCTCTTCAGACACAGCTTGCTTCCTCCCAATGTCTGTCTCCCTGTTCCATCGGAAACAAACATTTTAACACAGCTTTGCTTAATGCAAAAGAACAACTAACTCTCCTTTTAAGGGCACGTTTCTGAGCATGAATGAATCCAAGGATGGGCTGAATCTACTGTCAAATAGGTGTTTTAGTTTGGACAGCTGTATGAAGTATTTGTTGCTGTGGAAAATCTCTTCTTCCACTGCATAAAAATTCATTAAGCAACCGTGTCTGGGCAATGCCAAACCTGGTTAGTCCAGGGTGAAGCTTCTTAGAGTCTCTGTCCTCCCTGCTCAAAAGAAAACTGAGTCCATGCTTCATCTTTAATTGAGCTGCTCTGGTGCAAGGGCTTTCTCAGCAGCACAACCAATATTGGAAAAGGAGAAAGAACAGCAATTCATTTTGCTACTTACAAGAAATAAGGGGAGTGGGGAAACAAAGCAAAAAACCACAACAAAACAAATCCACCCAAAACAAATATAAAAAAAACCACTTACAAGAAATAAGGGGAGTGGGGAAACAAAGCAAAAAACCACAACAAAACAAATCCACCCAAAACAAATATAAAAAAAAAAAAACCCAACATACCCAACCACAAAACACAAACTTATGAGCAACCTGCTTTTAAAACACCTGCCTCTCACCTCTGCTAAAAGGGGCACGTAACTGAATTACGGAGGGCCTGGATCATGCAGTCAGGAGTCTTTCCACATCATGGTCTTCTTGCTGCCAAGGGCGTGCTCAGGAGATGTCCTCTAATTCAGTTAGAAGTGCTCTTCCAGGAACCGTATCATTATAGAGTTTGAAATTCTGGAAACTGAGTGGATGCAGTAATACAGGATAGCTAGTGCTCCTTCCTTCTTCATGCTAAAAATGTCTGTGGAATGAGTTGTGTCCCGGTCTGGCCGCTGCTCCTGCCGGCTGGGGACAGTGGCCTCTGAAGGGCTCCTCTCCCCTCCTGGTGCCCCAGCTCTTGGCAGAGGCAGCGACGAGGGCTCTGCAGAGCTGGGTGAAACCCTCCTCCGTCCCTCTGCGCCTCTCTTCTCTTCAGGACTTGCTTCATCTTGCTGATGAAATGATAGCATCTTCTTCCTGGGTCACCAGTAGTAGCCTTGTGAGCTTTTCATCCTACAGGTTAAATTTTTGATATATGTGGGTCCTGCTGGACAGACAAAGCTGCTTTGATCCATAGACCGTGGTATCTGTGCCTGGATCTGAACGAAGAGAACATCTGATCGTGGTTGGGCTTTCTGCCCTATGGGGCTGTGCTTTGATGGGAAATAGGGACAGACATACGAGGAAAACTAGCTGCAGCCTTTGGGCTCTCAGTTAACACCTCTAAACTGTGTTGCTGTTTTTTTTTTATTTCTGTGTTTGTGAGCTGTGGTCTGGACAGTCTGCTTAACTGCCTCGGCCATTTGGTAAGTGTGTGCTCTTTTAAAGAGCATGTTTGGAGTAACGCCTTCCTAAATTCCTCCTGTCGAGCAGTTCTTCCCACAAAGGAGCAGCGTTGCAGGATGGATGGTGACTCCTGGGGAGCAGCCCTCATTCCCTTGAAAGAGAGCTTCCTCGCTGCGTGCTTTCTGCAGTACGATGATGGATCTGATGCTGCCGTGTCCAGAAGATATCTGGGCCTTTTTATTGTAATCATATTTGTGCATTCAGACCAATTTTGATGGTTATGAAGGTTCAAAAAAATCCCAGAGATCTTAATAAGCTAATTTGGTAACTGTTTGTGGCTTTTGTTGTTCCTCTTTGTTGTGAGGACAGAACTGGCTCATGCTGATGAGTGCTGCATGAAAATTATATTATTAGTAATTACTGGTAATTTCTTGTCTGGAAGCTTCAGGTTTGTGGGAGCACTTAAATGCATTTGCTTCTGTATTCCCTCTGGCTTTGCTGTAACGTCTCTCGGCACCGTGTACCTCAAGACACTTCAGCAGTTCCCTTTTCTCCATGGCAACTTCTCACAGCGGTTCCTGTATCGCAGAGAGGCAGTTCTCTCTCTTTCTGCTGGTGAACGTGGCTTTTCTGCCCCGTCAGTGTGCATCACGGTACTGAACAGGCTTCCCCCAAGCCAAGGGAGCGGTGCCAGCCCTGGGTCATTAAGGATGTCAGTGCAGGGCGATGCCTCGGAGACCAGGGGGAAGGCAGAGGACCAGCGTGTGCTTCACGTGTTCCCTTCCCCCAAAGATAAATTGTAATTTTCTCTTTATTTTAAACGTGGTGTGGTAATGCAGTGGTTTTTTGTCAGCTGGCAAAGCTGAGGATTAGTCACAGAGCCTTGTTTTGTTTTAGAGAAGCTGGCAGAAAGGTAAAAAGAAAAAAGCACACCATTAAACAAAGGTCCCTGGAAAAAACCAATCTTAAACCCACAACTTTTCAAAGAGAATTGCAGTATTGCTGTATTTGCTCTGCTTGGGGAGCATCACCTGGCTACAGGGTCTCAAATCACTCTTTTTTTATTTAAATTAGGGACATTTCTGATTTTTGATTTGTGTATTGAAATATGCAGCGCAGGTAGTCTTACCTGGCATAGCTAAGGAAATGGAAATAAATGGAAATACTACTTGCTTATTAATTTTTTTTTTTCTGTATGAAATACTGAGCTTTTTCGTCAAAGACCATCGTTAGAATTCAAACATTTTTATCATCCCCTCAGACAGAGATTAATAGAGGTGGACTCCTTAAAACCTGTATCTTCGTTTTGATTTGGTTTCCGGCATCCTTATTGCTTCTATTTCTAACCATGCCTCTGTATCTCCTTCCCTTTCATCTTCCCAAGTCTGATTAAAAGCAGCCTCACTCCAGAAAAGCCGAATGAAGGAAATCTTTTTGCCATAGGTGAGATAAGCAGCTTTTGCAGAGGGGGACGGCCGGTGGCTGGTCCTTGCGCAGGACCCGCAGCCTCGGTGCTCACTTGCTGCCCCGCGCGGTGTCGTTCCCTCCCGGGGACACAGCCCTGGAGGTGGGCGGCCACGGGGTCGTGTTTTCAGCCAGCTCTGGCAAAGGCTGGTGGTTTGAGATTTGCCTGGGAATAAATAGTAAGTACGCCCTGGGATATACTTGGTGAGGCAGTTCCTGCAGATGTTCCAAGCTTTGGTGAAATGAGCAAGCAGAAAAAGCAGTGGGCTTTGCTGCTTTTTTTCTTTTTCTTTTTTTTTTTTTCCTTTTTTTTTAAGTTATATTAGGTTTTGTTCAATGTGCAATTCTAATGACCAGATACTCTAAATAAAAGTCGGATTCCTTACTGATTGGAGATGATGAAGGGAATGGGGGCTCCGGAGCATAAGCCTAAGGCTCTTTAGTCCAGGTAGTAGGTGGCAGCAGCTTTGATTCCACGTGTCAGCATCTTTTAATGACTTTTTGTTCAGGAAGGTAAGTAAAGCTAAAGGACAAAGAGCTTGCTCCCTAAGCAGCGGGCTCACGGTCCAGGTTGAGTTTATATTTGTAGCTTTGTTTTGAATTTTGTTTTTATTGGCTAAAGAAATGCTTACGCTCTTCTCGTGCTCTGTGAACTCAGCTGCTGTGCCCTTCAGTGCCTCTGTACTCGGAGAGGGAGGAATGCATGTTATTTTGTGCGATGGAAGTGCCTGTTTTCAGAGGCTTAAACTCTCAGAGATGTGTAAAACCTTTAAATGCCAAAATAGCGGCAGAGTGACGCTAAACTGCCTTCTTGTCCAGAAAAGTAATGGGAGATTTTTCTCTGATTGGTAAAATAATAATTTCCCACTAGTTACTTCGTGTAAACACTGGCTGGGTTTTTTATGAATTGATTCCCCCCTCCTCCCGCCTTTGCAAGAGATGTTTAACAGCACATGGAAAATGTGACTGACCCTTAAAGGTCAGATTCTAGTCTACCATTCTGCTTTTATTATCCCGCTTGTCAGAGAACACAACATTTGCTCTATCTCCTGTCCAGCTTTGCTTTTTTGTGTATATCTTATTTTTTTCCATGTGTGAATTTTAAATAGGGTTTCTATAAAATATGGTGGCAGTGAATCTGTTCTCGGAATGTAATTTACTGTATTTTTATAGCTTCTGCTGATCTTTTTTTAGTTTCTTGCTAATGATGATATTGATTGGAACGTGCCATTTTTATGCAATTGAAAGGAAAGGTTACGCTATTACACAGATTTTTTTTTTTTTTAAAGACTCTCTTAAAATAATAAACATATACAGGCAGCAGTTACCAGAACTCATTATTAAGTATCTGTAAAACCTCTAACAAGATAAACCGTTTAATGTATTGACTTGTTAGTGTCTTTAGCTCTGATTTTGATGAAGTGGTAGGTAGAGTATATATTTAGAAACTAATTCCAGAATAAAACACATCTGTCAGACTCAAGTATTTTTCAAGACCCAAAAAGCAATCTTTTTTTTCTTTTTTTTTTTTTCCCTAAGCAGAAAGTCATGTGCTACGTATGAAAGATGCTAGTGGTAAAGCTTTGGCTTACCAAAGGGAAAAACAGGGGCAATCGGTTCATAGCATCACAACCATAATAGGAGAGCAAGATGCACACATCGCATTCTTGCTCCTGTAACTCCCCATTTGACGGCCGGCGCCATCCGTAGACTTGTATAAAGCTGAGCAGAGGGAACAGCAAAGATCCAGGGGCGTGAGCTGCTGGGTGTAACCTGCCCATGATCATCTGAGTGCATGTGTGCCTGGAGCAAGCGGTGTTAATTTGAGGTGGGCTGTTTGAGCAGAACAGCTTCTCTTTTAAGTACTGCAGGCGGCTTTGTGTTGTGCCACGGTAAGGAAGCTTCTTTTTCTTGTGTGAAGATGGTGTTTGTCGTGGGAATTTCTGTACGGTCCCGGTGACGGTCACACTAAAATTTGTTGTTCTTTGAGCTAATGAGCCTGAACCAAACATCTCTGACCTTTTGAAAATTGTTTGTGTCCAGATTTGTCTGGAATTTGGCTTGGCTTTGATTTCTGGCTTTTCTAGAAAGGTACTGTTGTGTGTAGTCAATCGAGCTTAGGACCCGGCAAGCTGTGGATGTTACTCCTCTCTCTGGGAAGGGGTAGGAGATGCATCAGGCATCTCACAGAATGCAGTTTGTAACAAACAGCCTCGTTCCATGCATGTTTGTGTCTCTCCCGGTAGAGCTGGCTTGTTCTGCCAAGCATTGGAATATGACTTAGTTTTCCAGAAGAAGAGCAGAGCATCCCAAATGATTTAAAACTCATCGCTTAATGTTCTTGACTGTTGTTGGGTCTTTTTCTTATTTTTTCTCTTTCTTTTTCATTGTCACACAGAAACACTTCTCCAAAGTAGGGAAGTGTGTAATGGAATGTATTTAAGCTGTTTTTTGCTGGGACTGGTTTACTAGTTTACAAGTGAAAATTTGTGCCATCGGCAGTAATGTGGGGGTTTTTGTTGGGTGATTTTTTTTCTCTGCAGGGATGTTTGTTTGACCAAAAGAATCAATTGCTTCTCTTAGACATTCCAGTATTCATTTGCTTAATTGATTCTGCTAATGAGGAAAATGTATGTTCTGGATGGCTTTGCCAAATCTAAGGAAAAGTTAAGAAAGTTCCTGTGTGTTTAGTGACACTAACAAGAGCACTCCCATAAGTAACAGGGAAGAAAGTCGCCTACTATTGCTTAACAAGTTAGTCCTCTGAAATATCCCCGCTGGGAAAGTATGAGGAACAGACTGAGGGACTGAAAAAAGTTTCATTGGCGTCAGTTTGGTGTTAACTGTGTTAGCTGTGAATGCCCGAGCTGCTGGAGAACTGAGGAGCATCTTGCACATGTATATTTTCCCACCAGAGTTACTTATTTTGCCATGTGTGTTTTATCTTGTCAGCTTTTTGAGGCTTTTCTCTTTCCCACTGTGGTTTCTATGGAAATGTCATGGGTTTGGGTGGTGTGTAGTAACCCTCATGACTGCAGCACAGTCACTCTCTGTATTGCTTAGCTCATGCTAATTTTGTGCCTGAATCGTGCTGCAGGAAAGGGGCAGAGGGTATTTTACATTAACTAGGGATGCCACTTACAGAAATGGCAATCCAAGAGATGCCTTTCCCTGGAGTGGAGAAGATTAAGCCAAAAAGCAGCAGAAGCCAATGTTGCCAGGCAGGCTTGAGGATGGACCTTACGATCATCAATCCCCTGGTGAGCGATGCACAGTAGGAATGGTCGCAGGGACAGCACTGTTGGTCTGGGGAATGGAGAAGGATTGAGGGGCTTCTGTAGCTGACCCCCAGAAGAACACTTCTGCGAGTGAAAGGTTTGTCTCTACCACTTTTTTCAGAAAAATGGGTACATACTAAAACATCGAAGGGAACCGGGGGCGTGCCTAGCTCTGTGCACAAAGCTACATACATTTTAAAATAAAAACTGCTGACATTTTTTTCAGCTGCCCTTAATGTGAACCAAAGCACTCTGTTTTCCAGTTTTTCTCAACAGTGAGAACACCAGGCTGGGCAGTGGAGATATTTTAGCTTTGTATACAGGATTAGTAGTGTCTTAAGGGGGGAAAATGAGGCACCTTGTGTTCCAGCAAACTAGCAACTTGCATTCAAAAAAACAACCCCAAAACAGGTGGTATTGTCTAGCTGATGGTTCTGTGTTGAACAAGGCTTTTAATCTGGAAATACTGTCAATCACCTTCACAGCTGAAGAGCTTTAAGGGGGCTGTGCTTGCTGTTACCATAACTTTGTGTGTGCTCATCTGCCGTGCCAGCTTAGGGAGCTTCTTCCAAAGAACTGTTCCATTCGGATGGCAGATTCCGTAACTGTCTTTGGGTATAAGAACTGAACTCTAAAGTTAACTAATCCCCTTCCACTTGGAGTCGGACTTTAAGTGATAACTTAAGCATTGGCACCTCAAACCATAAATAAAGAGCCAAGGTGGGATTTCAGAGATGGCTGCCTCTGGTACAAATACCGTGCTTTGCAGTTCACTCTGTCCTTTTGGGTAGGACCTTTAAAACCTCCTCATGCTCGTTAGCTTCCTTCCTGGATGCTCCTGTTGCCCTTGGTCTGGCAACATTTCTGAAATAAGAGATGCTGGGCCACTCGCATAGGAAGATTCTAGAGGAACGTAGAAAATCATCCAGTTTGTCCTTGTGATCTCCCCTTGTGCTGTGCCCAACGCGTGTTGGCTTGGGTGAAGAGAGTGGACGAGACTCTCCCAGGAGGGTTTCTGTAGCCATTCACAAGAATGCTCTTTGAGAACATCACTGGAGGTGTGGAAAAAAATAGAGATATTAATGCATGCTTTTACCAAGTCGTCTTAGCAAACCATTTTCTCCAATAAATGTGACAAGCTAAGCCAGGGCTTCCAGAGAGGCTGAAGGAATTTGTCCCTAAATCCCAGAGGAGCTCAGTACTGGGAAGTGTTTTGAAGGCTGATACTGTTTTGAAAATCTTGGAGGTGATTGCCAGGGAGAGGAATATGAGAAAATTACTTCCTTCTCCTTCGGATATGGTCAATTTATAACTGTTTAGTTAATCTGATTATCTCATCTTGCCTGGGATGATAGATGGGATTGATAGCTGTGCTCTGATTGTTTATTTGGGTCCTTGTGTGCCTTGCTTTGAAAGTGTAAAAACTTTTTTCAGGAACAAATACCATAAAGAGGAAAATGTAGCTTTCTCTGCTTTCCTCTGTGGCAGGCTTTGAAAATTCAGTCATTATTCTGTAACACAATGTAGTTACAATCCTGTCTGTCAGCATGAAACTGGAAAATATTTTCAGCTCAAAATAAATTCCACAAGGAGAATAGTTTCCATGTTACCCCTATTCAGAGGAAAGCTACTGGACTTTAGTCCTAAATAAAGATTCCAGCCAACTTTGGTGCTTTGAGAAACAGTAGTGGTTGTCCTAAATTTGACCGCTAGTTTAACAAGTCTGCTTTTCTGCATTGCTCTTTGCATTGACTAAGTCAACAGAGCAAGTTTCATGTTTGCTTCTCAGTGTTGCTGGTGCTTTCAATCCTTTCGAGAGTGTTTTTTCAGTTATGTAAAATGGAAGACTTTCCAAAATGTACGTATTGAGCCATCAGTTAGTTAGCAAGTTATTTTTAAAGCTTGCCCCGTCCTTTTTTTCCTCTTTAGCCCTGTAACCTGTACTTGAGAAGGCAATGATTTGCTTGGTTTTGATACAGTTAGACCTATTTATTTTGTTAAGTGGAAGATGCTTCTAATGTATTTAGCAGTAAATCATCCTCGAAGCCAGTGCTTCTTTCTCCTGACGGGGCTACTGGGATCTTGTTGCTGAATTTTCAGAAGATAATGGCCAGTCCCCTCAGATTTTTCTCTTCTGATGTCAGTGATCAGCAGGGATCAACTGCATCGCTCATTTCTGATGCATGTTTAGAAGTAGCAATTCTGGTTAGTTTGGGACTTGGACGTTTTCTCTGGCGTTAGCTAATTATGGCTATTATGCTCTATTGTTGTTATTGTCACTCAGGGTATTTTTGAAAATTAAGGGTGAAAAGTGACTGCATAACAATAAAACTCATCATCAAGGCTCCATGAGCCTTATTGAGTCACCCTTGCTGATTTTAGTGACAAAAATAAATTTTCTTTTACAACTGTTGACTCCTGCCAGCCCCGCAGTTACTCGTTGTGGGAGCAGGAGCTGATCTGTGTCCTGGCTAGTGACTCGGGAAGAGCCACTGTCACCGACGTGTGGCTCCTGTGCATACCCAGCCTCTCATCTAGGGCTAAGTTGTTAAGCTTTTTACCAGCTTTTGGGGGTTTTTGATCTTTATCGATTTTAATAAAAATGCTGAAGATGAATAGTGCTGTTGTGAGGAAGGAGGGGTAGCTGGTTCTTGGCAGAAGCTTGTATCTTAGTGGGAGAACAGAGAGGACAAGGTCCTGAATATGCGTAATTGTTGATGCCATCATTTTTTTGGGAGGTGTGCGTGTGGTTTCTTCCCTCTGGTCTTTTGTCTGTATAATTGTGCTAAAAGGTAATGGTGAATGAATGGAAGACATCAGCAGGGCAGACAAGCTACAGCACTCATCTTCATGGGAAAAGAAACTAGGAGAGTGGTTAGGACCTCTCACTTTGTTAACCTCAGACCTTCCCAAGAAGCACAATTTCAAATTACTTTTTTCTGCTCCTCCTTGGTTTGTTTTTGCAAGGATTTTATCTTCAACAGAGGTCAGAGACATCGGGCAGCTTCTCTGACATGAGCTGCCAGAGCTGCACGGACCCCAGTGGAGCTGTCAGTCTGGGCAAGCTGGTGGTCTGCCCTTGGGTCCGAAGTTCTTCAGTCCAAGTAACAATGCTCTAATTCCATTTCCATCTCAGCTGCCTTGCCATCCCTCAAATACCGCTCCTACTTCTGGTAGGAAACAAAACTTAATATTGATGCTATGGTGAGACATAACCCTGCCTCTAGCAGGCTGGAGTTCTGAGAGGCTTCCTGCATGGGCAGGTGCAATACAGCTAATGGCTCGTGTGAGTTCTGGGCATCCTTTGAAGGACCCATTGCACAGCCCTCAGATGCCACACCAGATGAGAGGGACCATGGAGCTGATGTACAATGGCCATTTATCTTTTTTGTTTGGTTGGTTTTTCCTAATCTCTCTCATGAAATTCTTCATCCCATCATGGTTTGGTGCCCCGCTTGCAGTTGACTTCCAGAATTTGGAAACTTCGTAGTACTGTACTGAAGAGAGGTAAAGAGGGATAAATATATTAGTAAATAATACAGGTGAAGCTATAAGGCATCTGTTGGGATGAGCCTGACTTGTATCTTTGTTGCATGGCATAAAACCAAGCACATATATTGTGCACCTGAGCAACTGAGACTATCTTTTAGAATTGGTGTATGTAATTAAAAAAAAAATAAAATAGAATTGTTAGCAGGGTGTCACTAAAAGTATGGATTGTTAGTGCTGCCATTGCTAATGCTTTACTTTTCGTTCTTGTAATTACCAAGACTGGTATTTTTAGGGCAGCATTGCAGCTTGTCTATTTTCTGCCAAGTTGGCTAAAAATGTTGGTCTCGCATGACATGATAAATATTCTCTTGGAAACCGATGCTGTATAGATCATGAACTTCCCCTTCTGCTGATGTCTGGGTTTGTTCCTTAAAATTGCAACCTCAGGAGCTGGGGGAAAGGTGTTCCTTTTCATTAAAGCCTGTGCATATGGCTGTTACGGTCTTAAGAGTAGCTTGAATAGTCTTTGCAGATAAAGCTGATAGACTGGAATGTTTTTGTTTGCTTTAGCTTTTGGGTGGTATTAGCCTTCGCTGTAACCTCTTTTCAGCGTCTGTTATCTTTTATATGGAGTTCCTAGAGCTCTGGTCCCGCGGTGAAATCCGTGCGGATAGAGTCCTTCTGCGCTGAGGTCTTAGGTCACCGTAATGAGGCCAGACACCGAGCGTGGGGCTGCTGCCGTGCTGCTCCGCTCGGCACTGCGGGCTCACAGGGCCCTTCTGGGTTTATTTATTTACTTAGGGTTGCCCTGACAGGAGCGTTTCTCTGCTAACGTGTCTCCTGTCTGTGTTCCTAAGGCATCTAGGCATACGTTTCTTCAGAGGTGTTGAGGACCGCATGTTGCTGGTGCCCTACCCTAGGACCTGTCCCTGCTCTCCTGGCCCAGCTCTGACCAGCAGCAGTTATCTCGTGGTCAGCCAGACCCTCTGCGAGGTCCGTAGGGCCTTGGTGCAGGTTGACCATATCTTTGCTGCTTAAAATGACCACCCAGACCGATGCGTCTACTTGTGGGTTACATATATGAAGACCATGCTTAATCTGAGAACTCAAGGTTGTAGTGGGAACCTTCTGGTGCAAGTGGAAATTGCTGTATGTCATCTTTTCAACAGCATCCTCCAACTGCTGGTAGGCTCTGAGGTGCTACTTGGGTGGAAAAGCTGTTGGGAAAAGGTATTACTTGAGTGCTCTTCCAGACAAGGTACAGCTCATGGATGAGCCTTTGCCTTGTGCATTTGGGCAGCGTTGTGTCAGTGGATCTGGGGGTTTCCTGGCTGGCTCTTGCAGCGACCGACCGTATGTGCTGGCTTTGCTGGGCACACTACATCAAAATACCCTCCAGAAATCATGAAAGAATAATGCACTATTTTTGTTGTTGATTTCTGGACTTTGCATTCAGGATTTTAGCTTACTGACACAAGCAAAATAAAAGCAAATCTGTGGAACAGCAGAAATTGAACTTCTAGGCTAATAAAGCTATATTGTGTCTGACACATGGGTGGCTAATCTGCTGGAAAGGGGGAGGGTTGACTTTTAATGAGAAGTTATTAGATGTTGAATAGCTGTTAAATCGCTATATTAATAAAATGGACAATCTTCTCTAGCTTGTCTCCTTAAAGTAGTCTATTAATTGAGAACCCCCTTTAATCCATTATTTTAAAAATTAATTAACATTTCAAAAAACACTTCTTTGACTGTAGCGACCTGAAACAGATTAAATTTGGGCTATGTCATGACTGCTTCCTTTATGTACTTCAGCTGCAATTTATGGGCTTGTTGATAATACCGACTTCATATAAGAGCTTAAGACATCTAAGAACAAGTCTAATGGGATGATTTTTTTGTCATAGCATTTTGAATTGGCAGCAAATAGAAAAATAGAAATGAGATGAGAAAACAGGATCTGGTGTGCCTGGGGTGAGAACCTGGATATTATTTTCAGTTCAGCTACTACTGATTTCTGCTTTGTTTGTGAACCAACACTTGCAGTGAATTTTGGACTAAACTATCCAAACTTAATTGTCCCTCAGATACTTGCATTGCCTGTAAAATGGAGGTAACTTTTATCACTCAGAATAATTGTCCTTTTCTTCATGCCACGCTGTGACCAAAATTGAAATGTTCACGCCCTCTGGCTCCTCTACCTGCAAGACGCTGTTACACTGTCTGGATATGCCAAAACCTCCAGGTTTTGGTTGTTTTTTTTTTTTTTTTTCACTTTCCATCTGCCAGTTCCAGAGGCTTTTGGATGCCATCACCCTCGCAGCAGGCAAGGAGGGTGAGCAGCATCTTCTCTCGTAGTCAGGCAGGTCTGATGCTGCCCATTAGGGGCCAGCACACACGTGTGCTCTTGATGTTGCCATCTAAGAAAGTCCAGATCTGAATGAGGTCACTGTTTACAAAGCAGATTTATGTCAGATATAAATACAGCTGTAATGCCCTTTAAAGAAGGGCATGTGTGGCTCTTGCAAAGGCTGTGTGGCACTCTTGCTATCTGATAGCTGACACGTGGAGCTGCTGCAGTGAGGATGGAGACACGAGTCTCAAGGTGTAAAACCATGGGCCAGATCAGCGTGAGAACTGTAAAGCCAGGAAAGGAGTCTACATCACATGGTCAAGGCCTCCAGAGCTGTCCCTGAAATCTGAACTGATAGAGTTTGACACTTTCTGCTCTGTGCTTTGCTTCCTCAGCTGTTGCCAGGCTGGAACAAGGTTTCCATCCTATGATGCATCTAATGAAAAGGAAAATTTTGTGCCATAACCCTTTGTGGACTTGCTTTTGCAACACTTTCCTATGAAGGATGCTTCAAAAAAGGACACTCCGGGTACAATTTGGATGTGTGGTGGGGCAGAGAGGAGAAAAGTTTATTTGAACAGGTCTCGGAGGTCAGGAAACAAATTTTGTTTGTTTTGTTTTGATCCTCATTAAATTGCTTTCTTTTGCCCCATGTGCACAGAATGACCCCTTGTTGTAGGACACCCTGATTTGTGAAGTTTAATTTTCAGTTGGAGAAGACAGTTAATATCCAATTTACTTTGAAGAATAAAACCACACAAAATTCCACACAAGTCCTCAAGGAACATGAGAAATCCACCCTTGGGAAAGCTCTCTGCTTGCCTTGTTGGCTGAAACCACAATATGTGGTCTAGGGCTGATAAACCCTTTGTTATGTCCAGAAATGCTCTGTAGGAAAGAGAATTGTTTCATGGAGAGGAGTCTGCGTGAAGCCAGATCTCGGCTTTTTGAAACCAGTGGCCATGGGGGAGAGACTATGGGAGGGATTCAACAGCAAAATGGGTCGTAGGCCAAAGGAATTGTTACAGCATTTTGTCTTGTGGATTTGACAGCTGAAAAATTAGTTTGTTTTGTGATTCCCAAGATATTAATGCCACAATTGGGTTCAGAGCACAACTTAATTACATCTGATAACGTTGTCAGCAGCAAGGATTATTTGCACAGGGTTCTGAGGATACTGCTTTAAAGTGAGGGTTTGAGCATCTTTTGATCTTGACTAGCTTTTTTCCTTCTCGTTTGTAGAAATAGTCAGGAGATCTGTAGCCCTGGTAGAGGAGGGAGGGGTGAGCATTTGGTCATGGCCGTGTTTATCCCGAGTGTTATGAAGCCACACGCTGTGGCAGGCTTCCTGGGCAGCTCTGCTGGTCTTCATTCAAGTTACTGCATCAACGGAATCTGGATCTACCCAAACTTAAACAAAACAGAAAAGTTGTTGAAACTCCCACAGGTGCTTTCCTGCAGGAAAAGGGCATGCCTGTGTGTTGGGGGAGGTGGGGTGGGATGTGCACAGAGAACCTTAGGGTTCTTGGAGAAAGTTATTAACTGTGATAATTTTTAGGAATTACTTTATTTTCTGCAGAAATTACTGATAGGTCCAAAGGCACTTGGTAAGAAGAAAATTTCTTCTGTGTTTTATTCATGCACAATTTGGCTTGTTATCAGGGAAACTTAATTTAATTGAGCTCCCCCACTCCCTCCTCTGTTGAAAAGAATATATGATTTTATAGCAAAAGCTGGACCCAGAAACTCCTGAATCTGCTCCGTCACTAATTCTCTCTTGGATGTTGGGCCAGATCACTTTTCTCTCTGTACCTCAATTTACCAGCAAATGAGGGATAATGATTGTTGCCCTAGCTCCTGAGGCCAGGGCAGAGCTTTAATGCATCTGTCAAGCAGTGCGAGATGGCTGCAAGGAGTTCAGCTGGGCACCAGCCAGGCACTACTGCTCCAGTAGGTCTGGAGCAGCCACTCTGCTCCTCTTGTGCTTACTCAGGTTGGGTGACTCAGTCAAATAGCGTTGTTTCCTCTTTTCTTGCCAGTACCTGCATTTATCTCCTTAGGCACTGCTCCTGCCCTTGGCTTGCGGCATATTCATGATTTATTATTATTTTTTTTCTGAGCCTGCCCTGATGGGACTTGTGGGTTTCTGCCTGAGAATGTCCAAGCTGGCTGGAGGTGCTCAAATTCCTTCTGCAGTTCCTTTTTCCCCTATTATGTCACATATTGCTTTACAACAAGACTGCAGAATGATGGAAATGGTAATTGAATTGCATGTCAAGAAAACCAAACAAATGGAAGACTATACAGCTGGCCCTGAGCTGGATCTAGAAAAGGGTTTATAAGTATTAGGTAGAAACACACTGTACTTTGTGTTCACAAAAGCTCGTACAGCAGTTAAATATACAAAGGTGCAGCTGGCTTCCCTCCTGGGAGTGACAATGTCACTCTCTGCGGTGTAATCAGCTTCCTCTAGTCCAATTCTGTCTCAGCACCTGGGTGTTCTATTATGATTAAATTTGCTGCAGGTGTCCTCTGCCTTGAGGTCTGTGAAGGCTTCTCTGTGTTGTGGGACATCAGAAGATGGATGGCTGGCAGTGAGCTGTCAGGGCTGTTGAGAAGGTGGTTGGTACATTCAGAGGAGGAATTGAAGAGGTGATTAAAAAAGAAAAAAAGATAGCAAGAAGGTGAAACCAAATGTGTGCATGGGATTTTTTGTTTCCTTGTTTGTTTTTTAATAGTACTTTAAATGTTTTGCAGGTATCTGTTGTGGATGCTTTTTAAATTTCATTTCTAGGGTTTGCTTATATTGAAGGTATAGATATAACTTGACTCTTATTTTCCCTTCCAATACTGTATGGCAGGACATCCTACATTTTGTGTCTTTTATCCCTTCAGCCTGTATCTAACTGCAAAATACAGGTTCAATTTGCCTCCCGCATCGTGTCTGCATAGCAGACTGTCCACTTCCATTTCTTTGCCATGAAAACTTGGTTATTCAGAGGAAAAAAAATAAGGCACCAATCGATAGTGTGTTTTTTTCCGAATTTCTAGCTAAACTAATAAATCAAGATCTTACTGGAGTTTGGGGGGTTACAGTGGGGATACTAATGTCTCAGGCAGATTCCAATTTAACTTCACTCTGTAAAATCATATGGTTTTGATTTTTTTTTAGAGAGAATTGTCTCTGCATGGTAGCTGCTTTTCCTCTGCTTATGCTCTTGGAAAGTGAGTGTGGTGTGATGGATTCATCCTTCCCAAATCCCGGATTCAGTTTCCAGCTCCAGCTATATTTTATGTGATCATAGTATCTCCCTTGGGATTTTTCTTTTTCTGTGTGCATGTGTTGGAGGGTGTTGGATTTTCCCAGGGGAGGTGGAAATGGGAATGTGGATTAACACTTGGCGTTGTCCCTGAGGTCTCTCATTACCTGAACTGGTTTGGAAGAAGCATGTGAAACACCCCACAGCCGCAAAGGTGCACAGAAGTAAAAATGGGACCTTCACGCCTTCGCCTTGCTTCAGGGCTTCTCATCTCACCAAGCACATCAGCCACAGCAGCTTCCAGGATGATGGCACTGGTCCTGGGCTTGTCACCCCTGGGCATGACTGGGCAGTAGCGTAGGAAAACATTGGCAGCCAGCAGCGCTCCAGCAATGACTCACCACGCTGTTAGAGGGAGAACTGGCACCAGGAATTGTCTTTGTCATTCTACAAACACTGTGGAAAATGTGCCGGGATGTATATCCCTCTTGGATGCGTAATGGAAAAATAACTAGCCCTGGGGTTAGGATGCTTGGGCCAGTCTTGGGTCTTAATAGTTAGATAAACTAATATTGTGTAGTCCTTAGGAAAAGCTGCCCTCGTTTAGGGCTTTAAAACCACTTCAGCAAATGTGGATTCTCTGCTGGGAAAAGCTGCCCTCGTTTAGGGCTTTAAAACGTTTCATTTCAGCAAGTGTGGATTCTCTGCTGAGAAGGCAGAGGCAAGTGTTAACCTCCTCCAGGGAGGACTTTCTCCTGCTTCCAGAAGGCTCCTCATTTAGTCCTCATATGACTCAACGGTGTCTCCTCTTCCAGCAGCACCTGGAAATGTTCCTGTCCTTGGTCAGAGCTGCCGTGACTGTGTTTAGTCCCTGCCACCAGCAATGCAATGGCATCTCTTCTTCCTGGAAGAGGTTACCCCAGGTCCTGCAAAAACCTGCAAAGCTCCCAAGTTTAATGGAGTTGCAGCAGTGACCCCAGTGCAGCAGATGGGTCTGGGGTAAAGCAAAGGGCCTGGCCCCATCAGCAGCCCCACAACAGCTCCCCATGGAGGAGCCTGGAGTTACCTGTCCCATGGCCCTTGAGCTGGGAACTCTTGAGGCGACTTACGAAAGAAACTTTACCCTTCTTTAGACTTCTTAACAAGTTTGAGGGATAAGCAACAAAAGTTGCGCAGCGTTTTGTCACCCAGGCCACAGAAGAAACTCCACCAGGCTGGCATGTAGTTCAATTTGGCCTCCTCTGCCTCAGCTTGCAATCTGCTTAGCTGAAAACACCCTGGAAACCTATAAATTATGTAGGCGTTATTAGAGGCTGAGGGTTCCATGTTGTGGTTAGCATTAAGGATGATTTGCAAAAGCAGTAAGATCTGATGGTTTAAAAATGCTACATCACTCTGTATGTGGGATGCGGAATGGTAGAGGGGAAGAAATAACACCAGCCCAAAATGTGCTGAATAATGAACTGAAAATGGTTATTGATTATCTGTGCACCTTCATTATCCTCCTGCAATCTGAGAGCAGCTAGTGATTCTTTTTTCTTTATTAAAAAAAACAACCCAAAAAACTTTTAAAGGTGCTTATGAAATATTTAGTGTAATTATTTCCAAGATCAAAACTCCAAAGAAATTACACAGCCAAAGAAACCTTGTTAATCTGTTGGTGTTATGGATGAAAGAAGCAATGGAGATATTAAACATTTACCACTCCCGTGCAAAACGGCCTCTTACTTTCAATCTCAATTGCAATATTATTCATCAACCTTCACTGCTGCGTTTTTCTTGCCTCCCATACAAGAACTTTAGGTGTCATTACAAGTTTCTTCTGATAGAGTAGGACTTATTTTCTCTATCCCTATTTTGCCTTTAGGCAAGGCGAATCTCAGCCTAATGAAACCAGTGTGAAGTATTACGGTGCTATAACACAGACTTTGCAATCATACAGTGTTTTCCCTCCATGAAATAGTCTTTTTAAATCAGCTATGAATGTTCATTCCCTTTTCCACATCATATTTGCATAAGTGAGGTAATAAAATGTTATTGCCATCTAGACTGTAACTACTGAAAAAATGGAGTAGCTGTTGATGTCTCCTTTCAGTTCGATAGGTGGTTACTGAGGAAACAATCCAGAGGCTGTCCAGTGTTGACTCAAACCCCAAAATAGCATTTTTGTGTCTCAAAAACAGGTTTAGTGGATCTGCAGGTATTTGGAGATAAAAATTCAAAATAACCTTGAGAAACTGTCTACAACAGGCTATAATTTGGAAAGGCGAGTGCAAAGGCCCATGAATAAACTATGAAGTGGGGAATGGCTGGTGTAGTTGCCATTCTGCAGGGGATGAAACAAGGCTGCAAGGGTTTTGGACTGAGTGGCCATCAACTGTCTTATGCTGCTGGCAAATACTGTGCTGGGGTATAGGAATAACACAGGGAAGACATGAAGTTATTCTCATTCTTAGACACCAGTCTTAGAGGTGAGGATCAGTGGGAGACGGGGTGAAGAAGAAAGATAAGAGAGAGAGGCCTCACATGTATTTTTGAACATGAGAAAGAGAAATTGTAGAAGAAAATAACGAACCATTTCCTGCCTCTCCTAAGATTAGTGCAAGAAGAGAGAGGCTTGAACTGTGGTGAGGATAGCTCAGGTTGGACAGCAAAAGTCTCTAAACAATCTGGAGACCCTGACATTCGTTGTTTCTGCATCTTGAAGAGGTTTTTGTCATTTCTAATTTTTTCTTTAAAAAAAGATAAATAGTTCTGTTTCCTGAGGAGTTTTTAGCTGTAAGGTCTTTTGTTTTCAAAGCAAGTCTGAGCGTGGTAGGGCTGGGCTGGGTTTGTGCTCAGTTGGGTGCCTGAGAACCCTCTGGGTGAGCTGGTCACCAGTGGTTTGCAGAGTTCTTGCACCTCAACCTCACCATTTTCAAGATTTCTTACCCTCAACTTCTTATTTTAGTGCCTAATGTCTGGTAAGATTAAAGAATGGGAGCTCTCATGACTTCCTGCTCTTGTTGTTGTAATAAAAGAGGAAAAAATGGAGGGTATTTGATAGTTTTAATGAAATTTCTAGTGCAGCAATTAACAGAGAGGTTGAGAAGAGGGATGTTGTGGATCCTGTCTTGAGTTAGGTGAGGTCAAGGCTTGATTCTGGTTCATCCTCAGTTTTGCTTCTTAAATTTCCATGCCTTGCTGCTGCCAGCATTTTTGATGTGAGCTTGGCAAAAGCCAAAAGAACATGATTGGGTTTGTTGTTGGCTTTTTACTTCTTAATCCAAGTGAAGCCTTGACCAACTGGCAGGGACTGCATCAAGTGTGCTTCTGCTCACTCTCCTCCTCAATTTCCTTAGGAAGAAAGTCTGTAGCACCCAGAAATGTGAAGTGTAAACGCAAATAGCTTGAAAATTAGATATATTTGATTTGGGTTTGTTTTTTTTTTTTTAATTGGCCGGCATCCCATCTTCCTGCCACTGCTGCCCACAGAGCATGCAGACTTATGCATGACAGTGGCCTTCAGCTAATGGAGGTGCCACAAATGAAAGGAAAATGCTGTCCATTGCTGTACGCCTGTAGCATTGCATAGATTTTTCTTTACAGTAGTTTACTCAGCCTCCAGCAATTTTCAGTCTGTTTTCAGCCAACACGCTGCACTTACCACATTGTCAATGCCGCTTTTATTTTTGTTTCTCTCTGTGTTTATATATATGTGTCTATATATAAATGTATATATATAAAATATATATTACACATCTATATGTATTTATATACGTGTCTGTAATGCCTGCCTATTTTCAGCACGTAATACTGAGAGACTTGGACTAAGAGCAACCCATTAAAAGCAGGATCTGCCCAGTTCCTTTTAGCTCAGCTGAATGGAGGAGTCTGGCCACAGGATGCGGGATTTTGTGGCTGCTGTGTTCGTGCAGACTACTTGGAAACTTTTAACCTTTAATTTCAGATGCGTTCTTTTTAATATTCAGCTTTATCCCCAGTATCAGCAAAAGGATTAGAGGCTGGTTTGTCTTTCCCTCTGAACTCATCTGTGACTTCAGTGTGCATATTAGTTCTTTTAATGGCTTCTTTATTAGTTCATTATTGCATAACCTCCAGGCATGGCAGGACTTGAAACGTTAATTTTCCAACCAAAGTTCAGCTGACAGACTTCACCTGGTCCCCCTCAAGTCAGTATGTGAATGGAGAGGGCTGCTCGCCCTGCACCACAGCATCACTTATAAAGCAGAAGGAAGGGAGTAAAGTTTTCCTCTCCCTAGATGTTAAAGGAGTAACAGGAATGGAAAGTATGAAGAATGAGTACAATAGCCTGGAATATTTAAGGAGAAAAAGTATGTGTGTATGTGCACGTACACTTTGGTGTAGTGTGATTACTATTTTTTTTTCCCCCCTTTTCCCTCTCACTGCTAGAAGGTAGTATTTGGCTGCCCAGCGAACTATAACAAGATTTAATAGCTCCAGTGTAGCTATATTGCATTTGGACTGATTCCATCCTTCTGTTGTAATAAACGTCTGCTTTACAATGAGCTCTTAAATTCTATAAGTGACGTCAAATTGTATCTAATAACGGAAAAAAGATCAAGTACTGTAAATGAGCCCTGTGTCTACCTTCTCAAGCAGTGTTTTATCCTCAGCCCTTTGCTGTGTTACCTGTGTCTGAGATGTCTTTTGAGTTTGCCCTGAGGTTTACACCCGAGGAAAATTGTTTTCCATGCATGGTAGCATTTTCCTCTTCTTCCCCCCCCTTTTCCTTTTTCTCTGATGGTATCGAAGGCTGTGGCCAGACCCCAGCCACACGCTGCCACCGCTCCAGTGCTGGGAAGACCAAATTGTGGTCTTGCAATGTGGGCAAATGTTCATTAGCTGCTGATTCGCTGTCAGATGTGATCTAAGCTCAGTCCTGAAACTTGGATGTGTAAGCATCTGCATAAAAACTTCTGTTTGAAAAATATGTGACATTTTAGATGTACGATTAAGATGCGTGGTTACAAAGAACATTACTTACTGACACAGTAGCCTTTAAGCAGTGAGCGTGTGAACTGTGCACTTTTAAGGAGCTTTAACTTCTGGTTGTTTTTTTTGGTTTTTGTTTTTTTTTTTTTTTTTTCCCAAGGCCTGATGAGTTTTTAAATCTGCTTAGCTGTCAGTCAGCAGGTACAACCCACTCTATGAAAACTGAAAACTCCTGATTTTAAAAAGCTCATTCTGTCTCTTCAGTTTATTGCACAACTCACATGTGCGTGAGAGAGTTTTGAATGTAGGTTGAGTGTTACAGCAACTAATGGTAGCCACAAAGTTACTGGATAGAAATGTTGGGTGTTTTTAACCTTTCATTGTGAACATTGCTTGGAATGGTCCCACTGCCTGCACAGGAGAGATCACTTTGGTGGGATTGGAAGGAGAGGGGAGAGAAGGGAAGGGTAAAGTATAAGCACTCGGTATTCATCAGCTTGGAAAACACTCATAAATAGTGTTTTCCCTTGACCTTTCCGTAGTGGTAGTCATTCATGTGATCAGAGGAGACAGCTGTGCTCCAGCTGATACTGCACTAAGCGTCGTGCATTCACAAAACACCAAGTTCCTCTCTGTCCCGCGGTGCTTCCCCATGAGCCGGCAGCGGGATGTGGGCAGGAGAACGCCGGGGCCGTGCTGGTCCACGTGATGGATCGCAGGCTGCCTGCGCTGCAGCCCTTGCCAAGGGTCAGGTGGGCAAAGCTGGTGAGCGAGGGCTGAATGGGGTTTGACAATGATGTTTTGCAGATGCTGATTGAAAGCTGCTCCTGAGAGGCAGGGACACTGTGGACCAACGGGATCAGAGTGACAGGTAAAGGGAATGGTCTTTGCAGCAGTGATACTCTGGATGGAGAAAGCTGAGCAAGGCTGCTTTGGGGCCAAGAAGGAGAG
Organism: Calidris pugnax; assembly: GCF_001431845.1. NCBI lineage: Eukaryota > Metazoa > Chordata > Aves > Charadriiformes > Scolopacidae > Calidris > Calidris pugnax. The sequence continues at coordinate 2,149,528 of NW_015090783.1, read as the reverse complement.
TGCCGCATTAATCAAGGTGTGAGTGTTGAGGCTGCCTCTAAAAAATGCTGACTTGGGTCCTGGGATTCTGTTTCACGTTTATGCTGCTGCTTCTATCATCATAAATAAATCTAAGCACATTATATATATGCAGAGCTTCCAGTCGTGGGAGGGCACTGTATCCTCCTTCAGGGAACGCTGCAGGAGAGGGAAGGGGGCTGGGTGATTAAACCTGGTGTTGCTTCCCAAAGTCCAAGTGTTTGATACACTTGGGACCAAAGCAAAAGTCTCTGTGATATCGCTTTCTGCGAGGAGGCATCTGGGTGGATAAAGGAGAAGAGAACCTTAAGAAAATCTTTAGGGACATTGGTGAGGTCTCTAGAAAATGCCTTTGCTCAGCCTTTTGCAATTACGTGTTTGGCTTGGTTTTCTTGCAGTTGTTTCTGTTAATTATCTTTCATTTCTCAGTTATGTGAAAATATTGCAAGGAAAATTGTTCAATAGCTGAGTCAAGCATATTGATCTTTAGCTCGCGAGTGTGATCTTTCATAGGGGAGATTTTTCTCAGCTTCAAAAGGCAGCGCAGCCCCGAGCAGGCGGTGGTTGATAAAAACCTGGGACTGCAGTCCTGGGGCTGGTACCTGCCACTGGCAGCTCTACAACCCTCCGTGATGGGCTTTTTCTTCCTAGGGCCAGTCTTTTAACTTTAACTTTAAAATAGTGTGAAATGAACCTCCTGCGTGAGGCTAGAAAAAGCTCATTAGAGTTGCTGTCTCCATCTAGGGCTTTTTCTTCCCTGTTGAAAATGGGAAATAGCAGCCCCTTCTCCGGAGGGGTTGTTGCTGCCGTGGAGTAGCTCTTCCCAGCCCTAAAAAGCTTGTGATCAGCAGCCTGAGCACGGAAAACGTGAGCTGGTCAAAAATCAGTTGTTGAGGTGACAGCTAGGAGAGCTGTAAGAACACAGCTGGGAAGAGGGTGGTAACAGCCCTTCTGTAGCCTGAACCCACCAGCATGAGTAGTTCTCCTGCGCTGGACCCAACCCATGTGTCAAGGAGCCAGGATTTTTGCTGTAATGCTCAATTTCCATACCCTTCAGGACCAGCCTGTCAAGCCTGGCCAGGGTTTGGCCTCCAGAACTCCAGTAGCACAGTTTAAATAACCTTCATGCACTAACTCTTATTCCTTAATTACAAGCTGTCGGTTGTCATCAGTCCTAACTCTTATTCCTTAATTACAAGCTGTCGATTGTCATCACTCTGCCACCTTGTTTAGTAACAGGGAGGCTGGCTCTGGTGCCTCCAAAGTGACATCCCCAAACACCAAGTTCATGGGCTAAACAGAGAGAATTTGCTGGGTCTCTCGGTCTGTTCAGCTTCTGCAGATCCTGATAGTCTCTCTGCACTTTAAAGAAAGGGCGTTTTCTTAAAAAGTTTGTTATTGTTGCAAGGGAAGCTGTTAAAATGAGAAGTAAATGCAGCACGCTGTGCATTAGCCTTCAGACAGCCTGAAGCAATAGCTCAGAGGTGGACCTGACTCATCGCAGCAGGATATTGACTCTGGAGCGTAATTATGATGCTTTGAGAACCTGATTTTAAAATAATTGAGGTATAAAATTATGCGCCTGGCTTTCACAGTTACTACAGCTCTGTGTATAAATTGAATAACGGCCTGTACAAATGTGCCACTTGGCTATAGCAGAAATAGCAGTGAGTCTGGAAATGTCCTGCGTCACCATTGTTTTCCTCTTGCTGAGAGAAGCCGGGTGCAAGCTGAGTTTTGCAAACAGCCTTGGGCTGCCACCGGGTCCCGGCTGTGTGACCGTGGGGGGTTTGGCAAACCCGTAGAAGAAAGTCCAGCTTGGTGCTCGACGGCTGGACATCCAAAATCCAGCCTGCGAGCAAAACACTGGCTGCTTGTTAATCCCAGCACGTTGAGCATCTCCCTTCAAACACCTCTGGCTGCTCGTAGCGATGGGCTGGATGCGGGAAAGTGCCAGGGACGCAGCTGGTGTTTTGACACCCGGTTTCCAAAGCTGTGTCCTGGCTCCCTTGCTTCCAGAAGGGCTTTCTCTTCTCTCCGTAGCAGCCGTCACATCTGCAGTCAAACTTCTGTGTTTTGTTTGGACAACACAGGAAGCGGTTTTGGTGAGCGTTGGTTCTCTGTGAAGTCCCAAGACTTTGGAAGGAGCCTGCTGTCCTCAGTGACTTGTCTGAAAGTGCAATTTCATCACCTCTGCCCCAGCTGGCATGGTGATCCCCAAGATCTGAATCTGGTGAAGACCCATGTTTATCTTTCATGGTTTGCCACCTGGGCTCCAGTGCTCTTAGAGTGATTAGAGCAGGTTATTTTCAGCTTGATGGCAGCCCAAGCTGCAAACTTATCTTGATATTATTTTTTTTTTAAAACCAGTCTGGCTTACAAAACAAAACAAAGGCAAACAAGTCAGGTTTGCTCTTTCTGTGCCTCCTTCAGCATCAGGCTGCTGATCCCAGGTGCCTTTTCCTGCTGGCCTGCTTGGGTTGAGGTTGCGATGTGGTTCTTGCTGTTGCCCAATGCGTTCCAAGGGTTGTTTTCTACCCAGCTTTTGGGGACTGGTTGCAATAGCTGGAGTGGGCAGCTACTGGAGGAGATTTTGGGAGCGTCACTTTTCCAACAGGCACATCATCAGGGCCTGCTGCTGCCTGGAGACCTGCAGGCTGAGCCAAAATGCTGCTTTTAAACATTGACTGCAGGGAAGTAGAAACGTGAAGGGGAACTTTAGAGAAACCTCAGCTCTGGTAAAAGCCAAGCAGGAGGTTGGACCAGGAGCTGGACCAGACATGGTCCTCACACTGAGTGCTTCGAGGCCACTGCTGGTGGCTGCTGCTGTGCCTCCCTGGGGCCAAAATGGTTGGGTTTTTTAGTCTGTAATAAAATAAGCCCTCTCGTGTCTTGGCTGTCTAAATTATTACCTGCCTGGCACTTCATTATAAACACATTTTTTCCATCTTGATACTGGTTTCCTGCCATTTTATTGCTTTTAAGGTTCTATTTTTTGTTTTATTCATCTCTTCCAATCAATAGAAATATCCTGTTTTTAGCAAGCAGCAAAGGCAGACGTGACTGATGTCCTTATGGTGGGAGCAGAATCACTTTCAGAGCATTTGGGGAGCGAGGGGGGAGGAAGCTTTTAAATCTAATTTTCAAAGATCTCTAAAGCATAACGAACTGCTCAAGATATGTAGCTGAGTCTCCCACTGCCATTAGCTCCAAGAGGTAGGATCCTAGCATTGTACTGATGCAGATCTGGGGCCAGTGCTTGAGATCCATCTCCTGGTGGTTATTGTTGTTCTCTGCCATGCCATGAATTAAAAACCACCTAATGAGATTATCTCCACCTGTTCTGGAGGATTAGTTTGATGGAGGAAATCTTGCAGGTGCACATGGATATACAAGGCATGGCAGTGTCAAGAAGCTCAGTCTTCCCAGAATTACTCTCCACAGGGTTTGCCATGGCAAATTTTATTTATTTATTTATTTTTTATTATTCCTCCCTCCACGCACACAGGTTGCTCTGACCACAATAAAATGAAACAGAGAATTGAATTTGTAAATAAGTTGTTGAGATGATGCAGCACCAGGCGGGGAGCTATTCCAGAAGAGTCGGTCCGCGTTGGGTTTGCTTTACTGCCAAATTAGAAACGCCGCAATCAAGCGAAAGCCAGCTAACGGCACGGCGGTGCGGGGGCTGCGTGCCTGGGTCTGGCAAACCCCTTGGCTGGGATGTGGTGATGGTGAGCTGTGCCCCTGCCTAAACTCAGCAGTGGATCAGGTCTGATGGGGGACAGAGACATTGCAATCCCCTTTGTGTCCTGCAGAGATTAGAAGTTGGGAAACTTGGGTTGTAAATACTGAATTTTGTTCCTTGCTTTCCTGTGGCCATGGGCATGTGTTTTATCCTCTCCTAACCTTGTAAAAGGTTGGTGAAGTGCTGTGCAAACACTGAGTAGCGCTGAGGCCTGTTGATAGCAGTGTGGTTTCCTGATTCCCAGACCACGTCATAATACACTCGATAAGTTGGTGGGTTTTATTCTGGGTGTTTTTTCCCCAGGTGTAGGGTTTGGGGCTGGTTTTGCTCCAGCAGTTATATCTCAATACTTCCAGTAGGCAGACACAGCAGACTGGTGAATTTTGGTGATGAGAAGGAAGCAGGCGAGTGCTTTGTGTGCTGGGAGAGTGATCATCACATCCTGCTGAAGCTTTTGTTTCTTGTGTCCTCTCATCCTCTCTTCCTCACCCGTCATCTTCCCCACACTTCCTTACATGCTTTTATTGTCTTTGTCCACCGCCCATAGGGAATCTTAAGAATATATGAAAAGTTATTGCTTTAACCCTTGGTGTAAGAAATGCTGTATTCCCCATATTCTTAGGCAATAATTCTATTAAATTGCCTCGAGGTGGGATGTGATGGGATTTTTTTAAGTTGCAGTTTGATCTTTGGCTGTGTTCTTATGCAGTGGGAGTGTAAAAATGTGTCTGGCATCGACATCAGTGGCAGGAGGATTTTTCTTGTAGACTACTTTGGAGGCAAAAGAGAAAGGATCCTACCAAGACAGTAATTCAGAATAAAGCAGGGAAGAAAAGTCCATTTCTTTCATCTTTATTGTTAGAATCCAAATGACTTTCTTCATCGTGGTATTACGGAGGGCTGAGGCAGTCTAATTATTGCCTCTTCCTGCTGCTGAATGAATGTGAAAGTATAAAACCCGATACCTTTGAGTGGATGCATCTCTGGTGTGTTGCTGACATTGGAGAGATACTTTATTGTCTGGCAACCAAAAGTCTGCCTATTCATTTTGAGCTTTTGTCACATCTCTTCCATGGAGATGCTATTGCATATGAAAGTCTGATTGATACAGTGGCAAAGGTCAGGAGGGTAATAGCTTTGATGGTATCCCCTAAAGCAAATCAAAATTCTTCTAAAAGATTCTGTTCAATTTGATGCCAAGGGTCTGGTAGCACTCCAGGGTTTCTTCTCTCTGCTATTAAGCTTATGGCTGTTACAAAAATTAATGTTTGGCTGTTGTGGTTTTTTTTTTTTTCTTTCCTAATACGATGTTCTACAGTAAGAATGGAAAATAACTGCTTCTCTCTTTTTTTTTTCTCTCTCTTTTTCAGGGATCCTCAATGCATTTGCTTGCCATTATTTAAGGAGCCTTTACTAAAAGCTTCTGGATCGTGTTTCTGAGAGGACGAAAGATTTTTGTATTCAAAATGCTCATAAAGGAATATCGTATTCCTCTTCCGATGAGCGTGGAAGAATATCGAATTGCACAGCTGTACATGATACAGGTCAGTAACATTTCAGCGTGTGTGGATGAGCGCAGGGTAACACAGGCTTCGTGTGCAAGAGTGGAGTATTGCTGTAAAAATGGGTGTTTTAAATCTGAGGTTTGCTGTGTGCTTATACAGAAGCAGGGGGGTGAAGTAATACAAATTTCACTTTATGATTTGCTTCATCTTGTCATTAAATTAGAGAACCTCTGTTTCACCTCCCTGGGGAAACAGCGGCTCATGGGTAGGCTATTCCTATGGAAAAAGCACTAAGTGTGTGGCTACCTAACTGGAAGTGATCAAGCTTTTAGAACTTAAGCAGTCACTGCTTCCCAGTTGGGCTGTGGTTACTGGTCATGCCAGTTCCAGCTGCAAACCAAAGCCTTGTGCTCTTTTGCTGGGGAAAAAACTTTCTAGTATAAATATAGAGAAGGTAAACCATAAGCATAACTTTGAATTTAGTGGGGGGTGAAAAATCTAGATGTAATATTATTTTGCTTATGTACCACTATGAAACAGATACTAATCAGTTTAGGCATGAAACTTAGATTATTTTGAATAGGCTTCTGAATACTGATGGGAATTTTTGTTGAATTCCCCGTCTTCAATAAAGCAGTTAATTAAAACGTTGAGCATTTGTAACTCAAATTCTCTGTGCCCATATTCTCCTAGTGTTTGAAATCCAGGAGCGTGTTTAAAAGGAAATGAATCTGAAGTGTTATTTCATTGTCCCACACTTTAAATAAAATTTAATTTTGCTCATCCAGCAAAACACATGTCTAATATTGAGTTTGCAGTAGAACTCTGCTTTCTGTGGCAGGATGAAGCGGTGCCAGAAAAATCTGCTTTGGCTTAAAACCTAAAATGAATTAAGGAAAAAAACAAACCCCCCAAAGCAAAGCAAAAGCGCAACTCCCACATTTCTCCCCTGACCATCCAATTGTATTCCTCTGGGGATTCATGCACTTGACTTGACTGTTAAAACACTGTATGGTGTGTATTTTCTAGTAATAACACTGAAATTCCTTTTTCTGACACAAATATAAAACATGTATCATCTTTGTGTGTTTAACCTAAATGTTAGCATAAACGAGTAAACATTTTTCTTAGGTGCCTTCATTTTTGTGTATCTTTTCCTGACACCGTAGATTCTTTGAATGTTGTTGTAATTATTTGTTACAACTTCTTCTCCCAAATTTGGCTCAGCTGTTCTGAATAGAGAACTGGTTGATGGAAGCAGTATATTAGCTATGCAGAACTTGTCAGCAAGCAGCAGTGTACAGGAGAATGATCTGATTAAGAAGGAGGAGCCCACCTGATGTAATGAAGGATGAATCATTAGCTGGGGAGTGACCCTCTGCAAGTCAGGGGACTGAAGTTGCTTTTTGCTTTCAGAAGTTAAATTACTTATTTTTATTTCATTAATGCAGAACACTGGATTCCACTTAGTTCACTTGACAGTAGTTTTGACCGTATCTCAATGTCAAAGGACGTGATAAGCCATTAGGGTTTCATGCAAGGGGAAGTTCACTGCCCCAGTAAACCACTCAAGAAACTACATCTCCAAATTGCCAACCAGCCCTGCTTCAGACCTGCTTTAATTTTCTAGTGCACTGATATGCAGCAAAGTAAGGTTTCCTCTTAGGTCAGGTGCAATAGCTTGTGTCAAGTCAGGTCTCTGATCTGCCTCCACGTACGCGGAGCAGGGGGTCAGCTGGAAACACTGCTTGTAGTCCAGGATCCAGGTGAGCTAGAGAAGCCTGTGACAAGCAAGTGACTTGACTACATTATGTGTACAAGCAATAGAAAAGGGAAAGTTAGCTGTACTTTTTATTGAAAATACTAGTCTCAGCTTAAATTTGAAAAAAAAAAAAAAAGGGAAAAACAGAAAACCCACCTAGAGTAGAATGTGGAGTTTATATTCTATTTCTTAGTGTTTGGTAGCAATCTGCTTCAGCTCTTCCTGAAATTGGTGGAAAGATTCCTGCCGACTTCAATGAGAGCTTTTCCTAGGCCATGATATCAAATGTCCTTTTCCTTCAGTTTGATTTAAAAGCATGGAGGTTTTTGTCTTTGAGACAGGCGGTGGGGAGAGAGCAGTGGGGGGCTTGACTTCCGTTCTTTTCAGAGAATGAGAAAGTGCTTCATGTCTGTCTTTTTACTTTTCCTCTGAAACCTGTAAGGAGGCCACAGGAGAAGCAAGTTTGGTATGTTGAACCCCCTTAGGGGAACAAGCTGAGATATCTGTATAAAACAGCAGTGTAGAGGCATTTCTTAGAAATCTTTGGCTGAAATGCAGAACAGAATGATTTAAAGTAGTTCCCGGGGAGAGGAGCTATTCATAAAAGTAAAAGGTTCATTTCAAAGACGTTTGTTGTGTACGGTATGGTGTCGTTATTGATGGAGACGCTGGTGAGCCTGATCCCATAAGAAGCAGTTTTCCAACCGTGTGAAAAAGAAATGTCACAATTATTCCTTAAGGGTTTTAGAGAGCCTTAAGCATGTACTTGAGGTTGATCACTCATTTAACTTCAAGTTCATGAGTGAAGATCCCCATTTAACTCCAAACCAGTTGGCATAAGGTTGCTCTTTTTAAGAGCAATCAAATAATTTTCCTAGATTTCAGCATCCATTTCCAAATGAAAGTTTTCCAAAAGGACCTTCTCACCTGGGGGGTGAAGCAGGTGGCCCGTGCAGTTGCTCAGTGGTGCCTCAAAGCCACGTGGGCAGGGATGTGGAGGCTCAAGCTGTAGTGCTGCGGTCACTTCTCGAAGATGGAGGTTTTTGCTTTGCAGTGGAAGGTCCTTTCATCTCCTTTCATGAGAGAACAGTCCCTCCTTCTTATGAGTCTTAACAAGAATTTCCACCAGATTTGATGTAAGCAGCATCACACCCAAGTAGTCAAAGGATCCTTCCATTAAACTGGGACAGGCTGTACTCATATTTCCTATGTTTACTGGATGGGAGAATTAAAATTGTGCAGTATATAATCCAGCATCTCTGTTGGTTCTCTGCGCCACTAGGCAGGTGAGACATGCAATAGATCATTGTGCGTGTGCCCATTTTGCTCTGTAATTCCTTTTATATTTAAGTTCTCTAGGCTGGTGTATAAAACTGTGAAAACTGAAGTGAGTGGCTGGCTGCTTTGCTTTTTAATTTTTTATTTTTAAATTTGAGGATGGGGGAAGGGAAGCAAGAAGTCTTTTAAGTGTTGCTTTCTGCTAGCTTCTGAAATATTATCTACAGAGACAGTGGTTTCAGTACTTTAAGTAGCACTTAAATTCTTCCATAAATAAGTTAATTTTACATTACAGCTTAATGTGCCCTTGACTTGCTTGAAGCCCAGCAGATCTGAGCTAAATTGTTTTTCTCTATTACATTTTAGACTATCAATATCCGTATTTTCATGGGGAAACCTCTCATACAGTGTTGTCAAAGTCTTCAAGTTGTGGGCCCTTGCTGCATTGCCTGCAGAGCAGTTAGATCTTAGATTTTCCATATGCACAAGAGGGTTTTTGCAGCATTGCTGAGTTTTTGTCTCTTTTGCTATCCAAATTAAAACATGAATTTTTACATCTGAGCTCAGAGCCAGTGATCTTCCTTCCCACTGTGACCTGTTTTTATTTTGGTACATAAAACAGGCGAAATTTTTCAAAACAATGAAATGGTTTTTTATGCCTCTTCTAGACAATAGTTTTGTAGTGCAGCTTTTTCATAAAAATCTGTATGCACATTTAAAAGCCTGTCCTGCTTCCACGAGTTAGAGATCTCTAGATTAATTTGTCCTTGAGACTTGCCCATAGGACTGGGGGAACTGCAGGCTTCCATCCCAATGTAAGCAGAAAATAACTAGAGATGGGCGCTGAGATGAGTTTCACGAAGAACAAACTCTTCATGGAGGGCACAACTGTAAGCATCTGTAGGGATTTCTTTCTTCCTGCAGAAATGCTGACTGTCCTGGAAGTCTTCTCTGACTGTGCACTTCACATCAAAAGCACCAGCACTATTTCTGTCTCTGCGAGGACTTTGAAGCCTGTCAGGCACAAAGGATCGCACTTTCCCGTTTCATACATTAGACAGATCTTATTAAAGGGTCTCTTAATTCTCCCTCTTCTAAGTGTCCTGCATATTTGTGTCCCAACAGCTATCCTTGCCTCTAATACCTGCTTCCTTTTCTCGTGTGGTTAGGGAACCTACCTTTCTGTATGCTTCCCTCAGAAATAAACCACACTTTAATATTAGGTCTCTATCTCATCAAAGCTTGTATTCCAAGATCTGAATATGTTTGTCAGAAAGATCAGTACGTTATTAGCCAAAGGTCAGTCCATTTATCATCTTAATACCGTTCATTACTGCGATTCCATATGCCATGAGATTCTGAGAGACCATTGCCCTTCTGACCTTTACATAAGACGAAAAAATTCCTCTTGTTATTAAATCTTATTTTTATATCGGTGTGCATAGCTTGCTTTCTCTGCTGTAAATAAAGCTGGTCCTCGTTTTCCCCATGCAGTTTTCTCTGAATACTTGTGACTTCCCTCCAAAGATCGTGTACTTTAAAAATATTCTTCTGGACCTAGTGATTGCCTTTTGAGGATGAGACTTATTTTAAGGTACTGCGTCATGTTTATAGGCTAATAACGTTAATACTTTGTCATTCAGCACTTCAAGAGTCCACGACTGGGGAAGGACTCTGGCCCCTGTTTGAGGCAGTCTTGTTAAAGATAACCCATCCTCTCAGCACCGTCTGCTGAACTCGGGCAGGATCCTGGGAATTGAGATCTGTCCTGTTTTCTCCTTCGTTAGCTTGTAGCTCTCAGGTAGCACCTTTGAGAATAGACTTAAGAGATTGTGCTTGTTGGTGGTAGTTCTTGAGGCTGTGTCCTGATCTCTGGGTGCAAAAGTCGTGTCCCTTAAACTGTTAGCTACACTTGGCAATTGCCAGCAGGCTCAGCAGATGGTGAGAGATTGATTGAGTGGGGGAAAACAAACTGACCCTTCATCTCTGGACACTGAAGAACAGGATGGCTGATTATTTTTGTTTCATTTGCAGATGCCTTGGCCATCTGGACAGATAGACATATATGCTTTAGTTTTAAAAGCAGGTGACACTGCTGACAGCTCCAGAGACCCTAGAAGATTCACAGGTCTAAAAGCAAAAGCCTGGTTTGAAGCTTTTCCGCCAATTTCTATGCTGCAGCATTAAAAACCTGTGACTTCTGTGTTCTGCCATCTTCCTCTGGTTTTCATAACCTTTTCTTCGTGACCATGAGGTCTTGCATCCTTCTGAAAGAGGAGAGTAAGACACTCGCAGTGGCTTAGCTGTGAGAACAGGGGTGGTACAGCTATGTTCAGTGGTACCAGATCTGGTAATTTGTACAGGTGACTATGACACCCATAAGAGTTAGCATTTTGTGAAAACATATAGAAATAGCAAACATCTTTTCAACATTGACTTTTTTCCTTGTTTTGTAGTCATTATCCTGGAATCCAGTTCTTAAGCAGGCTGTTATTCCATACCTGATGAAAAGAAGATTGATTTTAGAGTAGTGAGCTGTGTTGCTTTGGCAGTTCACACGTGCTCTCTTTCTCTAAGAAAACTGAGTGAAGCTGAGATAAAGTTATAACACAAAAATTATTTTAAACTTCAGATTTGTACTGGTTTTAATACAGGATGCAGCAGTGGCAATCCTACTGATTTGGTGGCTGTCAAAAATCCTTTTTCTTTGTTTTTTATTCTTATGAACGAAAATTTCTGACTTGTGGACAAAATATTTGCTATTGACCCAGATTAGGTTCTGACTTTTTCAAATACCTGAAGGCAAGTAATGAATTAAGTACTAGGAAAACTGTAGGGATTTCTTTAAACCACTCCTCCAGTATTTTAGCATACAATCTATTGTTAGTGAATAGTTGCATTGGGTTCCTAAAATCTAAGGGATGTTGTCAGAGGATCAGAAATGGTCCAAAACATGCAGAGTTGAAATTTTGTCTCCTACTTGCAGTATAGTAACGGGCAACTTACTTTACCTCCCTCTACCTACCAGGGACAGTAATTCTCACAGACAATGTCTGTGGAAGAGTTAATGCAGTGAAAAATCCATTTAAAGACAAGGAAGGAAATACTCAAGGCAAGATGAAATACTGAGCTGGAAGTGTAGTAGACATTTTGAAAGATGGAGCATATGGGGTAAACAAGTTTGAGGTATCTTCATAATAAAATGATTCCTATTTCATGTGCCTCTGGCACATCCAGCCCTGGCTCTGTAGGAGTGTGACTGGGTGCCTTCATAAGGCAAAGTGATTAATGTGCAGCCATGAGAAGGGTTCTCTTAATGTTGTAAATTATTTATAGTCCTGCACAATTGATTGTCCCCAAAATATCCTGGTTTTGTACAAACAGCTTCATTAATATTGAGACCCCATTCTAAATAATTCAGAGCATACAACACTTGTACAAATCGATGCTGTGCATATTTCTGCTCTATCTTACGAGAATCTGCTGCTGACAACCTGTCCTGCCTTTAACTTTTAGGGCTTTTATTAGGAATGTGTTTTACCTTACAAGAAAAGCTGTCAAGAATGATGGTGCTGCAGATGCGGTACAGGTAACCTGCATTTGCTTGGGTGAGAATGCTCTCTTCTTCAGGGCCTTCTGCATGCTCAGTTATGCTCTGTTTCTGCTGGCTGGGAGTCTTGCAGGATTTGGGGCTGGAAACCCAGAGGGAGGAGGTTCTTGCAGCTGCAAAGGGCTGTGACCCCTACCTCAAACATCTCTCAGGATAGCAAAGGGGTGGCAGGAATGGACCTGGGATCTCCTGGACATTAACCTACCTCCTGTCAGAAAGCAGGTCGCTGACAGCCTGTGTGACATCTTCTTTCTCCTTGGGTGCTTCATACGTCCTTGGAGGCAACATTACACAGTGATTTGAAGCATGGGACAAAAGGCCAGCAGTTCCTGTGTTAGAGTCCATATTCTTGCTCGGTAAACTTGAAGGGCGAGCCCTGTAATATCCCTGCTGCAGGCAGGGAGGTGATCAGATGGCAGCTTCCAGCAGAGCTGGGAAGGACCCAAAGGGGAACCCTGCTGGAAATTGCAGCTATGCAATACTAGGTTGGGAAGACAGATGCTAACTACTTTATGGTTACTCTCAAAATCATCTACCTAATAAGTTAATGTGTTTAGATATCCCCAATGAAACCAGACTTATCTTGAGAAGGAAGGGCAAAAGGTGTCTGGCTATCCTGATGGCTCTGAGCATAACCCCCAGTTGTGTGTAGGACAGCCCTGCTCCTGCTGAGACAGAGTCACTGCTGGAATCTATCGCTTCCAAACCCAGTGCTGGGGAGGTATGTGAAGGTGGTTTGTTGATCCATTAAGTGAGTGGGTCTGGAGGAGACTGTGCTCATGGGCAGCGAAGCCTTAGGTCTCTGTGAAATGTCTCTGTATTGATAGAGCTGTCCTCCCTGGCCATCTGATACAGCAGCCTGGAAAGTGGCGGTCTTTTCATGGCATTATGACTAGTGTTTTGCCAGGATGGGGCATCTTCTCATTTTCCTGCACACACACTTTACAACCCTCTCACTTACTTGAGGACTCCTTTTGTTTGTTTTTGACTGGATGGTAGGAACACTTAAGACCGGGTTTTATGTTCAGCTGGTGAAGCACTGGTGTTTGGGGGAAGGGGTATTGCCTAGATGGAATGAAGCAGTGCATGTTGCCCAGCCATTGATCAAATCTAGAAGGAGGGTTTTTAAAACAGCTGCTCTTTGGCCTTTATTAATAAAGCCATTGATGAGGAACAGATTTCTTGCCCCTCTCCCCAGGGTTTCAGGTCATTCCTACGTGTACAGTGCAATGAGGCTTGGAGTCAAAGTGCTATTGCAAAGCCTCATGTTCTGATTGTTATCATATTGACTCGAACTAACCTTCCTTTGTTAAATAAGCATTGACAGTGGCCCTTCGTGTATTTTTTTTTTTTTTAACAGCACTAATTGGATTAAAATTATTGTCATGCGTGAAGGATGCATGTTAGAGCGCAAAGGGCACACGGAAACCTCAGCTGTGGGCACCATGGTTACTAGTGACATCACTTGGTTTGCTGCTAACAGTAATGATTTGTGTGCAGTGCTGAAGCCTGGGTGAAGATGGCCTAAACTAAACCCAGTGGATTGCTGATGCAGTCCCATTGCCATGGAAACAGATGTTGCGGCTTAAAGTTGCTTGCATTCATAATGTGGTCCACGTGGTATAAACAAAAACATGGTCCTGTGGTGTCCACAACTTCTGAAAGGGCAGGAAGAGTGTTAGTGGAGAGAATGGGGAATCCCATTGCAGTTGGACTTCATTTCCCGTTAAGGCAGTGCCAACTTAACTCTGCAGGATGAGATAGAGTAAGCCTTGCCTTATTAGTAACAAGAACAAAACTCACAAGTCCCTTACTGCCCTCCAGCAATGTTGTTGTTGTTGTTGAAGGACTGTCAGTCCAACTTGATGTGAATTGTTTCTCGTTTGTACCTTACAAAGTGCAGGCTCAAAAATACTATTAAAACCCATCCCTGAGGGAACAGAGTTCCTAGCTCCTGACTGCCTTTAATACTGTCTTTCCAATATAACCAGTAAGACTGCACTCAACTCCTGCAAAACAGGAGTAGAGAAGCTTCCCTGTTTGAGGGCTGTTTCGCTCTATTTTGGCAAAGGTCAAGCCCAGTGAAGATGACTGCTGCATGATGGTGAGGATGCTGAAATGGGGCTTGAAAGACCTGGATGCTAGACCCGGGCCTGCTTACAGCTCTGTGTCTTCAGGTTACTTTCTCCCTCTTAAAATGGTGCTTATTAATTCATTTTTAATGTGAGAGGACTCAGTCTGACTGTGGCACAAAAGCCTTTGACAGCAAGAAGTTGTGTGTGCTGTTCTACTTCTGCACTCTAATGCATTAATAACAGTAAGGGTGATTTTTAATTTTAATTTAATTTATGTAACTTCCTGCTTGCTCTTAGAACATGTTATGCACTGATAAAATTATGTTGGGTTTGATCTGATCAGAAGTTCTCCTTCTTGGCTTCTGTAGGAGTGGAATAGTACCATCTCCTCTGAACCCTTCTTTCACACAGGGGAAAAAGCTTTTTGCTCCAGTATCATCCTGATTATGGTGATATCATTTTAATTGAGTGGTTTAGGTCTTTGAAACACACATTTTGAAATGAAAAAAAAAACAACAAAAACCAGCCTGGGAAGTATGACTCTACTTCTAAGGATAAACCAACACTTTGGTTTTATAGTCAAAGACCAAATTTTTGATTACCTGCAGTGAATACTGTCCACGAATGGTGCCTGGTCTATCAGATCTCTGTATCAGCAGGCAGAAGGTTGTCGGTGGTGAAAGCAGATTGCTCATAATGAATTAGATGTCAATTCAAATGCTCAGAAAGGAGTGGTTAACAGAACACAGAGCTGAGTCATACTGCAGCAAGAGACAGCTGAAGGGAGAACGGATACACCTATGTGCATGCACATCACCACTGTACATGCTATCCGTGTACCAAAATCCTGTGCTGGGGAAAAAACTGTTAAGAATAAACAGTGCATTACTTTCAGAACCTTTTGGTATTTTCCAGTATCTCTATCATTGGCTTTCTGGATTTAGGTGCTGTTTAGTTCTGGCTTGCAGCAGCTATGGCTGAAACTGTGCATCTGTTGTCATGCTGGTTTATTTGCGGGGTTTGATTATTAGTATCGCCACAATAAGCCCAGATACATGGCTGAGGCTAACAGGCTGCTCTGCTTCTAACCTTATAACCTCTCCCAACATTTCTGGAAATGGCTACCATGTGCAACACTCCAATCGTAGTCTAACTGGTACCTGCTTTGTACATGCAGCTTCTGCTCTTGCACAGTGCCTGCAGGTAGGAGATGATGATGGCTGGTAGGCAGCTGCTGGGAGCACATCAAGGAAGGCAGCTGGTGATGGAAAGAAGGCAGCACTTTGTAAAATTAGAAGAGTGGAATCTCCATCAGCATCAATAATGTCCAACCGGAGATAGTTGAGAATATTTTCCCTTAATGTATGGAAGGGATTGAAAACAAGTAGTTTATTCCTCTCCCAGCCTAAATTTTGTTACTCAACTCTTTCTGTCTGAGGAGCCTTCATATTTCCTTTCTAAAACTGAACAGAAAAAAATTTAAACAGGTCTGATCAGGGAAATCAGGTCGTAAAACCTGTCCAGTGCTAGCAGGAGTCATCCATCCCAGGCAGCTTCAGTTTTTTGTTGACTGGTGGATTGCATGGGGCAATTTAGGCTTTCTCTGGTTCCCAAAGGACAGGTCTGTTTCTGGGGACTTAATTGGCATTTGTGGTAGCCTTAGCATCCAAAACAATAAAAAAATAGTAATTGGCCATAGAGAATGTTTTCCAGCCTCCCTTTCCACAAGAGTATGAGCAAGTATGTTAGCAGGATCCTCTGGGGATATTTGCTGTCATGTTCTTGTTCAGTGGTTACATAGATGCCTTTGTTTGCTGTCACTGTTTACAGCTGGTTGATGGTTTCAGTTAACTTCTTGTATCCATATTTGTGTGTAAATGGGATAAAAAAAATCCCAATACTTCAGTGTTATTTTAATGGATTCTCCCAGAAGAATTTGTCTGGACTATCAAAATACCCTGTTGCCAAATGGGAGCGGGAGGAGGAAAGCAAAAAATCTTCTCGTTATTGTTTCCAGACAATGATTTGTGTCTTCATTATTTTTGGACAACGGGTCTACCAAACATAGTGCTGTCAATCTTCATAATTCAAATAATCTCAAATCAGAACTCTGCCAGGTCATTGAGGTAGGCCACTGGTGCTGTGTGTGTTGCTGTGATGCACCAAGAAACTTCATCGTGAAGCTAAAGCATTTCAGCCTTTTGTAATCACTACCTAACTTATTTAGATTGAGGGGTTGTACTGTAAACAATTATCAGTGGTAAACAAGGTAAGATTATGGCTATAATCTATTTTTAAAAGCTAGCACAATGCCTGGATTGCCTATTACCACCTTGCAACCTACCCTATCTTTACTGTTCTCTGCAGTACCATTGCAGTGCTCAAAGTAGTAAGTTACAATAAAAGAAACTTCAGGAGAAACTAAACTCCTGAGCCATTTGCAGTGCTGCTGTAGGGTTTGCAGAGATTCTCTGTGTAGGCACCTGAGCCCGTGCTTTACTCGGGGGCTGAAACACAAGGAGGAGGACTCTGTTGATTTAGGATAATAATCTCCTTTGTCTTCTGAGCAATACTGCGTTGGTTGGTGGGGTTGGTTTTTCTTCTAATTCACCAAAAGCAAAACACTACAAGGCAAGTTTAATTTCCACAGCCTGACTTCTGTATTTCTCAAGCTGATACAATAAGGCATATCTTAGTTGTTTTACCCAGTGTTATGCATTCTTGTTCTGTGAATGCTGTTCCTCCAGCTGTAGTGAGAACTCCTCAAGATGTGGGGGTTTCCATTGCCATTGGCTGTCATTCCTTTACTGAGCCGTACCCCACTAGAAAAACAAACAACTTGTGTTTAATCACCTGGTCTCACTCAGTTGTTCCAGGAGAAGTTTGCTGGACTAAGGCATTGCGAGATGTGGTCCATGGTGTTGGCTGATTGTGAGACACGTTTCTGACAGGGAAAGGGGATGGGAGATGTGAGAACTGATCAACCTGCCTTTGCTAGTGGAAGGCTTTGTTTACAGCCGTTTGTCTCCTGTTGTGAAGGACGGATGATAAATGGGGTTAGGCTAGCCCAATGTTTAGATGACATTCATGGGAATTATTCATCTATGATTGTTATGGTGAGGTCATGTGCTGTGTCCCATGCTATGCTGCTGTGCCAAGAGATTTATTTTAATAGAAGCCTTTAAGTAACTGGCATTCTTGCTAATCATGGTGCATCTGCTTCTCTGGGTTCCCTGTTATGAGTAATTTAATGCTATTACTTTAGCTAGAAGGGATCTGTGTCACCATCTGTCCTGGAAAGCTATTGATGGGACTGTGCAGAACATGGAGTGTCATCAGCAGAGAGAGGGACTTCTAAAGGGATGACTGGATTTCCTGTTGTAATACAATATAAGACAGTTTACTGTGATTACAGCTTAGATAACTTGCATATAGAGGCTGTTAGCTACTCTTTGATTTTGTTGGGGACCATTCCTCAGATATTTATATAGAGGGAAGATCCTGTTTTCAGTGAGTAGCAAGGAGTAATAACCCAGGTAATCTGCTAAATAAAGTCTCTACTTCTCGTAGGGGTTGTGGGTCTATGAGGGTGAAGCCTTGAAGACTGACCCTAAAATGCCTGCACATCTGCCACTCCCAGCAGACAGATGCTCTTTGGAGAGGGCTTGCCAGACACTTTTCAAGTCAAATGCTTTCCTAATCAATGGTTATTTTTTAATTGTTGTTTGCAGACCACTTCCTTGTAACAAGCCCTCTCCACGCTTTAGCGGAGTCACAATAGACATGAAGAGGCTATATGGTTGAAAAGCAAATTACTCTCCACTTCCATAAGTGGTGTGCTTTCACAGTACCACTTAGGCGCAGAGTATCATCCTGGTCTCTTGAGTGCGTGTGGCTGATGTCTTTATTTTTATTGTCTGAGAAAAGTATCTTCTTTTTGTCTTTATGACTGGTTGGTAATGGTACCGTTTGCCATCTCACCTGTGTTGTTCGGTCCTTCCTGACCTTGCTGGGGCTTGTTGCCTTCTCAGCAAGCTAACTGGTGAGCATGAGAGCACACAGGGCTGGAAAGCAGCTTTGTGTAGGTTTATCATGCAGGGTTTTTCTTTGACCATACTATCCTTCCCAGCAGTAAGTTATGTTGTGTTTTGAGTATAAATTGGCCTGACTCAAAGGTCCTGGCTCAAAAGATAGTTTGGGGTACAAGCTTTGCAGCTCTGATTTGTTGGGGTTTTTTTGGCATGCAGAGGTGCAGCTCTTATTTCACATTAATCTAAGAAAATGTTCTTGCTGTCCCTTGTTGTATCTTGGAATGACAAGCCGGAGGAATGTGTAGCACCAAAATTTGCCTAAGGCTTTCGACTGGATGAAAGAGGCTGTGGATTGATCATTTGGAGAAGCTGAAGGAGGAAGCTTGCGCTGCTCTCAGAATAGGGTTCGTAGTCTTCTGCAGATGCATAGAAATGACTAAAATAGCCAGAAATGGGACATGAACCGACTTCCGCAAAGAGTCTCAGTTAATTTGGGTTGTTCCCTTCTTACTTCCCTCACCGAGTGTTGGGACCATAACACCGTGCCACCCATCACATCTCCAGCCATCAGACAGCTCTGTCTGAGAAGCTGAGTGTTAGCGCTACCAAGCTGCTTAGGGAAGTATTCGTTTAAAGCAAATTTGGCCAATCTTGCAGGTTTGCTGGGGTTCTAGCTGTAGGGTGAGAACCAGGCAAGTCATCTTCATGCAGAGAGGTTTTATCAAAACTGGTTCAATGGGGGAAAGAAAAGTGGAAAATGTTAGGGTTAGCTCTGTGTGTTTGGACTGTCATTGTTGTCTGGGCTTCAAAGCCAGACCCTCTGAAGAGTGTCAAGAGGTGGAGAGCTATTGGAGGAATGGAAGGCATATGGCGTATCTCAGATGTAGCTCTGAAAGGAAAAGTATGAAATCTCACTCTGAGAAAGGAAGCATACAGGGTATTTTTATCCATTTTTACATTGAACATGGCTATTAAAAAGAAATCTTCAGTGTGTTGGTTTTCCAGTGCAATATGAGCATTTGTAAATCTGGGAACCAGGTGCTGAGTCCACTTAGTGCGGTGGTTTCTTTTGAAATTTAAAATCTACTAAATATGTTTTGCTCCCAAATGAGGTCTTGCAGATTTGCCTTGGAATTGCTGGTAACCACACAAGCTAGAATGGAGTTTTAAATCTAGCCGGTGTATGATTCTACATGTGATAACTTGGCACAAAGAGAACCCATATTTCCTCTGCTTATGATTTCCACGTGCTTATGCCATATAATAAAACTCTAGATCTCCATAATTTGTATCAACTGTTCAGAGCAGATGCTGTGCTATTATTCTGTCTGACACATTCGCTATGCCTGCTGGGTTACTGCCTTTTCCGAGACCTTTGAATTAACCAGATTTTTGGGTCATCAAGATTATTTAATGTTACTGTCATAAATATTTGTACAGGACTTGGTCAGTGCTTATATAAGAACTGAAAGACAGTAATTTGTTTTAAGAGGATGTGTGTTTTAATGAACTGCCAGCTGAATGTTAGATATAAACTGTAAAAAAGTGCTTTGGAGCAGGAAAAAAATTACTATTTAGACTGTCAGTTATTTAGATTTGCCGGTTACAGCTGTTTAAATTTAAAATCACTTGAGAGTTCTTTAAAAAGAGGGCTATTTACTTCTAAATAGCTGTGTTGGCTTATCATCCTGTCCTCAAAAGAGGAGAAGCTGATCTCTTGCATCTTATTAATCATTTTCTGTTAAACCATGTTATCCTTTGAATTGTTTGTATGCCAAAAATGAGAGGTTGTTGTTGTGTTATATTTCACAGTTGATTCTTGTATAAAATTCCATTTTTTTTTTCTTACTTTCCAAAGTACTTTCCTCTCAAATACAAACAATAAACTCAAAATACTAACAATATGAATCTGTTGTTTGGAAATGATGAAGGTTATACATCATCCAATCTGCTGAAATGTGTTACAAATGAATAAATATTTGGTTTGCCTCTAGCTCTTCTTAGAAGCACTGAAATTAGTATTTTTTTATTGAAGGAATTTTTGCCAGGTTTCTCAATGAGGGACAATGTTACAAATAAGCCAAAATAAGGAGGCTGCCAGGGGGTGCTGTGTGCATTCTGGCAAACTTGGGTTGTTTCTTCTAAATATCTTAATTAGCAGAGCATAGTCTCCAAGCTGTTCTTGGAGAGCTGCTGCCCTGCCAGACCACAAGCAACAAGCCCCCAAATCCTGTGGTTTTAGGTCATAAAATAGTCATCAGTGCTGTGATGTTGCACCGAGCGTGTGTATGATTCTTCACGCTGATACAACACCACGAGAATCTGCCAAGTTGGCTAAACTCCCCTGCACCGTGTCATCCACAGATGAGAAAGCTTTTCCTGCTCCCGAGTGGTTCACAGCTGGAGCCCAGGTTTCGTGTGCTCCCAGGAAGAGCCATGTGTAACCTGTTGAAGGAGCAGGAATCGAGGTGTCATTAGGTCACCATTCAGACTGTCTCTTATTGCAAATCCGGGTTTTTACAGGATCCCTGATAAATCAGATCTCTGATCTGCGTTAGCCAGATGAGTCTCTAAATCTTTTCCTTTATAATCTCTAGGTTTGGTAATCTTACTGCCAGGATCCTGCTACCGTTCTGCTGTCTGTATGAAGCGCTGCTCAAAAGGAGTCCTAGAAACCATCCCCGACGTTCATGTGCTTTGAGACCTTGGTATGTACAATGCACTGGGAGGATTAACTGTGACATATTTTTCCCTTTCAGAAAAAGAGCAGAGAGGAGACATGTGGGGAAGGCAGTGGAGTAGAGATCCTGGAGAACAGGCCGTACATGGATGGACCGGGAGGCAACGGGCAGTATACTCACAAAGTGTACCACATTGGTATGCACATACCCAGCTGGTTTCGGTCAATATTGCCCAAGGCAGCTCTGCGAGTCGAAGAGGAGTCGTGGAATGCGTATCCTTATACCAGGACAAGGTAAAACTTATCAAGATGTCCAGAGACATCTCCCTACTTTAGAGAGAGGATTTGATGTCACTCTGTGTGGCAGTGGCATCTCTTTCATCTCCAGTAATATCCTTTAGAGAAACTGGGGTCAAGCCCTAAAATTCTTACACAGTGCTTAACCTCAGGAGTTGCCAGAGCTGACTGCGTACATACTTGGGAATTTGTGGTTGCTCTAAAATGCGAGCTGTTTTGTCCATCAAAGCATGGAAAAGCTTGAATGGTTTTTATTTAGTCTGGTATCCTGCACTGCATGTTCTGCTTAATGTCGCAGATATCTGCTAGCTCAGTGAAGTTATAAATGTACAGTGATGGGACAGTTGTCATGCTGAACACTGTCAAGTAAGACAGGATTCATTTGTTTTAGAGGGGAAGAAAAATCTTAATAAATAAATAAAAAACCTGGTGCTTCTTTTCTGTCTTACTGTCATTTAGCTAGAAAATAACAAACCTACATCCTATGGTTTTCACCCTGAGACGGGAAGAGCGCCAGAGGCTCTGTGAAGCCCTCAGGGACCTCCTCGTTTCAGCTGATTTTGTCTGGAAGGACTTTAGATACTGTGGAATAAATAGCCTCTATGCCAGTTAAGCTGGTTTAGGGCATTTGCCCTTTTCCAAGTTTACAAATCTGATATTGCTGTCACCTTTCTTAATAAAAAGGCTTTAATGGATATTTTTATTATTATCAAAAAACTAGAAAAGTTTCATAGTTCTGATTTTGCTGCTCCCTACAAGTAACATTAGTCTGGGTGAAGTGGGGAGTCAGTGCCTGCGCACAAGCAGTTGCTCATGACTAAATATAATGGAGCTGTCTGACTTTGAAGTGATTAAAGTCCACTGCCGGGCTGTTTTTATCTGTTCTCTTGAAATGCCCATGAGTCAATCAGTTGGCCAGGAAACCTGGCGCTGCACAGAACCAGTCCGTATTTTATTCTGCCATAGCTTCCAGGCAAGAACTCTGCTTTTCTCCTGGTAGAGATGCATTTCCAAGGTTGTCCTTGTGTTTGTATCTGTGTCATACCTGCAAGGATAACATAACTTGTGAGTACAGCAGACCCAAAAGTTATCTCCTTGCTGGAAACTGCTCCTTTAAAAGCAGTCTGTCCTGGTAATCTTCTCCTGGAGGAGATGTTGTCAAACTAAATTGCAGGTTTTTGTCAGTGTCTTTGCAAAGTGAGACGTGGTAGTCCTCTCAGGATTTCTCCTGCCAGTGCTTGCTTGTTGCCACCCTGGGAGGTTTTTTCTTGGTCAATATGGGTGCCCAGTCTCCAGTAATTGCATGGGGTACATTGGTGTCTTCTCACCTGCAATCCATGTAACACCTCATGGGGAGCACATCCCTTTGCTGTGGGCTTGGGATTTTACCAAACCAGAGCTATTCCAGTGAAGCCACACGTCCGAGGCAAGCACGTGTCTTAAGAAGTTATCAAAGAAAATCTCTTGAGTCTGTAGAGTTGGTATTTTAAGCGTACCTGAAGTAAAACACAAGTGAAGGCTGGCTGGGATTTGAGGCTGATTTTGTACATCTTAGGAAAGCATTTTCTCCGCTTGTCAAGCTGAGCGGGATTAATTCTAAGTGCATTGTTCTCGTTTTCAGGTATACGTGTCCTTTTGTGGAGAAGTTCTCTATTGATATTGAGACATACTACAAAACTGATCCGGGAGACCATGTAAACGTGTTCAACCTTTCTCCTGCAGAAAAAAGACAAACCATTCTAGGTGACTAGCCTTTTTCTTTAACTTTTTTTTTTTTTCTGCTATGTAAAGTGTTTTGCTTGGTGTGTTCCATCTGTCTGTCCCATTTTCCCCTAAACACACACCTGCATCCCTCTTGGTGTCAGGCTGCTGGTTAGGGTTACATCAGGTAGAGGGAGGACACCTGAGTTCTCTTCTAGGCATGATGTAAATCACATGGAAATAATTTGAATCCCCTGTCTGTAAAATGAAGCTGATGCTTTCCTGTCTTATTTGTGCAGCTCCTGAGGGGAGTAAGACATCTAATGATTTTTGGGAGTAAAAAGAAATAACCATAAAAGAGGAAAATATTGATGTATATTTGTGTAGCTCCTTCAAATATATGAAAATCATTCCTATCTGCACTTCTGAAACATGAAGGTGTATTTCATTTTTGCTTCCCCTTCTTTTAGTCTTGCCCTCATGCAGGTTAATGCTGCAGCTTCACAGCTATCTTTGGGAGATTGGGTTAATGAGCCTCATAGATGTATGGATTTAATGAGAAAAAGCAAAAGGGAACGTCTTACAAAAAGGCAGAGAATGGCAAGTGTCATAGCAATTCCTGTCTTGCTGTCCATCGTGGTCTTTGCCCTTGGCAATTGCTGGGGACCCGGCTGCGTGGCAGGGAGCCCTGGCAGTGACAGCCACGCGGGACTGAAGCATCCCTTGCTCTGAAGCCGCTGGGACTGGAGAAGTGTTGAGCTCTGGCTGACTTCTGGCAGTCCCACGCTGTGCTGGCCACAGCAGGAGCTCTGGGGAAGGACATCTAGTGGCTGCTCCGGCTCCTTGAGTGCTGTTGACGTGTGGGACATAGCAGTCATCCCGTGAAATTTTACTTGAGTGTTAAGTGATTTAAAATTCTCTGTTTTGAACTTCAGATTGATTGTCCTCATTCCTAAGCCTATCTGATCGGGCTTTCAGTGCTGAACAAATAGGCTTGAGTCATGCTGCCTCATTGAGAAGTGTCGGAAGAACTGTTGTTTCTTGGGAAGTGCAATCCTGCCCTTCAATCCAAAGTTCAGATACTTCTGCTGAGATCTGGAGTGGGGGCTGCAGATCTTTAAAATGCGTGCATTCACTCTGCTCCCACTGCAGTTTCCACTTCTCCATTGTTGAAGTGTTAACTGGGACTTAGATTAAACTTTCTGCCTTCCATAGTACATCTGGTCTAACTAGCACTTGGGGAGTTACCAGTAACTTCACTTGATGGACTCCAAAGATAAGCTGTTCAGTGGGTAGCTTCTTTTCCATAACAGTGCTAAGAAAGGACAGGTGTATTTAACTGTCTCAGATGAGACAGAGCTGTAGCACTAGGAGTGATATTAGAAAAGCTGAAAGATGGAGTGTACAAAAGATCTTTTTGGAGCTGGAAAGACGGAGTGCGCGGATCTGCCAGAGTGCTGTGGATCTGCAGTCACTGTGGGCAAAAATATCTATTTGGAGCAAAGCCTCTGTTTGCTGGAACTGTGCGTACTAGTTCCTCTGGCAGAGCTGATCGCTGCCCAGGAGCAATGTATAAACAATTTAAATATCAGTTGTTTAAGTGTAAGTAAAAAGAAACTAAATTGCTATAATGCTTCTGGGACTTACTAAAACAGAAATAACTCCTGAAAAATGGTATTTTCTTTTGTTTGGGAAAAGGAAATGTCTAACTGTTTCTATTCTCTTTCTATAGATCCTATTGATATTGTTAAAGATCCTATCCCTCCACATGAATACAAAGCTGAGGAGGATCCGAAGCTGTATAAATCAGTGAAGACTAAAAGAGGCCCCCTGTCAGAAGACTGGATTCAAGAGTACAAGAACAACCCTGGGAAATACCCCATCATGTGTGCATATAAACTTTGTAAAGTCGAGTTCAGATACTGGGGCATGCAGTCGAAAATTGAGCGGTTCATCCACGATGTTGGTGAGCATTTATAGTCTTGCACAGTTCACTCTTGACTCTTTAATGTTGTTTCTGAATTGAAACGCAAAGGTGAGGTATGTGCAATGTATCAATATCCCAAGATACGTCTGTGAAGAGATTCTCAGATCTAATTATTCTTTTGCAGAGCTGTGGGTTAGTTCAGGAAAAATCATGTTATTCTGTCACTTATCATTGTATGTGGGAATCCAAACCGCTGGAAGGGTTGCCACTGAAAAGGGTTTCAAGTCCTGTATAGGCAGGAGCTTGCATTCTCTTCTTTTAGACAAGGATTTGACTATTCAACTTTGCCGTATCTTTTTCAAAATACACCAGTTTTCTTTATTTTGGACAAAATCCTCAAAGGCTGCTCAAAGAAATTAGCTTCACCTGGTTTCAGAAAACCTTTCCCTGGAACATCCCTAGTTTCTACCTGCTGTGTGACAGCAGTGGTGGGTCTCTGTGTGGCTGTACATCTCTGCCCCCCAGGCTGCGGTGTTCAGGGCTCCCCACCTCACTGTGCTATAACCCACCACAGGTCATTGACAGCTCTCAGTTGAGAGTAAATGCTGCTTTGATTGATGCAGCATTCTTAGGCGAATGCTTTTAAGGAGGTATTATTTGTGTCCCAGAAGTAACTAAGTAGAGACGGTGCAGGTGGTAGCAGTGCTGGCAGCAATTTGTTCTTTGCAGAAAATCTATAACACAACCGATACAGTTTCTGAGCCTTACCAGAAGAGACAGGATCTATGACTGGGTGGAAAACTTAAAGAACGTTTTAAAGAAGCATTCTCATCTCAAAAAAAAAATAAATGCAGAGCTGGGGCTCTTCTATGGCAAAGAAGGGTCATGTAAAGGATACTACTTGCTTTCTGTTTTACCTCAAAACCAGGACAGTCCTCCTACATGACCTCTAGAGCTGTCCCTTCTATATGCAAAGCTTCTTTGAAATGCCTGATGCTAGCATAAATAAGTAATTTCATAGCTCTTTTCAGTCATACTGTGCTCCTGAGAGCTAATGTGGAAAACACTGATAGTGTGCACCACTCTCTGAATAGTCACAGGTTGCTTTCTTAAAGCTCCTTTGGTTTTACTTTACCTCCAGATGGAAGGTTTTACCTGTTACAGACTGTATTACAAGTGGCTCTCTGCAATGAGCTCCCTTGGCGTTGCGGTGACACGGGTTAATTTAGTGTACACTGCAAAACATGGGGGCAGAATAACAACTCCATTGTATCTGTTAAATGAAAAAGAAGCATGTGACTCTTCCAGTTGTTCAGAGGTGTTTGGCATAGATTAAACTGTGGTCCCTTAGAAACGTTTCTTTTGTATTTCATGAAAGATTGCCTGCCATTTTCCTCTTGATTGAGGCTTTGCGGAGAGCCGAGCCAGCTCATTGTCTGCCTTTCAAAAGCCTTTCCACGCTGTTGTAATGATGGCAAATACTGTTTTTCAAAGTGGTTAAGATGCATAAAATCAGAAAAGTCTTTAAGGCAAGGCAAAGTTGAGTGAGTGAAAAGTGAAAGCAAAAGCTTTGGGTATCCACAGAGGATGCGTAGCCTTCTCCTGCAATGGGGTAGCCATGGGGAAGCCATTAGTGAGTGGGAAAAGTGCCAGAGCACATCGACTGAAGACAGCAAGGTACGATGATGTTTAAGTTGGAAAGATTTGGGCTACAACATGACTGATGGGGCTTATATGCTGGGGTTTCAACTGGTGACTGAAAGCAGATGGAGACCTCTGGTCCACCATCGGCTGCACGATGCACAAGCTCTCAGGTGCCAGAGATATTCTTGTGGGCCAGCCACTCCTTGGCATTTTTCCCCTGGTTCCTCTGTTCCCAGCTCCTGCAAATTTGTTTCTTGGGGAATTAGCGCTTTCTGTGCAGGGTCGCCAAGGCAGCAAGAAAACGGAGGCAGAAACCAAGAGCAGGATCCAAATCGATGCCCGAGGAGGGGAGCAGTCCTTTAGTGGTGGTACAAACTAAAATTAGAGAATGGTTTTAAAGAAGAACATGTCTGAGTTAAGTGACGGATGGATTGTAATATGTAGAAAGGCTACTGAGTGCAGAGGGAGTAACTCTGGGGGATGGTGTTGAAATGTTCTCAGTCTTACTGAGTGCAACAGCCATTTTTTCTGATGACTAATTGGACAGTTACTCAGTGCTTTGACAGCCTGAGACACAGACTAAAATTGTGGGCTATTAGTCTACTTGGCTGTAATATTTGTATGCTTTTTTACTCCTTTCCCATAGAATTTAAAGTTTAATTGGACTGGCACTGCATAATACTCTGCTCCCACTTGCTTCCTAATGGTGCACGTGGGCTCTGATTCTTTGCTGTTAAAAAAGTGTGGTGACGGTGTATGGGTTATTGATTATATACTATGGCAAAGTGTGTTCCCATCCCAGTAACTGGAGCTTTGTCTAAGCCAGTGTGTCTTGGGCTAAATATGCCCAAATTGTTGCACAGTGATAAAGCGGGAGCTGTTTTAGCAAGCTCTTTTGGAGAACTTTTACTTCACTTAAGCTTCACTTCACTTCCTCGAATGGAAAGTTCATGCAGAAGGACACTGCCCGTTGTGGCCTGCAGGTAGTCTTTTCAAGGGTAGGCAGGTTGATGATAGCACGATGCAGATGTCACCACAGGCTTTTCTTCGTGAGTGGTGTGAGCAAGGCAAGAAGGGATGATAGGGAAGCAAACAGACAGAACTGCGGGTTACCTTTGATCCAATCCATTCAGACAACCAGAACTGTACTGACGAGGTTATGGGATCTGTTGTGACATGGAGGAAATAGTGTTGCACAAGGAAAATCAGGTCTCCTTTACCTGCTGCCAGGATGTTGTGAGAGTGCATTATAAAATGATTTGGGATGTTGCCACTGAGTACATAGTCAATAGGTCTCTGAACGGTTGTATTTTATGGATAGTTGAAGGAGTTTGGGCAGGAGTTGGTGGTGGGTTTTTTGTTTTGGCTTTTTTTCCATTTACTTTTTGTTTCAGTTACTATTTTTACTTCCAATTTGAAACACAAACCCAGAACTACAGTTAAAAACAAAAGCTTTTTAAATTCAGCTAAAGACTTTTCTCTGCCCTGGCTTGTCTCATGGTCATTTACACTTATTTTGTGAGATTAAGCTCAACACCACAATCTGCAGGCAAATCATTTACAAGAGTTGGCACCTCATGGATTCAGCCAGTCTTTGCAGCAGAGTTGTTGAGGTGGTGAGTTTGAAAGGCAAGTGATTTGAATGTTTGCACCCTGCTAGACTCTTCACAGACAATCTTTCTGCACAACGCAGTGGGAAATATTATAATTAAATCAACACAACAGTGATGGGTACTTCTGAACTCAGTCTGCATGTGTACATTTGTGCATGTGTGGTTTCCTTGGTTTTCTTAAACCAAAGCGTTGTGCTCTCTAGAGAAACAGTGAAGTCTTGCTAACTACTGATATTACTGAAATTGGCTGGTACCTGCAACCTTATAAAAACCCTCTTCCTGTTATTTTTGATTGACTTTAGTTGGGTGACTTGCCCGAGACTGTGGGGTTGTTCTCCAGTTGTGGGCAAGAAGGCTCAGATGAACATGGTGCACACTGGGTGGAGGTGGAAAACCTACTCTAAAATTGTCCCCAATTCTGTGCTGCTCAGTTCTCTTTTTGCACCAGAAAGACCTCTTTGGGAGACCACCTCCTACCCTACAGTTCTTCCACACTGCTGGCTTTGTTTGCTGTGTGGTGGTGGCAGGAGGGATGGAGGAGTGTTGCTTTGCCTAGAGCCTCACCTCTATTGGGCTCGTTGCATTCTGTCCCACCTGGAATAAGGTGACCGGTGGGATGCTGTACCTGACCTGTCCTCTCCAGCCAGCTTCCACTGCCCAGGGACAGCTTGCCACAGGCTTGTAAGGCAAACTGCCAAATGGGCTGCAGCCAGCCATGAGGCACAGCTCAAAAGCACAGTGTGTGGGGTTGAGTGTGGGACAGGGACTTCTCAGGATGAGCAGGAGGCATTCACGCCTCCCCTCCTGCTGGAGAGAAAGACAAAAGCGAACTGGACCACAGATGCCTTCAGCACTGTCCTGATGGGCATCTCTGATCTGTTAAAAAGAGAATTTTCCCCAATTGCACTCTGTTTCCCAAGTCTGATCTGTCCCCTCCTCTTCACTTTTCAAACGAAAAGCTTGTTTTTCTCTAACGTTTTGATAAAAAATGCTTTAAGACTTGATTTTTTCCATTGCACAGGGAGGAAAGCAGTGTCTGTAGAGGTGAGGTCAGTCATTTGTAGCTGGATCTTGAATCTGTACAGCTGGGGGGGGCACTCGCTGGGTCCTCTGGGTCTCTGCTGCCTATTGGAAGGCTTCAGCGCTGCAGGCTGAAGATTAATTCAGTGATACGCTCACTGCTGGGCACTGAGGGACTGCTTAAGTTTTCCATCCCTAGCAGTGAAGATTTTTTTCAGCAAGCTATGACTTCTATTTTTCAATTTATTCTGTACCTGGACAGCCTCATTCTCTTCCAGGATTTCTCCCTGTGTTTAAGAAAGAGAAATGCAGCATTGCTGGCACATCCCTGGTGAAGGCCAGAGGCTAGGAAAATAATCTCATTCTTTTGGACTTCATAACTAATCTGGAGCGAAAGAGGCACAACAGCCCTGTAATGCCATTCTATTTTCAAAAGAACGAGGCTTTAAGGAAGGGTGATTTGGGATGTCTAATCAAAGTGATGTGAGCAGTGCAGATGGAGAGGTCTGTGGGTTGGGAGGAAGCAATACAGGCAATTTTTGTGATCTAAGACATGAAGTGAAAGAAGGCAGAGAGGAACTTTAGTAGACTTTTTTTTTACCCCCAAGTGGTTTTCATGTTCCCTCTGATGTTAGTCCATTAAAACAAAGATATGCAGTTGGTGGCATCTGTGCCTTTATGCAGCATTTCCAAGGAGCTGGTGCACTGATACATCAAGGCTGGGTCAAGGAATGTGAGCAGAGGCTGCTGAGACCTGGAACAGAAGAAGCCTTGGTATGAGAGCAAGGGGACCTTTCTCTTCTGTCTGGTTACAGTCTGTTTTCAAGGTGTTTCAAGCGAGGTAGAAGTGGACATTGTGAAAGTCCAAAGGATAGTTGTGGTGTTTGGACCTGAATTACAGCAAGGGAAACCTTCTGTTGGCTTTCAGTGTGGATGTGATGGGAGTTTAATCTTCGTTTTTAAGCTCAGCTGGTTGTCAATCATAACAGGAGGTGAAGAGGCTAAAACATTCTCCTGTAGTTCTGCAAAAAGTAATCTAGCGGGGGAAATAACTCTGAATCTCAACTAAGGTTGAACAGAATTAAGTTGCCAAGGCCCCTTGTTCTGCCCCCAGAAGGTCACAGTGTGCTGTTTCAAACTTGCCTCTCCTACGTGGAGCTCCCTTCTGAAAGTCAGGCAGAGAAATGCATAAAATATTGATAGATTTAATCTTACTGTACAAATGAAGTTCAGGTTGAGTTGGTCCATTGCGTTAGCCGCTGATCTCAATGGTTATTTCCTCCTGATAGGTTGACTTGTGATGGCTGGTGACATTAAGAATTAACCAAAGTCCAGAGCAGAAAATAAAGTGCCCAGGACTGGAAGGGAATAACTACATAAAAATTGGCTTTATATAGGATTTAAAAAATAAATTAAAAAAAAAAAAAGAAAAAAGTGATTGCTGAAATAAAAGGAATATTTAGGGTGAAAACCACAGAAACTGTGGCAGTAGTGAGATCTAAGACTTACTGTGCAACAGAGAAGCAAATGATGCTGGAAACCTTAGAAGCCTTGTGTGCAGTGGGATCATCCAGCTTTGGCCACGTTCCTGGAAATGGAGGTGGTTTACGAAGGGCCATCTTTCCTCTTGGTGGTGCTTTTAAATGATTTTAATGTAGCCTGTTGATTGCTCTCTATCTTACAATAGCAGTAGTGGTGGTGTGGCCTATGGTTTTTGGCCAGGGTCTGCATTAGAGTGAGAGGTTGGCTGCCCAGCCTGCCAGCTTTTTGGTGCAGTATGTTTCTGCTTAGCAGAGAATTGTGGATCCATAATCCCGGTGACAACAATTCCCACTGCTGCTTTTGTCATGTCCTTCAACCCATCTCTGCCTCAGTTTCACAGTAATTAAAGGGAGAACAATACTTACTGATTTTTGTATTTATTTCTTTTCCCCAGAAGGGCTCCTGAGAATTAGTTTGTCAATATTTATAGAAGCTTTTAAAAACACCATTGCTACTGTGTGCTCCCATCAGTAATAAATAGCAGTTTGGAGCTTTGACCTATCGTGAGCTTTTAGGCAATAATATTGGTTGAAATCCTGAGTGACTATACTGTTTTAAACGTCTTGATGGTATGATGATGTTAGTCAACAAGTTTAAGTCTTGGAGGAATGTTTCTGTTGCCTGGTCAGAAGCATTGTGTGTTGATATTGAGATAGTTCTTCCTTTCACATACGTCATATGTTGAAATATTTTAAATTGACTTTACCTGCTTCATTGTTCTCATGCAGCAGAAGACAGATGGTGTCTGCAAAGTAAAGCATCTTTATTCCCTCCCTGACTTTTCTTCCCATCCCATTATCTCAGAAGCTTGTATATGTGATGCTGTTTCGCTGATATATAGGAAACAGGTTTCCAAGGAAAGGAGGGGTTTTAGTCTTCAGCACTGATTTGGGATGTGCTTCTGTCATGTAACGATCACAGTGGGGTATGTAGTGTTCATGAAGGAACCACTTGAAACTCTCCTGCATACAAAACTCAGTGGTTTTTGTTAATGATGTTGGCTTGCTTTTTTTTTTTTTTTTTTTTTTTTTTTTTTTTTTTTTCCTTCTTCTGGGAACACACTTCAGTTTGAAGGCTGGATCCAAATGTTACATCTTCCCAGAACTTGATGGGAGTTGCAACTGTGGTCTGTGCCTGGCTTCTGCTTGGTGGAGTGGACATTAACAAGACAAAGTCCTGGATCTGGAATTAGGAAATAAATCCCTCCCCAAGTTAAAAGCAGTTGCAGAGGACTGGCTGATTTTTCCATGCATGGTTGATTAGTAAGAACTGAGGAGATAAAGTACATAAAGTGACCAGTTTCCCATCCTGACGCTTGCTATATGAAGGTTCTTTACTGTAGCTTTTAGCATTGTGTTGTTGATGCCACTGCAATGTCCTTATCATGGTGTCTTGACATTTTGGGGAAGGGAACATGGATTCCTGCAGTCTTGTTAGCATTGGTGACGGGGCGTTCTGGCTTTGCAGGCTTGCGGAAGGTCATGGTCCGTGCCCATCGTCAGGCTTGGTGCTGGCAGGATGAATGGTATGGACTCACCATCGAGGACATCCGGCAGCTGGAGAAGGAGGCACAGTTGATGCTGGCTCAGAAGATGGCCCAGTTCTGCGGTGAAAATGATACTGAGCAGCACGGAGTCAAAGACGCTCCTGGTGAGAAGGATGTTGAAGCCAACACAGTTTCACCTGTTGACACAGAGGATGTTGCTAGTAACAGTGAAACAGCCTCTGGAAGATCACTCACTAAGCAGTGGTCCACCTCTTCCAAGTCCTCACGATCTTCAAAGAGAGGAGGTAAGATGCTGATGATGACTTGCTCCTCTGAAGTGCATGGAGGTTGGGCTTTTGGGGGAGGTATGACCATGTCTCCTTGTGGCTAGCACCTTTGGGCCAATGCATATTTCTTTTGTGGGTCCTTTTAACTCAGACCTTCTCAGCTGGTGTTGGAGGCTCAGTCTTCTCAGGTGACCTGTTATGGGTTCGGAAATGTGTCTATTCATTCCATAACTGTGACTCAGTGGCACATGGCAGAATTCTTGCTGATCTCAAAAGTAGAGAAACCATGAAAACTAGTAGAAGAGCATGCAGCAGCTGGCTAGCAGCATTGGGTCTTGGAAGATGACAAGCAGCAGTACAGAGAGAGTTAGTCCCTGCTGCCCCAGACCACTAATGGCTTTTATAGGGCCTTGTCCTTCAGCAGTGTTCCCATTCTGGATGTCTGTCTGTCTGTCTGTCTGCTGTGTCACAGAACTGGCTGAGCTGTGGGTCGTTAGGGTTATAGGTTACTACCTGCCATTCCTTTCAAAAGCAGACATTTGGCTCCATGGGTGATGTGCTGTAGCTCACACAGCGAAGCACCCCCATGGGTTACTGGGGAAATCAAGGCAGGTACCCCCAAAAAAGTGGGTGGTGGCTGCTGCCTTCCACTGGTGGTGATGTGCGGTAGCTGTTCAGAAACCAAACCTCACAGCCTGCCGTTAGGTGGGACCACGGATCGTGTTTGTGCTCCCTTTTAAATACCATTCAGCCAGCTTTTGGGATTTTGCTGTTAAAGCCCCTAAGGATACCCGGTAAGGACTCAGCTTCGAGTCCTGAATTTTATCATTCACCTCTCCCTCGGCAGTCACCTCTCTTTTGCTGTGTTAAACTCTTCCCTCCCTCAGACCATTCTGTACAAAGGGGTGAATCCTCAGTGAGTTACAGACAGATGGCTTGAACCCTCAGCAGTCCCCTCTCCTTTCAGTCAAGCGCAGCTGATAGCTGGGTAATAGCTGTCACAGCAAGAGGGCAAAAAATTCTTGATTTTTTTTCTGTAAACCCCAAGGGGCAGCATTTTTTCCAGTGACAGCGGAAGGGAACATCTTGGGTGAGTGGAGCTTCTCCATCTCTCATTTGCATTAAATATTGTTGAGTTGAGTCTCCATTTTTATTTACCACTCCATCACCGATTTCATCATGGGGTGAATGAGGGATGAGCAGTAGTTTTACCTTGCGATGACTCACTGGAGTGAGCCCCAGGGAAGAACGTACCAGCTGCTTCATAAATCATTGTATAAAGATAAAAATGCTGGCTACTTTGTTTGCACCAGGATTTTATATTGATGTGCCTGTCTCTCATTATGCTCTTTGTTATGAACCCTCTCTGCCAGTGCTGACATGTTCATTGGAAGCTGTAGGTTTCAGACCTCTTAGGATTTCACTTGAAGGTTTTTCACTGGTAGCAAAGCGTGAATTTCTTTTAAACGGCAGAATGTCTCAGCTTTTACAAGAAAAAGTAATGAAAGAAATGAATTGTGATGTGCTGGGGAGTACGTCATGCAGATATTTTAATCCTTCTTCATGCTGGCAGCATATTAGCATATGGAAGCAAGGAGGGCTCTCTCGCCTTACCGCTACCTCCAGCTGGAAAAAGCAACGCCTTTTCTCCAAAAGATCTCGGTCCTTTCTATACCATGCGAGCGAGACCTCTGGTGACAGCAGGACCCTTGTCGCCATCCCATATGTTATAATATGCTCTATTTTTAGCAACTATTATGTGAGTGCCTTGACGTCACTCCGGCGTGAATTAGCTCTGCTCTGCCAACCTCCTCGCTCGCTGCTCCCGAAGGGGTGGGCGGTGGGGTAGTTGGGGGCTGCCGAGCCAATGCTGAGCTGCAATTAGGTGACTCTGCACAGGGTCTCCATCCTCTTTCCACGTGACAACCGGGTAGCCAAATTAGAAGAATTTGACTTACAGATTTAGCTCTGTTACAACAATAGCACGAAAGGGCTCGTGCAGCTGTCACAGTAACCAGAACCTTTCAGCGTCTTTGGATATGCTAAATGAGAATTTGTCAGTCTCCTCAGGTTTTTGCAGTGTTAGGTTGGGTGGCTGCCGCGAGCGCCTCGTGTGCGCTGTGTGACACGCAAGAGCCATCTGAAGAGAGGAGAAACCCTCTCTCTCGTCGTTCTCCAGACAGTGCTCCCTTCAGTAGAGGGTTGTTCTGTAACAAGTTCAGCCAAGAAGATTCAGGCTGGATCAATGCTAAATTATATCTGGAAAAAAAAAGGCAAAAAGCCATAACGTGTTTATATTTATCACAGGGAACTCTGGAGGGGAAAATGAAAGGGAGCAGGTGGGTGTGAGAAGAGGAGGGCAAACAGGAATCAAAAGGACCATTGGGTTTTCTCCTCGCTCCGTCAGGACAGCCGCTCTGACAGCTCCCTATGAAGTAGTTGGATAGCATGTTGTTTAAATCATTCAAGTTTAAAGTTTAAATAGATCTCTAATCCAATTTGTGTGGAAGCAATTTCCTTCCAGAAAACAGATTATTTCTATCCAGGCTGCTCTGCTCAGCTACCCACCCAAAAGTTAGCGAAGCAGAGGCATGGTTTGTGTGCTGATTAGAGGCACAAAGAAAGCTTCCAATCAGCCTGCTTCCTTCCTAATTGCAAACTTTAAAACCCAGCTGATTTTGCACGTCCTACTAACAATTATAAATAGCTGCCATTCAAAATAGCACAGGAGTGATACAAACAGCTTGCTTTAATGTAGCATCTTGCTGGCAGGTTCTAACAACAGTAAACAAACAGGATCTGTAGAGCGGTACACTGACATCACACCAGCATCATCGGGGTTTTGTGTTTTTAATATTGCAGCAGTGAATTTTCATAGAGAACACACGACTCTTCCTCCAGCAAAGATCATGTTGGGAACTCTCAGTCTTGTCGATGTCGCGTATCACATAAGGCTTTTTTGTTTTCTCCAGCAAGTCCCTCACGCCATAGTATCTCCGAGTGGAGGATGCAGAGCATTGCCAGAGATTCGGATGACAGCTCAGATGATGAATTCTTTGATGCACATGGTACGTGGAGCCTAAATCGCTATCGTTTGTTTCCTGAAATGGTGGGGTAAGAGAACGGAAGGCATGAGGGTGGGGGGTGAGTGGGGAAGGAAGCGAGACTTTTTGCTTTGTTTGAAGTCTGTTCCTTTCTAACCAAGATACGTGCAGCATCAGCGCAGCTTCTTCGAGCATCCCCAGCATCACCCAGCAGACTCTTATATTTAATGTAGCAACATTTTAGATTCTGTGTGATCTATATGAAGGGATCTTGCACAGTCATAACCTTTGGAGCTGTATTTTATTTGGTGAAAATGAGTGTGGGTAAAATTCAGCAATACTAACTGGACTGTGGGTGTGTCCTAATGATTCCGATTCAGTGTGACTGAATATTTTTCTAATTTATTTTTTAATCAGTAGGAGATATGATTAATTGTCCTGTCTGGGCCTGAAGAGACACAAATTTGCCTTTATTAACTCCTTGTTCTCCTATTTCAAGAAATACAATAGTGAATGCAACAAGGTGCTTCAGGTGCCAAAATTAATCAGTGCTGATTCCTGAATTCTCAAAGTAATTTTGACTATCCGTATTAGAGTAAGCTGTGGTATTTTATTTCCCTGTGCATGTATCTGTGAAGAGGCTTTGTTCCACTGCATTCATTTTATATATTGTACTTAATGCGTATTTAAGCCTGAAAGGCTCCATCTCTACTGACAACAGATGGACTCTTCTCTCGGCTTGTAATGCTAATCTAAGTTAGATGCGCAATGTGTGCTGATGAAGTTGGTGACCTTTCTGTGAAATGCAGTTGTTCAAAGATGACGCCCCAGTTTTGTAAAGCAGAATTTCCCTGATGTTCAGCTAAAGTTCAGTCTCCAAAAATTGATGGTATCGTGTTCCAGAAGAGTTCTCACATCGTGTATTCAGGCATCCATCTCAGATTCTGGGGTAAAAAAGCAGCATGCTGTTGTAGAGGAGTGACTTGCACAATAAGGCAGCTTAAGTAGCCAGGATGCGTGCAAGTCAAGGGATGAATGTGTCTCTTGCCTGGAAGGAGAAGGACCAATTTGGTTTAAGTGTCCCTATTTATTAACTTATGTAGCATCTACAAAAACTATTCAAGGGATTTATTGTAGCAATATGCATACAAGAAAAAGAGGAGTGAGTCATCGAAACGGCATCATTGCTATCCACCCTCTTTTTTGCCTTTTTAATTACTCAGTAATAAAATTGAGATCAGACAGCTCTGCCTGGGATCCTGGCCCCCAGGGAATCCCTGACATGTTCCTAACAGGCCTGGGAAGGGGAATTAACAAAAATGAGCCTTGTGCCACAGTTGCAATCGGCACCACTGTTGCCATACCTTGAGGAGCTCACTAACAGAAAAAGCAGCTCCTTTTGTGTTAGCACACAGCGTGTCTCCTTTTACGTACAGATTGTCCCTCCCCAGTCCCCACAGTTGGGTTTGAAAA
This sequence comes from Calidris pugnax, assembly GCF_001431845.1. Taxonomy (NCBI): domain Eukaryota; kingdom Metazoa; phylum Chordata; class Aves; order Charadriiformes; family Scolopacidae; genus Calidris; species Calidris pugnax. The sequence continues at coordinate 2,112,787 of NW_015090783.1, read as the reverse complement.
GTCTGCCTTGTCTGATGGGATTCTGGTTAATGAGTTGAAGCCTTGATGTGTGCTGATCAACTCAGCCCTGAGGAACCTCTTGTTGCCCCTTGGCCCGCAGATGACACGTCCCAGCTCCGGGTCCGTGAGCCGGGATGAAGCACCCACTTGCAGCTCATCCTGCCAGGGAGGGGAGGCTGGTGGGGTCGGTACCATGGGAACTGGCACAGAGCAGGATGTGAGTCAACACCAAGCAGAGTTCCTCACAAGTGCTTCCCATACATACACACACGCATTTCCTCGCAGCTCAGTGGGCGTAACCAGAGCCAGAGAAGATTTCTCCTCGCTGGCTTCCCACTCATCCTCATTCACTGGTAAAGATAGTGACAAATACAGTAATATCTAATATCTATCCTGTAATGAATGCTAATAACGGGAGTAATATCCCATGCAGTGATTACTTGAGCAGCAAGAAGGGCTGTAATTAAACCTCTCAAGGAAATAAGTTTAATATTTAGATTAAGTTGCTGGAGGAGCTTTGAGTACAATCGTCCTCCTAATTCTCCACCAGCATGTGGTGCCTGCTTGTGCTTTCCACTTGCTCTGAACAGGTAGCTCTGCCCTCCCTTGTGCAGGGAAATGGGGATTTACTCAGATTCTTTCCACAGCTGAAAAAGGAAATGGCATGCTGATGCGAAGTTTCCAGGTCACTCTCTTTTTATGGTCAAAGTGTAAATAGAAAACTCCTAAAAATAATTGGAGTCTTTGCCTGGCTCTGCACTTAGTCCCCTTCATGTATTTTTTTTAAGATATTGCTCAGATTTGCTGAAAAGATCAGTATATTTCATAATCTTTTTATTCCCCATCCTAGGATTCTTCCAACTAATTATTTTCTTGGTAACTGTATAGCAAGAAGAAAGGAGGAATCCTAGTCTGGGACTCTGAAGATTTACAGCTTTTAGATTTTCAAGACATCTGTAATTGCTGCTGTTATTATTATGGTTATAACTCTTTATTAAATTTACAAGCCCAGAATTTTCAGGAAAGAAGTACTCGGCACAGAACAATAAATAAATTAGAAAGCACTTAACCTCTGTAACAGTAAAAGATACATCCTCAATGTGAAAAAATAAAAGAGAAATGAAGGGGGCAAAAAAAAAGGAGCCAGCAACCCATACCAAAAGCATCTTTGGAAGATTTTTGGTTTCCTGGGTGTCCAGGCAGGAGCTCCAGGGCTCTGTTTCCATCCAAAGAACCTGCCAGGATGAAGCATGAAGCGTGGGAGCTGCAGGGTGCCCTTCACAGCTCGTGCTGGGTCCAAGTTCTTGTCCAGTAAAGGAGCCACCAGGCTGCTGCTGTCTTAGAGGACCTCTGGTTTGATACAAGCATTTTTGGGAGCCCTTTCTCAGATCCAGACTGGCCTCCCTGTGTTCAGGCTTGGGCTGAGAGCGAGCTCAGCCTCCCACGGGGGAAGTCCACGCGTGTTGGATAACCTCACCCAGCCCAGCAGGCACGGGGGGTGTCTGGTGGGGAATCTGGGGTAAATTCATCTGGTGCTACGGCTGCTGATGGCTGCTCAAAGGAATTGAGCGAGGGGATGCAGAAGATCCTGAGGTAGGAGGGAAATGGCAGACACATGTGCTCAGTGTGATCAAACAAGTCTCATCTCCTAAGGAAATCAGGCTAAAGATATCCCAGGGAGTTCACGTTTCCTTTATTACTCATGCCTTTTTAGGTGTTCAGTCCCATTAACAATAGCAATCCTTGTCGCTGCTTCCCCCAAAGACCTCCAGCAGCTTTCAGACAGGTCTGGGAGGATCCTAGTAGCAAATGTTATTTTGTCTTCTCTCCTGGACTGGAACATACTGGCTGCTTTAGCATCATCAAAAAGCATGGCAAGACGGACATCAAACTTGGTACCTGAAACGGTGGCATTAAAAATCTGTGTTATTTTTTCCATGCCTTTAGGTGTTTTGTTTGTTGAAAACATGCAACTACAACATTTTTTTTTAACTTTGATTTCTATGTAACAAAAGCTGGTAAAGTATAATGTTTTATTATGGTTTAAGCCGTTCAAATGTTTATGAGATTACGTAGAGTTATGGGGGCCTTTGTTTTATTTAAAATTCCGTTCTGTGCTCTTGTTTGTATACATATTTGTGTGTGTGACTTTCAAAAAATCTGTTTTTTAAAGAGGACTTGTCTGACAATGAGGAAATGTTCCCGAAAGAAATAACCAAATGGAGTTCCAATGATCTGATGGATAAAATTGAAACCCCTGAATGTGATGATGTCCAGGGTAAGTGTATTTTTTTTAAGAAAAAACTGCATGTGATATTTTACAGTATTTCCAGGTAATTGTTACAGCTACAGTCTGAAAAAGGTAAAACTTGTTATCTTCATCTCACAAAAGGAGAAGCTGAGACAGAGCATAAAGATGACTGGCCAGTACTGCTAAAAAAGAATTGCCTAGTGGGAGATGGGGTAGCTCTTGATTCTCTTTTATTTTCCGCATTGGGTAGGCTCCTCTGTGCAACAGCCAGGATTCTTTAATATAATGATGAAATATTCCAGCTCTGTCTTGAATTACTTGAATTTCTCCTGGCTCTTCTTTCCTCTTGCTCCATCCTTTGATCTTGTCTATATCTGCCTTGGTTTTATTTTCTGCTCATCGTTATGAAATTTTGAAAGGAAGCTGGCTCCTCAGCCAGATCAATTCATGTAGCAGCACAGTGGAAGATGACACTTAGGCTTTCTGGTACAAAGTCGGTCTGTGTAAGCACAGACATATGAACACATCAAATCTCTGCTACCCCAGCACAGTTCAAGCAATTCCTATTCTTGTCCCACAAACCGATCATTTCTGAGAATTGCGCGGGGATTTCCCATTGTTGCCATGCTTAATGAAGCAGGGATGCTGGGTCCTTGTAATGAGAGAAGAGCTCGATAATGTCCTCAGCGCTTCCCAAGCTTATGAGAAACTGCTGGAAAATAAGTTCTCAGGTGGGAAGAGGTGGGAGGGAGGGAGAAAGCAATTTGATGAAATAATTAATGAAATAATAATGGGGGGCATTGGCACAAACACTGTCTTTATGGAAGAGTGTCTGCCAAACAGCATCTTGCAGTGCTGATGTTTTAAACCTCTGTGCTTCCAGGTGACTTGTATCACGAGACATCAGCAGAGTACCACGTTGGCTCCAGTGTGGAGAGGCTCAGCATCATTGAAGTAAGTGCTTCAGTTTCTTGTAAAGGGATCCTTTGTTGCTGGGAGGTGTCCGTGTGTGGTAAATGGGGTAAACCCTTTGCTGCGAGCGGTGTATTGTCTTGTGTGTGGTTCAGAGCCACACCGACATGCTGTGTGCTTCAGGGTCAGGTTTAAGGGATTATTTCACCCGTCTTTAGAACATCATATGGAAAACGCTCTGTAGTTTGCAGGCAGTGTCAGGTATCCAGCTGGAAAAAATACTAATCCTGTGGGGATAACTGCTGCCTGAGGCGGTGCTGTGCAGAGCTCTCCTGCTAATGCTGAATGAGCTGGCATGGACGTGGGACACAGGGACACAGCTCAGCTCTGGCCCACTCTTCAGAGCTGCTGAGGGTCCTGTTTGGAAACCAGTTACAGCACAGTCTGTGTCAGCACTCTGGATAAAATAATAAATAAATAATGCCTACCTATCCCAGCTTTTTAGACTTGGGCATACAGGCTTTTGCAACGTGGTGTCCCCGTGATACACGGCGTTTTGGAGTGGCTGTAGTCATCCTGCCCTTAAAGCATCTGCCTGGCTGTTCTGCAGAGATGGTGTAGCTGCTTGCAGAGTGCCTGAGTTACATCGTGGTCTGTCAAAGACTGTGAGCGTGGTTTTAGTATTACTCTGTGTGCCAGGCTGTAAGTTCATAGTGGTTTGGCTTTTTCATAATAGACTGAGAGCTCAAAGGCCATGGGGAGAGTGTGTGGCTGGGGATGGGAACAGCTCTCGCCATTTCAAGATAAGCAAGTCACAGCCCTAAGACTTCTCTTAGAGCTCAAGGTGGTATGGAGAACTTATTGTCGTCTTCAGAGGGCTGTACAGACTCAACTCCCCCATGTTTCTGCCTTCATTTTAGTAGAACAAACTTCAAAGAGAGATGAAAAAGACAGTTATTTGTACTTGTTCACAATTAGCCTACTACAATAGCGTGAAATTCCTAGCCACCATTGCAGGGATTTTCCCCTTAAGAGCACCCATCACCAAAAGGTAGTTCAAGAGTCAGGCATCTTAAGAGACTCCGGATCTTACAAGAAAGTTCTAAATAGCCACCTCCACCCCTAAACTAATCAGCAGTTGCTTGCATGTTCCCCACTTCCTTCAAAAGCAGAGGTTAATGAACTGAAAGGGAAAGGCGCCTCCACATGACTGCTGATAAACCTCTGGATGACCTGAGCTTGGTGACTCATGTTGTTCTCCAAATGAGCACTTAAAACATTTGTCTGAAAGCAAAAGTAGTGCTGAGATACTGAGAGAGCTCCTCCCGTGCCTCCAGCCAGGCAAAAGTTCACCTTGCAGGGGCTGTAAACTGGAATCAGAAAAGGTTTAAAGAGCAGGCATTAATACAGTGTAATGGTACTAAATAATTAAAGGCCATTCTTATGCAGGAGGTCTGGAAAATCTTTATTACAGACTTGGATGTGAATTTTAATACTTCTGGTGGGCTGTGTATTAAGACATGCTTTAACATTATCTGGTAAAAATGTAAGCTAGTTGTTAGGTTGCTAATGTGTGCCTGGGCATGCTTCCCTCCCACCAGCAGGCTTGTCAGGGGCTCAATCACTGCTCAAAGGACAACAGGTGACTAAAGATGCTAAAATGAGAAAAATTTGCCAAATGGAAAAATACTGCTGCCCTCCACCCCTTCCACACCCGCTCTGGCTCCACAGGGAATTGCTCAGGATGTTCTGCTCGCACAAGGGATAAGGCACAGGAGGAAAGATCAGCGCCTGCTTTCATGTATCTCAAAGGTGTGGGGTGGGGGATTTGAGTCCACGTGGGAGCTGTAAGCAATGAAAGCCCTGGTAATGAATAGATATTAAAAATAGTTACTGCTCCATTGTTTATTATATGTGACCAGTAAAAGTGGATGCTCTTGTACCTTCTCCTGGGGCATCAGGATTGGGCTCACAGCCATCCTGTTAATGATAGCCCACTCTGGAGTTCAGATATAATTCTTTCCTTCCCCCAAACTACAGCCTGTTTAGGCAAGGAAATGCTTCAACATAATACACGCATGACCTGGCAGCCAAAGTAAAAAGCTTTACTGTGTTCGTGCAGCAGTCTGCGAGCCAGATGTTGGCCAGTCCTTGGGTCATAAGGTCTTGAAGTTTTTTTCTCTTCAGTTCCTCTTTTGCAACACTATAAGCAAATCTAGAGTCTTATTTATAACTTCTGTGGTAGGCAAGCAGGCACAATGACTGATTTCTTCCCACAACTTCTTTACCCAGTAACTTGCCACTTGCTGACCTGTTTGCCCTTGTTCTTTTAATTTTGCTGAATGTGTTTTAGTGTCAACTGCTGCAGCTGAGCTCAGCACCCCAACAGAAAGCAACACCCATCTTTTATTTCTTTATTTTTCCACCCTAATGCACACAAGTAATGTCTTTACTGCTGCCACATTTTGCCTGGTTACAATTTTATGCAATTTTTTTCTTTTTTTTACTTTCAGCATTCCTTCTGCTGAGGGCACTTATGCTGAGGCTGTGTGTGTGCATTTGTGCACGCACGTGTGCAGGATGAGAGATGTGGAAGTTTAGACTCTTGCACCTGCACTGTCATTTGATTTAAGTGCCTCTCTTCCTTCCCTACCTTTCTTTACTCATCTGCACTGCATTTGAGAGCAGGCATTTCATTCTCTAGCTTTCATTAGCTTTGCAAAACAAATCAAGCTGAACTCTTTCAGTCTCTGTCCTTCTGTGGTCCTTCTCACACGGCTCTTGTCTTTGTGTGGAGATGGCCCAAACTGGACTCAGCCTGCTAGATCGGGGGTGCCAAGGCCCTGTATCATGGCTAATACTGTTTCTGCTGGAAATACCTTGCTTCACAGGTTGCTGTTTGCCTCATACATGACTGGACTTGATGTGGATAGTGTGTTTATTGTACACACCGTATGTGAGCTTGGGAGAGAAAAAATTCCAAAATGTGCAAAAAATGCACTTGGACCAAATATAATCTCTTTGCAAAATAAGCCTTTGTACTGTGCTCTCTTTCGTTCCCACCTAGGATGAATCAGTGCAGCCATTAATGCAGCCAAGCAAAATCCATGTTCTCCTCTTGGTACTTCACGGAGGGAACATCCTGGACTCGGGAAGTGGTGATCAGAGCTCTAAGCAAGGGGATGTCAACACCATCACGACAGTGTTTGACACAGTGATGAGGGTACATTACCCAGCTGCTCTTGGGCGCATTGCCATCAGGCTAGTCCCTTGCCCAGCCATCTGCTCTGAAGCATTTTCACTGGTGTCCAGGTAAGTTGATGCTACTTTGTCATGGAGAGAAACATACAGAATTTCACTCTTTTGTTTGTTTGTTTCTTTCTTTCTTTTCTTGCATCCCTGAAATGTTCTGTGTGTTGTATTGAAAGCTCTGACCACGCTTTGAGAATGCACTTATTAATATACTAGCAAGGCATTCAATCTCGATTTCATACTTAGCTGCAGTGAATACAGTAATCATGCAGTAAGAGTTCTGAGATTGATTTATTCTAATTAATCCAATAAATACTAAGGCTTTAATTCCTTGTCTGAGAGTTGTTCTATCAATGTAACTATGTTGTCCTTGAAGATTTACGTTTGATGGGAGGGAAAGATTTATTAAGCTCTCACCCATTCACCATGGAATAAATAGCCTTTCTATCTTGAGGCTTTTTTTTTTAATGAGCCACAATACTGACTGTACTGTCTGCAAATGGTTTTCCCTGCACTGCATGTTAGGCTGAATATTTCCAATGTCTCTTTCCCTATGTAGCCTCAGCCCATATAGTTATGATGAAGGCTGCCTGTCCAACAGCCAGGACCACATTCCCCTTGCTGCACTCCCTCTGCTAGCGACATCGTCCCCACAGTACCAAGAAGCAGTAGCCACAGTCATCGTCAGAGCCAACCAGGCCTACAGCGAGTTCATCAGATCCCAGGAGGGCATGTCATTCAATGGCCAGGTGAGCCAGAGGCTGTTTATAGCCACAATGAAAGGAAGAGCAAGTGAAGCAATTTCCTTCTGAAGCTCTCTTTTCCATTAATCTCTCAGGAGGGATGGAAACATGACAGTGTTGAGCTGCAATAAGAAAGTGTTGTGCTTCCATTTCTTTCTTTCTGAGAGAGAGAGATTATTGCTTATGTTCTGGCTTGAACCTTTGGGATTCAAAGCAAAGACTGAGCTTGTGTTCAGAAATGAAGCTACAAAGCTGTGAAGTTAATCAATTTTCAGCATGACACACCTTTCCAAATCAGGAATGCTACTTTTGTTACTGAGCACCATCTCTGCACCCCTTGCAAACCAAGGCTGTTTAGGCATTCCCATCTTTAAAGGACCTTCAGCAGCTCGTGCTGGAGCTGTCGCAGAAGTGGGTTTCTTTTTTGAGGTGACGCAGCTGCTGCACCCCATAAAAGACCATGACTGAGCCTCCGTGAGCAAAGTGACTCTCGCCCCACGAGGTTTGAGCTATTGGAGTGGCTGTCACATTGCACTGATGTAGAGTGATTTATCCACCCTGAGCTTGTTCCCAGCCAGCGCTGTGACTGGGCACCCAGACAGCCCTCTCCTACCCAGGGCTCTCAGTCCTTTATCGTGCCTGTCTGCTCAATACCCTTGAAGGCAGGACAGCGTTATCTCCTCAGGGGACAGAAGCACAGGGAAGTTTGCCTGAAGTAGCATGGACAGCTGGCGAGGAGGCAATCAAGCTTGGTTTTCTGAGGCTGGAGTTAGCGCTGTGATCAGTGCTGTGTGTTGCTTTCACTCCTGTCGGCTGGTGGGGACAGAACCCCTGAGCTGTGTTAGCTAATGAGAGTCTGCAGGGTATGAGTGGATGTTCATTGACAGAATAGCTTTACTGATGAAAGTGCTGGGCATCCTGTTACTGCAGCTTTCCTAGGTATAATCCAGCACTCTGTGTCATCCCTCAATTAAAGTCAAGGGACTTTTTTTTTTTTCCTCCTTCCCCGCTTCTGTTGCCTTTCCAGGTCTGCTTGGTAGGGGACTGTGTTGGAGGAATCCTGGGATTTGATGCCTTATGCTACAGCAATCAGACTGTGTCCGAGAGCCAGAACAGCAGTCGGCGAGGAAGCGTTGTGAGTGTCCAGGTAATGCTGGTTCCCAGCATCTACTGGGAATAGGTCTGCTGGCCACAGCACCTCCATGATGGCCCTCCATGGCCCCTGCTTCTAGTAAGGATCTTTTCATGAAACACCAAAGACTCTTTTCCTTACCAATGGCAAACATGTGCCTTAAGGTGTATATGAGTCTCAATTTGGGTGCGTTTGCTCTGAACGGGGGATGCCTTACCCTCTGGTGTGAAGCATCACCACACCCTTGGGAAATGGTTTGGTCTGAGGTACTGTGTTGCCTTCAACTGGGTTTTGGGGTAGATGGGGAAAGGAGGGTGAGAGGAGACAGTTATAATGTGGGTGTATTTTTGATTCAGCTGTTAGAGTGCTAAATCTGTACATTTCAAATCCTAGGATACGGACCTTCTGTCTCCTGGAATAACGGTGAACAACAGCTATTGTTCCAGTGGCTCTAATCTGGAAGCCAGCAGACACCTCAGCAGGAGCAACATTGATATTCCCCGTAGCAACGGAGAAGATCCAAAGAAGCAGCTGCCACGAAAAAGGAGTGATTCATCAACCTATGAACTGGACACGATAAAGCAGCATCAAGCCTTTCTTTCAAGGTAAGATTTTGAAGGAACAGAACCAGCAATATTCTGGAGCTGAGGCTGGTGCATCTGTGGAACCCAAATGTTGCTTTGTCATCCTGTGATAAGCAAGGTGGAGGAAAGTGTTTAATTTAGATTAGAGGGGTATAGATTTCAGTGTGCTGTATATGAAAAAAACCCAAAAGCTAACCACACTCTTCCTGAGTGGCAGCCAGAGAATCCAGCTGCTCTACTGCATCTGTATCACAATGAAGGAGCCCTTCATCCCGTTGCCTGACAGCCAAGGCAATCAGGTAACTGCTTTTTTGCTGTGCTGCAAGCTCAGGATGGAGCTCATAAAGCAAATGTAGAAATTGTGTGAGAGAAGACGGTGAAGCAGAACTGGGGATCCAGTGTTGCATTAGTTTCAAAGCATCTCTGAAAGTTCATTTTTGAATTGGGTGGCCTGTTCTTGGATAAGGTGGGGGTGAGCCAAGTGTCCTTTAGTTTTGGCCTAGTTGAAGTGTGAAAGTCAATTGTGGTCCCTTTCCTGTCTCAGGAGCAGGTTTCTGCTGTCGTGTGTGAAAGTCAATTGTGGTCCCTTTCCTGTCACAGGAGCAGGTTTCTGCTGTCGTGGTGGGATGCTCTGGATGAGACATCCTGAGCCCTAGCTGGTTGGCTGGTTCATGGGGCAACCTTCAACTGCATGTGAGGATTGTTGTGTCTGTGTGACTATTTGGCAAAGGAGCCCGTCCCCTGTACGGAGCAGGGACAGGGGATTGTATTCTGTCCCCTGCCAGAGCTGCTCCATTGCACCAAGGTCATGTTTCAAATTTGTTACTCGCTATCGAAGACCCCAGTATCACATTCCTGAGCTGCTTCAAATGGACTTTGAGGAACGTATCCGTTAACATAAATGATGAAATTTTCATAGCAGTCTTTCCATTGCCGCTGATCGTTCATTGATTACTTCAGAAAGCCCGGAGGCTTTTTCTGACTGAAAGATCTTCAGCCTGCGGAACTGGGAAGCCCAAATGTCTTCCTCCTTCCAGAGGAGCTGCAACATCCTCTTAATCCCTCTTCCCCCATGTCCCAGGTATGGGGGAGCAATGTTGCCTCCACAGCAAACACCATTATTTGCAGTGCATCTGTGCTCAAGGCTGTTCCTTTTGCCCTGTGCCAAGTTGAAGGGTTGTCCTGCACTTCTGCCCCTCTTTCTCTACTTCCAGTCATTGCTCTAGCACAGGGACCCGACCTGCCATGTCAGGGCTCCTTTTATAAAAGATTTGTAGGAGAAGGTATCGAAGTGAATGTCGTTGCTGCCCAGAGATACTATATTCAGAAAGACAACTGCATTTACAAAAACCACAACAAGCTTCTCAGTTATTTCCAGCAGGTTAATAAAAGGCAATCAGTCTCTTGTTCATACCTTATCAAAACAGCCTCCTGTATTACAGGAGAAAATACTAGTCGTGCAAAAACATGCTCTTTCTCCTCCTTGTTCTTGACCTCAGGGGCATGGACTGAGCTAAGGAAAGGGGGCTGCAGTCTCGCTGCAGTTTGACATCTAGTTCAGAATAAGCTCTGGACCTGAGGTGGATAATGGATTGCAGAGTTTGTTTTTTCAGATAGCTTTGTCCTGGTCCTTCCTGCTCCATCTCTGAAGGATTGTGCCTGCTCCAAACATGAAGCACTTGGAGGTCCCTGGCAAGGGCTGTCAGTGTTTGGTGCGCTGGTGGATTGGTGCATCTTTACTTCTTTTAGAGTTTTATATCTTTTTTATTCTACCTTTAGACGTCGTGTCAAAAATTAGTCTCTTCCCACAGCTCAAGAGGAAGATTCCTTCAGGGAAAGGGGCAGGTTGGAGCTTCTGTATGAGCACTTCTCCCTCTCAGCTCCACGGTGCATGGGAGGCTGGGGTGCAGTGATTCACCTCTTCCCCTCCTGCGTGAGGGCAGGGTGTCACACCCGGACACGTCCCCTGGACCTTGTGCTTACAGCCATCATTACCCAGCAGCGCAGTCATCAGCAGAACGCCCCTTCGGCCTCTCTGTCACTGAGTAATGATTTTCCCATACGAAAACCAAGCCCTGATGTGACGCAGCTTCGTGCAGGAGACTGGCAGAACAGAGCCAAGTTTTCCTAATGGGCACAGCAGACAGGCAACCTGGCATACAGGGGCCTTTCTCTCCGATTGCAGATTTCAGCTTGTGCCAAAGACACTCATTTTTATTCATGTATCAGACCTACCCGCTTCTCTGGGATAATGCCCAGCAAGCCAGAGCAGCATCTGGAGATTACAATCACACATTTATTTTTAAATTCAGTCCTTCTGCACAACTACATTATTTCTGGCTGTGCTGTACTTGTATTATTGTAAATGAGTTGATTTGCTTCTGAAATCCATAAGCTCTTGTTTAATTAATGCACACAGTACATCTGCTGCTTTTTAAAGGGAGAACAGGGCACTGTAGGTTGCTTGGAGCATGACGGATTCAGAGTTCCCCTTGGCTCTCATTTCTTTGATTGCTAAAAAGACTATGAAGTTCCCAGTGAAAGGAGAGAAGCTGTCCAAATTGTTTAGTGGTACGAGTGCTCTCATTCTCTTCCATTCCCCACGAAGAGATGCTGTGGGAAGTGGGTGGAAGACACCAAAAACCCCTTGCAACCATCCTGCCATAACACATCTGCAATCAGGATAGTCTTTCCTTTTGTGCCTTCCTTGGAATCGTGATGGTGTTGTCCTGGGTTTGGCAAAACTGAATGTGTTCTGAATAACTTCGTATTCCTCACACACAGCACACTTAATGCATTGCAGTCTTGTCAGCTAAGATAATTGTAGCTTCACTGAAGGTGGCTTGTTTCTGAATGTGTTTCAACGTTGCACGACTTGGCAGCGTGATCTCAAGGAAGATCGTTCACCTCACAGAAATGGGAACACGCTCATTTTATCTGTCACTGCTGTAACCTCCCGTTCCGCTCACTTTTGACATCACTGTTTTGACTTTCCGTGATATGTATGTCTGGCATAAGTAGGGTTGTTATTTCTCTGCAGTTGGTAACTGGGAGAATAGTACCGTGCGTGTCTGCACCTTTAGAGACTAGATGACAGTGCAGCATGAGAAGAAGCTGTTTTAGCATCCGTTGGGAGCAGCAGAAGTGCTGTCTCTGCAGTAATGCATTATTTGCAAAAGCAGGAAAACAAAGTCTGAGGAAAACCCGTTTTTTTTTTTTTTTTTTCAAATGTGTGAGTATTTGCAGCTGCTCTTTAATTGAATGGGTGTCCCAGAGGAGGAGTGTGTGTGAGCAACTGCTCTGGTGCTACAGATGGTGGGGAGCAAGCAGCCCTGTTTCCATGAGCAGCGCTGGGACATCACTGTCCAACTATTGCATACAGAGACATGGCAAGTGCTGGTGGCCACCTGGGATTTTGACTGAGGGCCACAGAGCTGGCAAGAGACTGTTGCATTCACATCATTCCTGACTCCAGGCCAGTAAACCTTCATATCCAACCCCTCTGCTGCATCCTTTTATCCTACATATTTTATAGAACCTGTTCAGATGCTTTTTAAAGTGTTTGTAAACACCCTGTTAAGTCACTGCTGGTATTCCATCTTCAACTCTCTGCTTCTAATTATAACGATGATAACCCAGCAAGGCTGCTGTCTGAATCTGTGGAACCTGGAGAGCAGAAGAAATTGCAGCTTAATGCTTTTTGGGTGGTAACAGAAGAATCTCAGAAACCCTTTTGTGAACCAGGTTATTAGTGTTACCCACCTGTCGTTTCGCTGTCTAATCCCAGATGTAGACTGCAAAGAAGCACCTCTTCTTAACGTGGGGGTGGATTCCCAGGATTTTCATCTAGAGTTCCTGCTGCTTCTTCCTTGGTATCTAAGTGATACGTGAATCTAAATCTCTGAGTCAAGCCTGTGTATTGCCCAGCCTGCACTGCACACAGGGTGAATTTTACAGAAGAGATTTGACACTTGAAAGAAGAAGGGAAAGCCAGACGTGATTTGTATCATTACTCTTCTCAAGTACAGTTACCTGGAGTTGTTGGGCTGGAATTGAGGAGTTTGGTAATAACTCGACAGGTGTGGCCTCATGGGCAGAAGACAAGTCCTGGGTACATGATAAATACAATTTGCCCTGTAGTCACTGAGTTAATTACCCCAAATTCCCATTCTCAGTGAATGCCCTACACATGCATGGAAGCTGTGGTGCAGCTCGGTGCACTAGAATACTAGAAACCCTCTTGCAGATTTTGATATATCTTTTTGTCTCTCCTCTCCTGTTTTCTTTTTTCCTTTTCAATCCTATAACATTTGTCCAACTATTTCCACGAGGAAGAAATGGGTAAGCACGGCTTTCCGTAACATTTGAGAATGGGTGATGGAAGGAACTCAAATGTTGACAACCAGAAAGCATAGCAGTAATGTGTGTAATGGAGTGAATCACTGCAAACCTGCTTTTTTCCCTGCTACTCTAGTAATTTTGGCTTGCTGGTTATTTCATCTTGCAAATAACTATCCTGCTAGCATCCACCAAGATTTTGACTCCTCAAAGAAAGCAATTTTGAGGAGATAGGAGTGTGTAAATGAACCCACTTGAAGCTTAGGTTTGTACGGTCTAAATTATGCCACTGTAATGGGGTAATTGGGGGGACGTTTTACTGACCAGTAGAACTACAGTACTGAGGCATGGTGGGTTGATTGGCACAGTCCCTTCACTAAAGAGGTAGAAATTATATTCACTGTCAATCACTTATCTGGCCTTGAATTAAGAAGGAACAGCATAAAAAAAAAATTTCACTTTATTTTCTGTTCTTGTCCCAGTTTACATTCTAGTGTGCTGAAAAACGACCCAGGATCCAGGCGATCTAGTAGCTCTACTATGTTGGATGGAGGAAATATTGGAAAGTTTGAATTTGAGATCACTGACTTCTTCCTCTTTGGTTCTCCCTTGGGTCTGGTTCTCGCACTGCGAAAAACTGTCATTCCAGCTCTTGACAGTAAGTCCTAATGTAAACTGCTGAGCGCACGTAATAGATGGTGTAAGCACCTTCTGGTACAAATATAGTATTCTGATGAGACAAACTGGTAAAAACCAAACATCTATATATACTATTTATTGCATCATAAGGAAGCAGATCACTGTGTGCTCTAGCCAGTACTGATTATACAATTTATTTGCAATGTACTTCCAAACATTAAAAATACTGTGCGATTTTTGAGTCTATAAATATTGTGATAAATTGTTTCAACTGACTAGACTGGAAGATGAGTGAGATGATAAATCTTTAGTGCTTTTTTTTAACCCAACAGTTGTCCTTTTTACAGACAAATATTTACAAGAATCTCATAAAAAAACTTTTGATGCTTGAGGGTTTTTTTTTCTCCATCTTCTTAGTCTTTCAGCTCAGACCAGCTTGTCAGCAGGTCTATAACCTGTTCCACCCTGCAGACCCATCTGCTTCACGTCTCGAGCCTCTTCTGGAGAGGAAGTTTTATCTTTTGCCCCCCTTTAATATTCCCCGTTACCAGAGGTTTCCACTGGGTGATGGCAACTCTGCTGTTCTGGGTAAGTCACTTTGGATCCATATTAGCTGTCTGAAGGGTTATATCTACACTTACATTAAATTATCAAAGCAATTGGGAATGACAAGAAAGCGAATTGGCCCTATAATGTTAGCTTTATTCCAAATTTTCCAGAAAAGTAGTTTTCTTGTGACAAAATCAGTGCCTTGTGACCCATATGCCCTTTATTTGTCACACAAAGGCCATCAGCTGCTGAGAGTCATGATGTGGTGACCTCTCTGCAAAGGTCCCTGTTTTATACCCAAGCTGGTGCTTGTGGTTGAGACTGAATGAAACATGATTAACTCAGCAGAGTTTAGGACTTCAGTGTTTGGAGGGCCAGGGAAGATTGGAAGGAGCAGAGTCAACAGTGAGATAATGAGATGATTTACTTCATTGCAACATGTGCTTTTTCACAGGACAGGCTACTGCAGATTGGTGGGCTGGTGACAGTGCCTTGCCCTTGCCAATGAGACATTTTGTCTCAGCATACCTAGGATTCCTCTGCCATCAGTGGCCTCTTCACTTGCTCTACCCCAATTGCAGCAGTAACGAAGTCTGAAATGGCTGTGTGCATGCCCTTTTGTCTTATTGGGTTGCATTTGAAACAACTGTGTCCTGACCATGCCCTGCCTCAGCTCCCATTACATCGGTGCTCTTGCAGTTGATCTAATAAAATAAATTATATTTCCTACCATCTTCACCTCACTTCTGTCCCGAGACTCTCATGGTCTGTTGCCATTTCAGTGCAGGCTCTCATTGCAAGGAGCTCTCAGGGAAGCTCATCCCCTCGCTGTGCAGAACTAAATTTGACCTTTCTGCTTCACCTAAAGCTTTGGTTCCCTGGCAGGGTCAGGGCTTTGAGCCAGGAAGAACTGCTGCACCAGAATTTTTTCCCTTGTTAGAGGTTGTTAGTCGATAGCTACTTAAAGGCAACATTGCAACTGAGATTCACTACTATAAAGCTAGACCTCAGCACCCAGGAAATCATGCTGGCAAACCAGAGTAGAATATCAAAGCCACCAGCTAGAAAGATTGGGATTTGATTGTTGGGCTTTTTCCCAAAAGCTCTGGTAGCTTTTCATTTGTTTAATAATTGAATCATCCAGGACTAAATGAAGAGAAATATATATGTAGAGCTGAATAATTCAGGTGATACTCTGCATCACTTTTAAATTGAAAATGCAAAACAGCTGTCTACTATGTAGCAGTATCTTTAAAGATTGTATTGTAATTGCTGAATCTGGAGGTCTGATTTGTTAAATGGATATAAACTAAAACCCAAGTTTAATAAAGTGAATAAAATACTTTCTGCAGGCCCCACTCACTTGTCAAATTTAGAAAAGATCTTGCTGCAACACTTTTTAAAAATGGATCCACCCACAATTACATTTGTACCCGGTTCGGTTACAACAGCTCAGGGAATCTATAGCAACTTGAAAAGCAATTTGCTTTTTGGGTATATTCTAGGTATCAGCTACAAGTAGCTTCTTAAAAAAAAAATCCTAAACATCTTACCTTATTCCTCTTAAATACATTTTAAATCCCCTGTTCTCACTGAAGCCAGAGGTAGAAGTCCCATTGACACTGAGCAACCTGTGTTCTGGTTATCATTCCGTGCAGCAGCAGGGATCTTATTAGTTTGCTGTGTCTCCCTAGACCTTTGTTGAGTTGCCTGTGTGTAGAGAGACACTTGCGATGTAGTGGAGAGGAGTTAAACAGTCAATTAGCTCAACTATAAGAAGGGTAGAGTGATTTCAAAACCCTCTCCAGGTTTGAGTCTTGTTATTTTAAGAGGTGCTGTTCTGCTGTGATGAATTAAACTGACAAAAAGGCAGCTTTAAATTCTCTTCTCATGTAAAACAAAGCCTTTTCATTTGCTTATCATAAAATAACAGGCTATTCCTTTCCATTAGGGTCAAAATTTCAGTGTTGTGATTTACACATTACCCAGAAGGACTGTTCTAACCATGATTTGCAAAGTTGCTACTGAAGTTAGTGTTCACTGTAGGGCACTCCAGAAGAGTTAATTGCTGCTATAATTAAGCTATATGATTTGTGATCACGTAAAATTCAGGTGCTCAATTATAATTAGTTATGTACAAAACCTTCTGTAACGCTGCTTGTGCATATTTCCTCATGCAGATAGCAAGCTTATTTAAAGTCCATGATTCAGAAAGCCTCTTAAACTTTTTTTTTTCTTTTTCCCATCTGTAAATGTTGGGTCCCTGTTTCATTATAACCAACTTGCAGAGTGAAATCAAGCTCACATCCTTGCTTACTCCTGTGCGTTGCACTGTGTAGGCTCTGAGTCTGATTAAGTAAATCTCTCCTTAGAGCGTCCTTTTTTTCCACGAAGTAAAATGATTTCTCTGGATCTGCTGGGTATTTATGGATTTGGCTCATTGGAGAAGCTGGTTAAGAGGACTCCCTTTTCTTTTGTTGTTGAAATGCCATTGTTGTGCTCTCCTCTGCTACCAGTTAATCTCTCTGATGTGAGTCTATTTGGAAAGTCACCCATGTTTTGTTTCTTTTACTCTATTTGAAGGTTGTCCTTTCATTGAAGACTCATAGTTGAAGTACTCGGTTGTAACTGTTTGTATGTTAACACTTTGTGGCCACATGTCTGTTGTTCTTTGTCCTTCTGTTTTGTTTTTTTTTTTCCCCATCTGCTTCTAGTTGAGACAATCCAGAACAATCCCATCCTCCTCATGGAAAGTAGCCCTCTGGGTGCTCTCCAGCACCAGGACAGCTTCATGGAAACAAGTATCCCCGTTCCCGTACTGAATTGGCAAGATGTTTCCAATAAAAGTGCTGGTTTTGCTGAGTGTGTGTAATCTACACTTTCGTATTGTCTGTGGTGTTGGGTACTTGGGGTGCTTTTTGGAGATCATACTGTTGCCTCCTGGAGTTGAAATCTTCATGCTGTGTCTCAGGCTGTGCCACATGAAATAACCACTTGGGATTGTGCTTGGGTATACCCTGTCTGGGAGACCCACCGTGCAAAGAGTGAGTTGGAATTAACAAACTCTGTCCCGTTCCGGTGTTGATGCTGGAAAGGGAGACTGCTGCCACAGACTTGCATTTTTCCAGCTGTGGTGGCTGCGCTGCTGGGAAGAGAAGCCTCTTTGGCACAGCGAGACAGCCCCCTGGGTGGCCCTGCTCGTGTGGTATACCCCATGTGCAGGATTCCCTGGGAATGGGGAGGTTGTCAGCAGTGTGTGTCTCCCCAGCAGTCAGCTACACTGCACTGTGGCCAGAAGTCTAATTAATGTCAGAACAGATTTTTTCCATTTGAGTATTTTACGTTTGGACACTCCTTGTGGCTCTGCTGAATACAGTGAATGAGGCTTTCAGACCCCAAGGTGGCTATACACGTTGGCTTTTTAAAATTAATTTCTCGACTTCTGCCTTAAAAGCAAAGTTTGATGCGTTTGTTTTGCCTTATTTTCCATCATAAATGCTGCATGGCCTCGTTTATTCTGGTTGTGGCTGGTGCTACATCTGCGATTTTAATGAGTCTTGACTTTGTTTTAGCTTCTTCTTCCCCGTGTGTCTTACTTGCCCGTTCTCACCCCTTTTCAGTGTTTTTCATTGAGAGCTTGGTTCTGCTGCCTTGTTTTTAACAAGCTGGCCCTTGCTGTTTATGAGCAGTCCGGCACGTTATGTGGTCATACAGGATGGCAACATTGCTGAGTATTCCAGTCTCTCCCTTTGTCTTTTGAAGATGTAGATGATTTTTAGGTATGCAGTTGCCATGTTGCCTGTGCTGTGATGTTCTGTAACAAAGCAGAGGGAACGGATCTGGTACTATTAATTAATCGCTTTGGAGGTCACTGATGAAATGCCATTTAACTGTCATCTGATATTTCTTGCTGTCAGGACAGAGCTTTTAGAAGCTTCTCTGCTTTTTACCTTGTGTGTCAAGAGCACAATATGGCCAAGCAGTGCTTGGCTTGACTGTAGCAAGTGCTGAATCCCACTCAGTTCAGCCACTGGACTGCAGGAAATTTCCAGAACCATAAAAACTTACGGACAACAGAAATCTATGTTGCTCTTGATCTCAGGGTAGCGACTGCAGTGTGCCCAGTGCTGACCAGTGACTCCAGTGCAAGCAGGGTCTGGCCTGTGCTGAGCCGCTGGCTGGCTTTTCTTTTTATTTTTTTTTAATTATTATTTTTATTGAACTTTACATGGGTTTGATTGCTTTGAGTATTTCCCGCTTCAGTGCCACAGCTCAGCCTGCAAATAGCCCATATTGAAATCTGCCATTCAGATACCCCAAGGACTTAACTCAGTGCCAGCAGTACATTAGGAGAATGGCCCAGTGCCGCTCACTTAGTGGGAAACAATTAGTAAGAACATTGACAAACGAGTCCATAGATGAAAAGGCACAGCACTAAAATGAGTATTAAAGAACCATAGCTAGGCAAAAAAAAAAGGGATTTTGCTTCTTCTGTCACCTCTTCTGGCAGTGCAGTTAAATCTCGGTTCATTGCACTGGCCCGATGGGTCCTTTGCTGGGAGAGGGTGCTCAGGGCACCGCTCCAGCCAGATCTCCTCTTCCTGAAGCTTCCTCATTCTGATAAAGTCTACCTTTGGACACAGGACAAAGTACATTTCAAACAGTGCATTAGACCGGGGACACCTCTGTCCTTATCTAGGGATCTAAAGGAACAGCTGATCATTCTATGATTCTCATCTTGATGGAAGACTTGCTACTGCTGGTCCTGGTCCAGCCATCTGACTTTACCCAGGGCTCAAAGTGCTTGCCTGAAAAACCTCAGGACTTGAGTTGTGGCCGGGAATGTCACCTCTGCAGTGCAGAAGACGTGGCCCTTTAGGAGCCGGGGTGGTTGCAGTGCTGGGGTCAGTCTGTGCTGGTGTGGCAGCACCTGTGACATCTCAGCCCCGTCCCCGCACTCCCCAAGAAAGCTCCCTTGGTTTCAAAATTGCAAGAGTGGTGCTACACAAGGGATTTGGTGCAAAGAATACTCAGAGTTAAGGAAATATGTTATTAGGTTGGTTTTTTTTTCTGTGGGTCAAGTCCCAGGGTTTCATGTGGAAGTCGCTGTCACTGCAGCTTTGGACTCGAGCTTGGCTGAAGGGGCAGTAATGCATAAAACAGGTTTTCTGTCTCTGCTTCCTGCCCTGCCTTTTCCTGGCCCTTGTTTTTTCTTAGAAACTGTCACTTTTCAGGGCGTGTAGCTTGGAAAAAGGGTGGAACATGAGAGCGACCCGAGTGGGCTGGAGTGTGGGAGCGAGCACTTCATCCCCTGCAGAGCAGACTCCTGCCACCAATGCAGGCAATAGTTCAGTGGCACTAAAACAGTTTAGGCTTTTATAGGGCTGAAAATTACTCCGTTGGTGACACTAGCTGGGATGGTGTTGGAAGAGCTATTGAGGTTGGGGTTTTTTTGCTTCAGGCTCATTGTATTAAAAAATCCCCAGTCAGGCCCAGGAAAGCGAGACTGACTAAAAAGAGCAAGCCCAAAATACCACTGTTTCTTCCTTTATTCTCTTTCCACATTCTGGGTTCTTGAAGAGGAGATCAAATTCAGGCAGAGCTCAGTGATGACACGCTAATGGAGCTGGAGCCATGATCTACCCAGGCAGCACCACATTTGGCCCAGCCTTTTCTCTTGTGTAGCATTGCTGTAACACTCATTAGTGTGCCTTCCAGCTGCTTCCTAATTCCAACCACAGATGTTTTATATTTAAGGGAGAGGAAGAAGTTCAGGCTTCGCTGGTAGGTGTTAGTTAAACCTGAACCTGGCATTTTTCCTAGTGCAGACAAAGCCAAACCTCTCATTGCATCTGACCAAGTTCAGGGAAAGCTGATGGTCAATATCTGTGTTACAGCTCTTTTGTCTGTATAAACAAGGGAAAGGAGAGAAAGGGGTAACCAGGGAAGAGATGAGAGGGTTGTCCCAGGTCATACAGCAATGGGAATGAGACCCTTTACCCTTGAGACCTTTGTGGGGCTGAACGCAGCTCCTGGCTCATATTCTCTGAGTATGGCCTCTGCTTGAATGGTCTCACATCTTGCTTGTGCTGATGTTTTCTGTGGTAGGAAAGCCATGCTGGCTTGGTGGGGCTGGCTGGATTGCAGATACTGGTAGCAATCTTGACAGCCAGCAGCTCAAGGCAAGGGGAAAAGAGGAGGAAAGTGCTGAGAAAGTGATGCTAGTAATGGCCTTTCAGGCACAACGTGGGCAGTGTGTGCAGCTCATCATCAGGTCAGGCTCCTGCTAGGGCTCAGATCTTGCCATCCACGAAGCTTTTACACAGAGCAGCTTGTGGCCTGATTTTCCCTGCAGAGAACAGAACTCTTTTACCGACTCTCAGCTACACATTTTCTGCTTCATACGTTCCCTTTCCCTGTTCTGCAGCAGGATTTGTGTGGGCACAGACACTGCTGCTGTGAACTGAGAGATCGGAGGAAGCAAATCAGTAGCCGCAAGCGAAAAAGATCGATATTAAAATAAACCAGTTGCCAAAACAACTCCCTGTGTCAACCACATACTGGGATGAAATCCAAGGATATCTAAACTGGCTGAAATAGGCAGAGGATGTTGGTGTGTGGGAGTAATGTACCTGCATTTCCCGTGGCATCTGCTGCCTGCTGGGCACGCACCCGTGCCCTGTCTGATCCCTGGGAATAAGGTTCAGGTGCTGCTCCTCAGGTACAGCAGAGGTGGGCAATGTTAAAACAATATTAAGTAGCTTTGCTTTTGCATGTCAGTGTCATACCAGTGCTGCCTGCTGTGAAGTACTTGGTACTGGCATTACAAACCCTCTGCAGTGCAGGATCTTGGGGTATCGCTCAATTCGGCTTCGTAGCATCCACAGAGGGGAGAAAACTGAAATGCAGAGATTTATCTTGACTTTCAGCATCTCTCGGTTTGCCAGTCAAGAACACATTAGGTCCATTTCCTTCCAATACATGTGAAAGGTCCATGTGAGCATGACTTTAAATCCTCCTTTTCTGTATTTATGTACTAAAGGGTTAGGCCACACTTGGTAAACCTCAGGTTGGGATCTAAAAATCCAGACTTGCACCTTGTACAAAAGAAGCTCTGTTTTCACAGAGACTGAGCGCTTCCTGATCCGCCAACACCGATTGGAGATGTAAGTGCTCAGCACCAGACTCCTTTCTTTCAATAGCCCTTACTTTAGTTTAACGAGTGTTGGCTGTATCCATTAGCAATAAAATACAAGTTCAAATTTAGTCCCTGCCAGGCATGAAAATGTTTTCTTTTTTTTTTTTTTCCTTCTTTTTGGCATTAACGCTTGGAGATATTAATTTAAGTCTAAATGTTTCAAGAAAACAAATATCCCCTTTCTAAGGTTGTTTGTTGTTCTCCTTACCTTGGTTATTTTTGTCTCGATGTGAATATATAAAGTTGCGTATATTCACATCTGTATGTATGACACATGCTTCTGTTATTGCTGCTTGAATAAGTCTGCCTGGATTTTTCTTTGGGGTTTTGGATTTGGTTTTTGAGCTACTTATTTTGCTTCTCTCAATCAAAGACTGCTCCTCCAGCCACATGTCTCTTTGCCTGCTGTGGTGTTTGCTTTCTTCTCAAACCAGAGCTCTGATGAAATGTTTTGGTTTTTTTTTTCATTCCAATCAGTTGAAAGGTTTTTGCATCTACCAGCCTTGTTTGCCTCCTTCCTCCCCTCGAGTTCATCTTGCCCAGCCTCTGTCTGTTGGTCTAATATTTTGATTTCCCTGTTTCAACTTTGTAGCAGATGTTGTTCAGTCTCATGGTGCCGTCTTCATGGAAAACGCGTCCCTGTCCACCCCCATTTCAGCCCCTCAGTTCAGGGGCTTCCGGAGGGCCAGTGAGATCAGCATTGCCAGCCAGGTCTCGGGAATGGCAGACAGTTACACTGCTTCCAACATAGCCAACAGTAAGTGTTTCGCCCCCGCCGAGACCCCCCCTGCTCGCTGCCGCACCGCTCTCTCAGCGCCACGCACCGGGCCAGCACCACGCAGCTTCCGTCTGTCTGTCTGTCCGTCCCTCTGTCTGGGGTTATGCTTTCCGTTTTTAACCAGAAAGTTGGAAAGATTCCGCCTCTTCACCCGGTTTTGTAGTCAGCGCCAACGTGTTATCGTATCCCCTGGAGAAACAGATGATATATTTGATGATAATACAGAGGCCACCGCTGTGTTATGCCTGTTGGACCGTGCTAGTGATAAATTATTTTAAAAAATATAATAATAATTGATAACTGAGCACCATTTGGCCACTGTGCGTGCTGAGGGTTAATCCAAAGGAATGTTTCTGCGCTGCCGTTGATAAGTCGTGCAGCACTGGTAGGGATCAGCAGTGCCAGATTGATAATGCAGGACGTGGCGTGTGGCTTGATGCAGATCGCTTAGATGTCGTCCACAAAAACGGGGATGAGTAAGCCCCTCCGTAATGCTGAAAGGGAAGAACAGGTTTGGATTATTTATTACTTTGCATCAGAAATTCAGCTCTTTTGTAGCCCGCAGGGCAGCTCAGAGACTCAGCCAGTTACAGCCCCTATCCCAGAGTCAAACGAGGAATGAAAGGGATTTTTTTATTTGTTATTTTTCCCAAAACCTCTATAACTTCCCAGCTAAAACAGTGGAGAAAAAAATCCTTTGTTAACGGTTCAGCCCCTTCTTCATTTCAGCCAGAGTGTGAGATTAACAGTCCATATTCTCAGGGACCTTTGATAACTCAGACAGGAAAAGGATGAAAACCAAACAACTTTAAAAAAATATACAGTAATTAAATAAAACAAAACAAAACAAAACAAAAAACACACACCACACCAAAAGAAAAATCCTTTGTTAACGGTTCAGCCCCTTCTTCATTTCAGCCAGAGCGTGAGATTAACAGTCCATGTTCTCAGGGACCTTTGATAACTCAGACAGGAAAAGGCTGAAAACCAAACAACTTTAAAAAAATATACAGTAATTAAATAAAAAAAAACCAAAACAAAAAACACACACCACACCAAAAAAACCTTCAGCCCAAACTCTTGTTCCAGAAGGTGACAAAAATTTAGAAATACTCCATTTCTGGCACATTAGACCATGTAGGGCTATGGACAACTCGCTCCATAATCAATTGCTGAGGTTAATAATGCTCCCCCAGTTGCTGAAGGTCTATGGGCACTGGTCAGGGGCTGCTGTAACTCCTTCCCCTGTTTGAGGCAACGCTCAGCAGCAGGAATAAACTACCTGCACCCTGGCAAATGAGATTTTCCTTTCCCAAATTGCATTCGAGAGAGAGCGACACCGCACTCCCCTGTGCGTTCTTGTATCTGTCCTGGTAAGACATCTTGCCAACCGCTTGCTAAATATTAATGTGCTTGGGAAGCAGGCTCCTGGGGGAGAAGGTGTTTGTGTTGTGCTGGTTTCACGCCCACGGAGAGCTGCCGAGCTCGGCCGGCCGGGACGGGAAGCGGGGGGCGGTGGTTGTTGGTTCTGAAGTGTTTACGGCGGGGTGATGCCTGAGGGCCCACACGGTGTGACGATGGAGGGATGGGATGGAGGGACGCTGCCTCTGCGAGCTGACGGCAGGATCAGGCCCACGCAACGCTTGCCTCTCTTTGCTTTCCCCGTGCTCCCCCCCCGATTATTTAGCTTCTGGTTTGTGTAATTTATTCCTCCGTGCACTTCGCAGCCGGCGAAACCTGTTTCTGAGATGGGAGAGGAAGAGTCCGGCCCTGGCAGGGGCTGTGCACGTACCGTCACCCCACGTGCAGCCCATCCCAAGGGCTGTCACAGCCCTTTCCTTCGCCCCCCGAGTGCCAACGTGTCCTCTGAGCCCTGGCTCTGGCTTTGCAGCTCTTGTGCTCGACCTTATTAGCGTGGTGTTAATGTGAAGCTGTGGCACTGAGGGTTGGATGCCGTCCGTGCTCATCCCGCGGGGAGAGCCGGAGGAGCTCTAGAGGGACACTGCAAATCCATGGCTCCCTCCCGGGAGCTTCCCTTTCACAGAGAATTTCTGGAAGATGAAACTGGTGTTGCCTGTGGCATGTGTGTGCCATAAGAAGTAGTGTGATTTCTGCTTTTTTTTTTTTATTATTTATTATTTTATTTTTCCTTTTAGAAACCAAACACCAAGTTAATCATTGTAGAGGGTTTAGCCTTCTGTCCCAACTTGCCCTCCCTCACAAGTCCCCTACTCAAACCTCGTCCAAGAGACGTAGACAGCATAAACATGAAATCCCTTCAAAGGGAAGAAAATTCAAAGGGCCATGGAGTCAGGCTGCACACTCTGCTCTTCGGATACCCGACCTGGACATCAAGACAGGTATTCTGGAGAGATCCGCTCCAGTCGACCTCCTCTCTCATTCAATAGTCACAGAACTTCACAACAAATCTATGCACTTTCACTGAGGCACTTGCAATTTCTGATTGCATTTTAACAAGTATTTCTGTCACTTTGCTCTAAAGATCGATCATAACACGGCTAACAACTTGGCGAGAGCAGGAGTTCTTCTGGGCAGAGCTGTGGGGACAATGCTTCTGCCTCCACCACTGTCTTTTGAGCATGGAAGAGCAAATCCTGTCTGCTTCCTACAAAGAATCTGAAATTACCCAAGCTGGGGACTTGCATGAGAAATGAAAAGTTGGGACATGACCAGGAGCTGCCAATTTGGAAGACAGGGAGACAGAAATAGCTGCGAGGAGGTGCCTGTGTGCTCTGGAAATGCCACGTTGATCCATCAGTGCCCTTCTCCTCCTTCCCATGGCTCTTCAGAAAACCAAGGGCCATTAGGATGATGGTGGCCTGGGCACTCAGCACAGCCAGGGCTGGACATAGGGATGTGCTGATGTGATGATGACCTCTGCACAAGCTTTGTGCAGGTCTCTGGAAGGAGCTGGTGGGTCTATTTTTTCAGTTCAGCATCTGTGCTCGTCACCAGCTAGATTTCCCTTAACAAGAGGGGTTTGTTGGATCGTACCTGATACCTGGCAGTTTTCCTGGAAATCCGGGATGATGGTGGCCTGGGCACTCAGCACAGCCAGGGCTGGACATAGGGATGTGCTGATGTGATGATGACCTCTGCACAAGCTTTGTGCAGGTCTCTGGAAGGAGCTGGTGGGTCTATTTTTTCAGTTCAGCATCTGTGCTCGTCACCAGCTAGATTTCCCTTAACAAGAGGGGTTTGTTGGATCGTACCTGATACCTGGCAGTTTTCCTGGAAATCCGTAAAAAGGGAACATTGTCACAGAGAAAAAAGCAAGCTTGAGAAAGCTCTTGTCAAAGCCCCAGCTTGCAGCCTGCATGCAAACATAGCTCCTCCTGTTGCTCTCTTGATCTGATCCATCTTCTCTTTCCATGGCTGCTTTTCCAGTCTGGAGCGCGCGGGTGTTGACTTCTCGGTGCTGGGAAAGCATCCCATGCCTTTGAAGTCTGAGGCTTTGGGCTGAGATCCCTTCATTGCTAGGGAGTTGGAAAGGAGCTCAGGGTTGGGCAGAGCTCAGGGCAGCGTTGAAGTGTGGTGGGTGAATGGTGGCCATCGGTCACTTGCGTGCTAGTTGTTGACTCCCCGAGGGAGAAGATCTTCTGCATTGTCTGTAGCCTTGCTCACCCAAAATCCCAATGTGTTTTTCAGTCCCATGTGCAATGGATTCCTGGCACTCCTGGACACTTTTCTCGTTGGCCGCTGTAGAGGCTCTGCTCCTGGGGAGGCTGGGCTGGATGTCTCCATTGCCTACAACATGGTAGCCTGGAAGGGCAACCAGGACTTGTTGGGGACTGCCAGTCCTATCAGCACGTGCCACTCTGCCTTGTGGTGCCTTTTAGCATCTCAGATGGGTTCCCAGTACTCAGATCCTCTTCAGTGTGGCCAATATCTGGGTGTTAAAGAGTCTTTTATTCCTTGGTGAAAGCTAAAAGAGTTGAAAGTGGGACCATTGATGGCCTGGGCATGTACTGTGGTGGGCAGAGCACACACACCCTTCCTCCCACAGCCCCAGGGAGATGTGTTTCTGTCTTATGTTTCAGCCCATGAGCCTTGGCCCCTTCCCTGGAGTCTCGACTAACAGCCAATTCATACCTGCCCTCTAGTGCCTTCCTATTTACTTAAATAAAGGAGAGCTCAAGTGGTGGTGCCCCCGTGTGTTCCTCCCTTGGTTTGAGCAAGCACTGAGCCCTGGGTCAGTTGTTCCCTCTTAGCAGTGCAACCAGCCAGGGAGCAACCTCCCGGCGTTCCTGGAGCGAGGAGCCAGAGCCTCAAAATACCATTTGTGACGGAGACCGTGTGTGCACGTGAACCCCCTTTGTCTGAACGAGTCTTTTGCTTCTAGTTGCTGCCAAGTGGTGGGGAACCAAAAGGATTGACTACGCACTCTACTGTCCTGACGCTCTGACAGCTTTCCCTACGGTGGCTTTGCCGCACCTCTTCCATGCGAGCTACTGGGAGTCCACAGACGTTGTCTCCTTCCTGCTGAGACAGGTATGGTCATCCTCCCTCCTCCGGTCTCCCTTGGGCTGAAAAATATTTTGGGCTCTTTGCTTTTTTCCACTGCACCTTCCATAACTCTCGATGCATAGAGGTGAAAAAATACCCTTTGCCACAGCAGATCCATTTTCTTTCCCTTCTTTTTGTTCCTCACCTGTGGTGTTAGTGGAGCTGCACCCACATAAACTTCACGGATGTGTGCTGTCACACCTGGTTAGTTTTGGTCTGGGTTTTATACTCAGAGTGGGTTTCAGATGGGCTCACCAAGGAGCCATGGAGTGAGCCCAGGCCTGTTTCCTATCAGATCTGAGTGATAAAAGTTGGTGGCATTTATTTCTTGAAGTGAGCTGTTCTCTGTGCAAGTTTGGATCTTGTGTGTGAAACTTAAAGGAAACTTCTCAATGTACAAATAAAAATAGCACCAAATACAATAAAACTAAAGGAGAAGTTTTGTATGAATTTGAGAGGAGTTGATAGACAGCTCGGTTCTCCATTTTGGTTTCTATGTTATTGTGGTCTCCTCTAGGAACTCAGACCATCGTCACTGCCTTGGGATTTAGTCTTCGTTCCTCCAGTACGAAGCAGTTCTCCTGGGGCTAGGTAAACGGGGATTGCTGGTGTCTGGAGTCTGACATCTCAGATTTTAGCAACCTATGTTTGGCCTGAGATGTAAATCTACTGTTTAAAACATGTTCTTCCTAAAAATAAATATTTTTCCTTCAGTTCCTTGGGGATGAGGGGGAGTTATTTGCCTTACAGAGTATGAACCCCCCGAGGAACAGTACTTAGAGAATGGAATTGGAAGAAACAAAACTAAAAGCAACTCTGTGGATTGTGTTGCCCACTTTGGCACTCGGGTTTGCTTTGTGTTAGCTCCGCTGTTAAGCCGTCGTCACTCTCTTCCAGCCTCCTCGGCTGCAGCTCTCAATTATTTATGCCTCTGTTGGCAAACTTTCTTTCAGTGCTATCTTCCAAATAGTCTGGGAACCATAAACAACAGAGATGTCAGTGCTTGTGGCAGCTGAGCGGTAGTGATAATCCAGTGAGACCCTTTCTTCTCAGGCTGTATCTCGCCCAGCAAGACACCTCAGTGCTTGCACACACCTTGTTGGATCAGCTGCTGTGAAACCCCAGCCCTGCATTGAACTCAGCCTAATGGGGCTGAAGAGAGAGGCCCCTAATTGTGCATGAGTAGGAACAGTCACGACAGTCTCCTACAAAAAATGCTCTACTCAAGAAATAGCCAATTACTCGGGATTCAGCCCAAACCTGGGTCTGTAGCACAGTGTGGGGCTTCATATCTTGCAACTCAAGGTACCTCTCCATCCATTCAAAGCCTGGGTAGTCTGGGTCCCCTCTCCCCTGATGCCCTTCTCTACTTGCTTGTCTCTGTCTTGAGACCAGGATTTTTCTCGTTCCTTGTCTTCTTGCTGTCCTTCCAGAGCACCACGCCACTTCTTCCCCTAATAAGGATTTGTTTCTGATCGCCTTTGAAAGTCATCTCTGGACAAAATGTAAAAGTAAGCTGTTGAATAGTTTTAGCCTCCAAAGGCTTGTTAAAACAAGCCCAAATAGGACTCAAAATAGATTCCTGATTTAAATAATTTTCAGTAAAACTTGTTATTTTGTTTACCCTGGATTTCCATAAACTCCCTCGCCAGCAAGCTCATCCTCCCTGGAGTCCTTTTTCCATTTTCCTGGAAGAAAAACAGCTTCAGCTCTGCAAAGCGAGCTGGCATGCATCAGACCACTACAGCCTGGGTCAGCTGGAGAGCTGGGGACCACACATAATACGTTCAAGACCTTGTAAAAGAGCCTACATTTAAGAGGAGAGGGAGGGTCACTGGGGACTACTGTCAATTTCAGAGTTCTCCATGCAGGGTCACCCCGCAGTCTTACAGCAGTCTTTGACATGTCCCCTCACCTTTGGGCTCTGTGGTGTTCTTCCTCCCTTTCTCTTCTAGAGATTAAGAGCAGTCTAGGTAGGATCTAATCCTGCTTCTGCATCGCTGCCTGCACCCTGGTGACAGGCAGGAGTTGCCTCCAAAGGCTGGCTGGTGGGCATCACCTTTCTCCCTCTTTGATCCTTGCTGTGGTGCAGTGACATCCCACCAGCACAAAGTCCTTGAGCTCAGTCAACTTCGGAGACAAAGTCAGGATGGACAGACATGCTGGGTTCTGCCTCGTGTGTGGCTGAACCAGACCCCCGTGTGCCTCTGCTGGGGTCATATCAAAGGTTTTGTCTCCTCTCAAAATGAGAGGACAGGAAGGCAGGAGCAGTCCAAAATGTGTTTAAACAGAAATAAGAAATGAGCTGAAGGAACAGCACCTATCAGCATGAGTCAGAGAAGCCTCAGCTGGATCTGGTACAGGAACAGCAGAAGATGTGCTTTTGAAGGAGAGGGGTCTCCCACAGACCGTGGGAAGAGACTAATGAACGCTTTGAAGAGGGGCAGATATCGAAGTGCAGAGCTCGTCCTGCTGCGTTTGAGTCAGTTTTGTGTCTCCTGACATTCCAGCCAGGGCTAAGTCAGCGCTGGCCAGAGGCTTTGCTGGTTCAGAAGAGACCACTTGTCCCTGCAATTAAGGGAGCATCCAGTAAAACCTGTAAACTTACAAGCCAAATGCCCAGCAGGAAAACTCTGAGCCGGTTCTGTCCAGACATTGCTCTTACTCAGCGCTGGCTTGGGAGATGCAGAACAGGGTGGACGGGAAGAGGGGGGTCAGTGTGCCAAGTGGCTGATGTGTTGGTGGGATCTGTCCTCCCGCAGGTGATGAGGCACGAAAACTCCAGCGTTCTGGAGCTGGATGGGAAGGAGGTGTCTGTTTTCACCCCCTCCAAGCCCCGTGAGAAGTGGCTCCGCAAGAGGACACACGTGAAGCTCCGGGTAAGGGTGTTTTGGGGCTGTGGCGGGTGGGTGGGATGGGTGGGACCCCCCCTCATGTAGAGGGGTTTCAATTTGGGCTGCAAGAACAGCACTGAAGGCAGCCAACCAGTGTCTGTCCACAGCAGAGACAGAGGATCCCATTGCACTGCTGGTGTATGTTAGTGATTATATCCTCCCCGTGTGGTTGTGAAAGAGTAACTCAGAAAGGTACCAGCAAGATCTGCTCTTGGCCTTGACTCTATGTAAAATACAGAAAGCATTGGATGTGGTTCAGGGAAAGGGATGGAATGTCTTTCAAAGTCCAATAATCCAAGTTCTCTGCTTGGTAAATGCCCTTCGCTCCCAGTAAATGTCTCCAATTCCCCAAAGAGGGCAATTCTCTGCTGGAGCTGAAACAATGTCAGCACATTTCTCTGGCAGCTGTTTGTATTGCCTCTTAAATCCAAAGTGTAAGAGTTAATAGACAGTATCAGAATTGCGCGTACAAACTGCCATTGGAATTGGCTTTTCAGCCATGTACACTCAAATCTGCCCCGTCAGTGTGAGGCACAGAGTCTCACCTCTGCCACAGCTCAGATTCTTTTCTAAAGCTGAGAGCTGTAGGTGGAGCAGAGGGAGGGAATGGCACAGAGAAACCCACGCTCTGATTTGTCCCATTACATTTGGCATTTCCTCGTAAGGCTGTCCATCACTGCAAATTTTTTTTTATTTTTTTTTTTTTTCCTTCTTGACTGGTGCAGAACGTCACAGCGAACCACAGGATAAATGACACCATCGCTAATGAAGATGGGCCCCAAACCTTGACTGGAAGGTTTATGTACGGTCCATTAGATATGGTGACACTCACAGGAGAAAAGGTACTATGTCTGCTACAGGGTTTGCACACCATGTGGTGAAAAGTTGAGGGGGACAGGGCCAGAGGTGGTTCTGGTTGGTGCTCCCTTGGTCCCTGACGGGGTTTGCTACCGTTGCATCTTGGCCAGCTTCCCCTGCAGACCTGTGTGGTGCCTCCTACCAGGAACAGCATTCATCATGGAGGTCTTCACCACCGAGGCTGGGTTTCATTCCAGCATCCTGATGTTTGGGTACTTCTCAGCTCAGATCTGTGAAGTGCAGAGGGTGGAAGCAGGACCCAGCCCTGCTGCCATCCAAAAGGACTTGGATAGAAGGTCCCCCTGCTTGGCCAGTTGTATTTGTCTGTGTCTTTAATGCTGTTGTTGACCCAGCCTTGCTGTCTTCCCAGGTGGACATCCATATCATGACCCAGCCACCGTCAGGAGAGTGGGTTTACTTTGACACGGAGATCAGCAACAGCAGTGGCAGGATTTCTTATGTCATCCCAGAGAACCGGCGCCTGGGCATTGGCGTGTACCCTGTCAAGATGGTGGTCAGGTGAGGTACCTTGAGGTGCCAGGGCTTAGTTTGCAAGAGGGACAAAAGAGGAATTTGATGACTGTAGAATATGGCCCCTCCGTAGAGGGACAGCTCTGCATGTTGGGTGGGATCAGAGCCTGGTTTGCCAGCAACCAGGGACAAAGCCATTTGTACGCTACAGCTGTAGGAGAAAGATCCACATTTTATTCTGCCTGCTGCATTGTCAACACCATGGCAATTGAGCTCCCGTTGCAGGAGCAGGCCTTCTGCACCACAGACATATGGCAATCGCAGTCATCTGCAAAACTGCACATCTGAGTGTAATTTAAAGACCATAAACTTGTCCTTGAGGGACAGAACTTTGTACTGGTGATAATTCACAGCCCAGGGGCTCCATCTCAGCTCCAGTTGCTGGTGTTGAGTTCTGGAAGGGAAAGGAAGGGAACATTTTCTCAGTGGTGATCCCAGCAATGGTTTTCTGGAGGTAATTTTTTTAATCCCTGACTCCAGACTACTATTTCCATCCCCATTTTAGCATAGAGGCCCTTGTGCAATGCCCATCACTCCTGTAATTGAGGGTCTAATTGCTGTCATTGAGCCAGATCTGGGTGCTGCTTTGGGCTTGTGGTGCACTGCAGGACTTGGTGATACCTTCTGAATATCTTGATGCTTCTAAGCACCTGCATCCCTTTCAGGGGTGACCACACATACGCAGACAGCTACATCACGGTCCTGCCGAAGGGGACGGAGTTCGTGGTGTTCAGCATCGACGGCTCCTTTGCAGCCAGTGTGTCCATCATGGGCAGCGACCCCAAAGTCCGCGCCGGAGCAGTCGACGTTGTAAGGTCAGCAGCAGGGGTTTGGGGCGGTTGCTCTGTTTCACCCTCATGTCAACTCTAGGTCTGCCATCCATTGACTTGTGTCTCTCCTCCTAGGCACTGGCAAGACCTTGGCTACCTCATTATCTACGTCACAGGCCGCCCCGACATGCAGAAGCAGAGGGTGGTAGCGTGGTTAGCACAGCACAACTTCCCCCACGGGATCGTCTCCTTCTGCGATGGGCTCGTTCACGACCCGCTGCGGCACAAGGCCAACTTCCTCAAATCCCTCATCACGGACGTAAGCCTGGGGCTGCTGAAATATGATCGTGGCACGGGTTTAGATTGCTCCTCGTCCAATTGCCCCTGTCAGCACCAGTCTCTTGGCAGCGATGTGACCCGCAGTGGAAGATTAATCTGTTCATTTTATTTTCATCCTTTTATTGCTCTGCAAGAGTGTCTATGCTGTTAAATTGTGTCATCTCTGCTCTGCGCTGCTCCATTTCATCACTGGTCCTTCCAGCACCAAATGCCTGATGAAATAGAGGCAGCAGTGCCTCCATTCCCCACACGGGCACCTTTTTCACCTCTTTGGTGGCTTCCTGGCTGCCTGTGGTGTAACCACAAGTATCCAAGAGGACATGGAGCTGCTGCCGAAATGGACCAGCCTTGACGGGAGACTCCATAAAGTATTTTCCCAAATGTTTGGTCCCAGAGAGGTCTTAATGTCACTCAGCCCAGAGCCTCAGAAAAGCTCCAGATAAAACAAGGTTTTCTCTGTCTGTGAAGGAACTTCCAGGTGTCCTGAGCACTTGTGCCCTGCCTTGAATGGCAGGAAAAGCCCTTTATTAACTCTGGTTTTGGCCTGAGTCACAGAGGTAGGAGCAGCTGGCCCTTACTCACTGCCTGCTCTCCCTTGTCCTCCAGAAGAACAAGTTTGTGACCAGGGTAAGAGGTTCCCTTTCCATCTCCCTGGCTTGCCTGCAGCTCTGGGGACAAAGCTGGCCAGTCTGTGGTGGCCCCAGTGTCTGCACCTCCCCTGCCAGCCTCTGTCTCAGCCCACTAAGGAAAGGGTTGGCCAGGAGCTGCTGTCTGCTCGGAGCGGAGGCAGACGAATCCCTGAAAAAGCAGCAGTATTTTGCTGCCTGTCCCTTCTCCCTCTGCCCAGCAGAGTTAAACAGCAGAATCACATGCACCAGCACGGCCGGTGGAGGGGAACGCTCCCCGCTAACGATTACTGCACTGGGGGGTACAAACAGCTCCTCTCCCCCAGTGACAAGCTGGCGGTGAAGTGTGCGACGTCCCTGCCCCCTGCAGACCTCAAGGAAAGGCTGTGGGTCAGCAAGCGGAGATCTGCTTTCAGATTGCTGCTACTCCTCTTGTTCTGGCCTGTAAACATCCCCAGCTCTGTTAATTAGCACTTTGCACAGCGGTGCGTTATCCAGCTGGGAACTTACATAAGTTATTGGCCTGACATTCCCACAAATGCTATTTAAAATTTAAAAAAAAAAAAAGCCCTGCCTGTTGAGCACGGGGCGCCCATATGTTCTGACCGCGTGTTGCTTTCTCCCCCCACAGCTCCACATGAGGATCCATGCAGCGTATGGATCTACAAAGGACATCTCTGTCTACAGCTCCATCAGCCTCCCGCCCACGCACATCTACATCGTTGGCCGACCCACCAAGAAGCTGCAGAGCCAGTGTCAGGTAGGAGCCAGCTTGTCTGAGCCCTGGAAGTGCTGCCAAGGGCTTCCTGTGGGAGGGTGATGAGAATTTGGTCATCTTAAGACTGAATTTCACTGAATTTTTAGAGTTGGAAGGGACCATAGAGATCATCAAGTCCAACTCCCCTGCTAAAGCAGGATTGCCTAGAGCTTGTCAGAGCATGTTACTCAGGACAGCATCCAGGCGGGTCTTGAAAATCTCCAAAGGGGACTCCACAACCTCCCTGGGCAGCCTGTTCCAGGGCTCTGGCACCCTCACTGTGAAGAATTTTTTCCTCATATTTGAGTGGAACCTCTTATGTTCCAACTTGTGCCCATTGCCCCTCATCCTCTCACTGGGAACCACTGAAAAGAGTCTGGCTCCCTCCTCCTTCAACCCACCCTTGAGATACTTGTCAGCATTAATAAGGTCTCCCCTCAGCCTTCTCTTCTCCACTTCAGACTGGTGACTAAGCTAGTGTTTGCCAAAAGGACAGGGACTGCCCCACAGACCAGGACCCATCACATCTCTCAGTCTGACCGCGTGTTGCTTTCTCCCCCCACAGCTCCACATGAGGATCCATGCAGCGTATGGATCTACAAAGGACATCTCTGTCTACAGCTCCATCAGCCTCCCGCCCACGCACATCTACATCGTTGGCCGACCCACCAAGAAGCTGCAGAGCCAGTGTCAGGTAGGAGCCAGCTTGTCTGAGCCCTGGAAGTGCTGCCAAGGGCTTCCTGTGGGAGGGTGATGAGAATTTGGTCATCTTAAGACTGAATTTCACTGAATTTTTAGAGTTGGAAGGGACCATAGAGATCATCAAGTCCAACTCCCCTGCTAAAGCAGGATTGCCTAGAGCTTGTCAGAGCATGTTACTCAGGACAGCATCCAGGCGGGTCTTGAAAATCTCCAAAGGGGACTCCACAACCTCCCTGGGCAGCCTGTTCCAGGGCTCTGGCACCCTCACTGTGAAGAATTTTTTCCTCATATTTGAGTGGAACCTCTTATGTTCCAACTTGTGCCCATTGCCCCTCATCCTCTCACTGGGAACCACTGAAAAGAGTCTGGCTCCCTCCTCCTTCAACCCACCCTTGAGATACTTGTAAGCATTAATAAGGTCTCCCCTCAGCCTTCTCTTCTCCACTTCAGACTGGTGACTGAGCTAGTGTTTGCCAAGAGGACAGGGACTGTCCCACAGACCGGGACCCATCTCATTTCTCTAAGTGGTTCCATGTCTCGTATGTCACCCCAGAGAACCTGGCACAGCGAACCCGTTTGGCTGCCAGTGGCTCTCAGGGAAACGTGTCCCATCCCTCTTAACGCCTGCCCTCACCCCTCTTGTCTGGCAGTTCATCACGGAGGGGTACGCGGCCCACCTGGCCCAGCTGGAGTACAACCACCGCTCGCGCCCCGCCAAGAACACCACCCGCATGGCGCTGCGGAAGGGCAGCTTCGGGCTGCCCAGCCAGACCGAGTTCCTGCGCAAGAGGAATCACCTGCTGCGGACCATCTCCTCCCAGCCTTCGGCCACCAGCGGCGGCGCCGGCCACCGTCCCGAGCGCACCCAGAGCCAGTCCGACAGCGACAAGGAGAGGGACAGGGAACGCAGCCAAAGAAGCATGAGCATCGCCACGGGGTGCTGGGGCCGGAGCGCGGCGTCCCGGCTGGAGTCTGGGCTCTTGGGGCAGAAGTAGCCAGATCAGAGCCAGCGACTGTCGGCTGCAGCCACTGGAGGAGAAAACAAAAGGAAAAGAGGGACGAGGCCGGCGTTACGGGCTGGAAGGGTAAATATGGTGCTACTCTAATAACATCATGGTATTCTGGGAAGAGACGGGATGTTTCCCACGCAGAACGTGCAGGCCTTGCAGCGGGAGCGTCAGGTTTGTGCAGCATGAGCCCAAGGAACAGCTGGAAATCGGGGGGGGGAAAGTCTCCAGGTCAAGATCGCGCTCTCTCCTGCCTCCTTCTCTTATCCAGGTTTAGTGACTGTAAATACGTGCCTCCTCGCCTTGTTAGCCATTGCTCCGACATGCGTGACCGAGAGCTGTCCTCAGAGCCACAGGAACAGGGGATAAGGCTGGGGGAATTTGTTCTTGGTTGTCCCAGGAGTCAGACGGAGGTGCTCTGCTGGTGCCGGCACAGGGTGGGTTTGGGGGTCGATCAGCGTGCTGTTTCCCTGGCACAGACAGCCCCAAGCGAGGGATTGATGGTGGGCTGTGCCAGGCAGAGCAACCAAGAGCTTTACCTGGTCAAAGAGCTTCAAGTTCAGCCACTTTCTCAAGGAGTACGTGCAGTGGCAAAGCGTAAAGATGTCTCAATGCTGTTGGTAGAGGCAGAATGTCGGCAGATTCACGCCCAAGAAAGTGGGGTCGTTGTTGTTATTACTGTTATTTTTTAAAGAGACCTTTTAGAAGCCGATGGAATTTAACGCGTTGACCTATTAAAAGAGGAATACAAGCTATTTTGTTTGAGCTGTTACAAACCTCAGACACTTAATTTGCCGCTAAAGTCTCCAAATATTCTCACTATATATTATTTCCAAAAGTAACCACCGTATCTTTGGAAGCAGCTGAAGGCACTCAGCAGCTAGATTGCATTGCAGTTCTTCTCATCCAAATGCAGGGTCTGACTCTCTCAACACCCACCTCTGAGACGTTTTCTTCTTCCCAGGTTCTCTCCAAGTTCAGTAGCAGCTTTCATGGGAACTAGACTCGCTTCTTTTACCTGTAGTTACTGAACTGTAAAACCTCATTGTTTTTTGCACTGATGATTTTTAGAATGGAAACCTGTTACCATCTCATGTAGCTACACCTAACTGTTTGTAGTGCATGACAATGAAATATCGCTAAGCCAGGGTGTGTGTGTGTATATATATACACATATATGCATATACATATGCACACACACGTATATATATGTATATGTATATATTTAAAAAAAAAAAAATCTGTGCAGAAGTTTTTTCCAGCAGTAAGGAGACTGTAAGGAAGTGTGCCAACCATGTCAGGCAAGCTTAAGAAAAAAAGGCCATATCTTAATTTTCCTGGTGTGTTTCTCAGTGGACGTGCCTGAGCCGGTGGTTTGTGCGCTGCCGGAGCGAGCCGGGGCTGGGTGGGTGGCAGAGGGGAGCGCGGGGCGAAGCGCTGGCTGCTGACACCGAGGCGTGCGGTGCAGGAACAGGAGCACATGGCTCTGCAGCAGCGAGGGAGAACAGTGCCTAGAGCCAGGGCTTGCCAAAAAGCCCCTCAGTCCTGTCCCTCCCGGGTCGGCCCCGGCGCAGGACCCAGTTCCCTCCTTGCACACACCACCCAGGGCGGAGGGGCGTCCACCCCGGGGGCTCTGGGGGTGCCCATTTACAGGCTCCAGTTGGCCTCTTCACGTGGAGATTTTATAGTCCTACCGAGCTCCCCGACTAGGTGTAACCCTGCTTTCCCCCACCACACTTCCCTGTCTTTATATCACTTTCTACTTATGAGGACCTTATTTATAACAAAGAATTTTTTAGACTGGCTGCTTCATTTTATTAACTGTTTGAATATTGAAGTGCAGGACGGCCGCACTGAGACACACAGCACTGTGAACACTGCTCTGCTAATTGGCTCTGGGCCACGGTAGGCAAATCTTAACTCATCAGACACCCAAGGTAGATCTCACGTGTCCGTGGCGCTGGAGGGTGGGAGGGGAGGCAGAGGAGGGACAGTGCTGAGCTGCCACCGACGGCCCCCCAGCCGCTGGAGGGCTCAAACCCAACTGCCCGCCTGCCGCCCAGTGCATCTCCCACGTCCTGCAGCCTGACTGCAAAATGTTTAACCACTTCTCTTTGGTAATTCTTCGATTACAGAATGTATCTATCCGATGACTTTTGTTACCGAAAACTGACTTCCCTTTCTGCCGACTCAGCTTAGCTCTCTCTCCGAATGTACATCCAGAGCTTACTGGGTTTAAAAACCAATGTGAATTGTCCCAGCTTTTCGCTAGTCGAATGTTATATCAAAACAGATGCCATCTGAGTAGGAAGCCAAGCCACAACCCATCCTGTGAAGTCACCAAACCACGTCATGAAATAATTTCTGCAAATTTGGATATGGCCTTTGCAAAACTCCACTTTCCTCCAAGCCCACAACCAAGGCATGATCTGTACATTTTTCCAATGCTGACGAGATGTTCACATTTTCTTATGTGTAGATAGTGTAAAACAGAGGCGAATGTAAATGTTCAACATAAAAAGTGGATATATAAAATTGAAAGTTATTTATTTATGTAGAGGGGAAAAAAATGTCTGGAGGGACTGGAACCTTCAGGGTTTATTAATATTTAAAAATGTAGCTTTTTGTTTCAGGCATTATGTACAAAGCAATTATTTTATGGACCAAGTTTAATGTAACTGTCAATGAATGCAGAAGTGCAATATTATACTCACCTCTCCATCACTTCATGTTTTAATCAGCTACTAACCAGTTAGACTGACAATCACAGCACCTCCGTCCTCATCGTTTGTTGAGCTTCTTGAAACTTGCCTGGGTCCTTTCCCTGGCCCCCCTCCCCATCTGTTGCCATTGTACGGATCCAACACGGAGAAGCAATTGTAGAGCAGGACCTTTATTGCTGCAATAATACCAGATGAGGTGGGTGTAGTTACCAGGAAATATGCCAATAAGTTGTTTTTTTTTTTTTCTCCACCGATTCAGTCCATCGTAGCCTACATCAATCTATCCTCAGCCGCCCCCATCTGGCACTCATCTATCTGAAGCAAAGATCAACGTGCTACTCACTCAAAGAACAATAGCAATAGTTTAACTCTGTGTTTATAACCTGTTTGTTCCGAGCTGTTTTGGAGAGCGATGCATGTGACCCGATGCCTTTCCACGTGTACGGAAGAGGATCCGTTTGGATGCGGTGAGGGAAAGATGAATGTATAATCCATCCTTACTAAAGGGGCACTGTCAGGTTACAGACCTAATTTATCTTTATTACAAATAACTTGTTTGCTTCAAAATGATAAAAATATAAAGTTTCTTGTACTCTTCCCTATCTCTGTTGTCTGGGCAGCCATCGGTGCGACCGGCGAGTCGCGCTGCTTCTGCTGCAGCCCACGGCCCCTTCTCACGCAGTAGCACAACGCGGCCCGCGCTGCGCAGGCTGCCTCACTCTAAATTATTTTTTTTTCTTTTTAAAATTGTTTCCATGGGAATCAAACCCTGCTGTGGAGCTCAGATTTATTTTTTTTTTTATAAAAAGCAGCTTTTTGTATTACTGCGCTATCGGGCTAGACTTTCTACCTGACGCTGTCCCTTTAAAGTCTTTTAAAAACAAAGAGGAGCCCGTGCATTCCCTCCCAGTTGTTTTGTTTTTTTTTTTCCTGGGTTTAGCTAGATCACTCGGTCAGATGAGGCGAAATCCTAATACCAAAAAACGTTTACAGTGTCCGACACGCGAGCCGAGAGCAGTAATTAGCCAAAGGGTTACTAACGAACTCCCGCTCCGCCCAGCAGCCGCCGTGCTTGCTGTAGCAGCCCCTTCTTCAGGTATCGCCACCGTTTGCTGCATTTCCTCTTAGTTCTAGAAGCCTTACGGTCCCCTCCCTGTCCTCGGCACCCTCTCTCTCTCTCTCTCTGCCTGTTGATACCCTCGACTGTCAATTTTATATTCCAACGATGTTAGTTATATTATTTTATTTATAAAAAATTGCTTTAGGGGTACCAGACGTGTGTGTGTGTGGGGAACCACCGGAGGGCATGCCCGAGGGCGCCGGCAGCCCCCTGTGCGTACAGTACCGTGCCGATGACTCGCTTGTGTGTGACAAACCTTCTGTACAACTTCCTTCTCCTCCTTGCTGTTAGTGCATCGTTCCAACGCCTGGGTGTGCTTTGTGTACAGTATCATTGTGAGTTACACAGATTAAAGAAATGGGAAGGCTCTTCTCTGTCTGCTTTTTTTTTTGTTGTTGTTGTTTTGGGGAGACTCTAGAAACAAAGTCACAGACCCCAAGACGTGAGCAGGTGCCAGTTTAATGGGGTTACAGCGATGACCAGAACACGGAGACCCTCTGCACAGATCACTCCTGCGGAACCTGTTTGTCCTTTAACCCATTTGTCCTTTTATATTTTTTTTTTTTTAGCAGTCTGTAGATGTGTGGACTTTGCAGTGGGGGGAAAGGCCAGCTCTTTGCTTCACAGCAGCTGTGGGCACGGGCCCAACCACCAGAAGCCCAGAGCCCTGACACTGCCTGGGGCCTGTGCTGCAGGGAAGGGACACCAGTCACATGCAGGAACAAACAGGAAGGCAAAGCCACCCTTCTGCAGAGCACGCCTGCGGGCATCCCAGTGCCACATGCCTGGTCCGTGCTCCCCCAGCACCACCCCATGAGACAAAACTGCAAAAAGGCAGAGTACAGCCCCTGGGAACCAGTGGAGGGTGGCACTGGGAGGCACAGAGGAGATCTGCAGCCTTAGCAGAGCCACGGCTGCTCCTCTCTGAGCAGGCTGGTGACTGAGAAGGGCTGAGGAGCCTGCAGCACCAGGTAAACACGGGGCATGCAGATCCAGCAAGGAAGGGGCCAAGCAAGAGCAGACCCTGAAGGGAAGAAGTGGCCACCAGCTGCATACCCTGGCCTGGCCACAGTGTTGGCTTCTACCCACTGCAGCCCAGAGCTGAGGGGCAGCAGCACCTCTTGGTGCTCAGGGCCAGGGAGCCTCTCCCCGGGTGCTGCTGAGCTCCTCCAGCCCTGGAAGGGGCAGTGGGGTAAGCAGGGCCACGTGCATTACAGCCATGCTGGCCCCAGTCAGGGGAGGGAGGGGAGAAGCTGTTTACTGGGAGATGAACCATTAATGTCACTCTCTTTCCCAGTTGGTAACTTACAGAACAGCTGGAAACTGCCCCTGGGGAGGCATCCTGACGCGGTGCTGTGTGGTCCAGAGACAGAGGCTCACATCTGGGCTGCTGCTGACAGCAGGACAGGCTTCTGGCACAGCTGGGACTCACTGCAGCATCCCCGTCCTCACCTGGAAGGCCAGCCCGTCCCCTCGGGTGGCTTGCTGCAAAGGGAGAGACACAGGCACTCACAGGGTGAAGGAACACCAGCACCCACCCACTGGGTGCTGCTGAGCTCCTCCAGCCCTGGAAGGGGCAGTGGGGTAAGCAGGGCCACGTGCATTACAGCCATGCTGGCCCCAGTCAGGGGAGGGAGGGGAGAAGCTGTTTACTGGGAGATGAACCATTAATGTCACTCTCCTTCCCAGTTGGTAACTTACAGAACAGCTGGAAACTGCCCCTGGGGAGGCATCCTGACGCGGTGCTGTCTGTGTGGTCCACAGAGGCTCACATCTGGGCTGCTGCTGACAGCAGGACAGGCTTCTGGCACAGCTGGGACTCACTGCAGCATCCCCGTCCTCACCTGGAAGGCCAGCCCGTCCCCTCGGGTGGCTTGCTGCAAAGGGAGAGACACAGGCACTCACAGGGTGAAGGAACACCAGCACCCACCCATGGGGGCCCCTGCAGAGCTGCCAGGGCTTGGATTCCTGTGGTAGAGTTGATGGGGTCCCCAGGGAGGCAACAGAACACCTCTGGGTGCAGCAGCTCCCCCAGCTGCACCCACCCACCCACCAGCACCTCATGCTGGTGGCTGAAGGGAAGAAGTGGCCACCAGCTGCATACCCTGGCCTGGCCACAGTGTTGGCTTCTACCCACTGCAGCCCAGAGCTGAGGGGCAGCAGCACCTCTTGGTGCTCAGGGCCAGGGAGCCTCTCCCCGGGTGCTGCTGAGCTCCTCCAGCCCTGGAAGGGGCAGTGGGGTAAGCAGGGCCACGTGCATTACAGCCATGCTGGCCCCAGTCAGGGGAGGGAGGGGAGAAGCTGTTTACTGGGAGATGAACCATTAATGTCACTCTCTTTCCCAGTTGGTAACTTACAGAACAGCTGGAAACTGCCCCTGGGGAGGCATCCTGACGCGGTGCTGTGTGGTCCAGAGACAGAGGCTCACATCTGGGCTGCTGCTGACAGCAGGACAGGCTTCTGGCACAGCTGGGACTCACTGCAGCATCCCCGTCCTCACCTGGAAGGCCAGCCCGTCCCCTCGGGTGGCTTGCTGCAAAGGGAGAGACACAGGCACTCACAGGGTGAAGGAACACCAGCACCCACCCATGGGGGCCCCTGCAGAGCTGCCAGGGCTTGGATTCCTGTGGTAGAGTTGATGGGGTCCCCAGGGAGGCAACAGAACACCTCTGGGTGCAGCAGCTCCCCCAGCTGCACCCACCCACCCACCAGCACCTCATGCTGGTGGCAAGTCCCCCATTACCTTATTAATCTCCTTGTGTCTCTCTTTGCTGACGATTTCTTCTAGTACTTCTCCATCTCCCTTAATAAGCCTGGAAGACAAGCACAGGGCCATGAGCCATGAGGGCTACTCATCTGATGAGAAATCAGCATCCCCCTGCATGGGCCAGCTGTCCCAGGCTGTGGGCAGAGTCTGCTGTGAGCAGAGCTGGTCACGCTTGCGCACGGTAAGAGAAAACAATTGAAATACACGTCTCTCCTGCCACCCCCCCATCTGCAGAGGCTTCACTCAACAGCAGTGACCCCAATCCCCGCAAAACTTCATCCTTTT
>NW_015090783.1:2052965-2069650 GCF_001431845.1 Calidris pugnax | reverse complement strand
CAAGTCCCCCATTACCTTATTAATCTCCTTGTGTCTCTCTTTGCTGACGATTTCTTCTAGTACTTCTCCATCTCCCTTAATAAGCCTGGAAGACAAGCACAGGGCCATGAGCCATGAGGGCTACTCATCTGATGAGAAATCAGCATCCCCCTGCATGGGCCAGCTGTCCCAGGCTGTGGGCAGAGTCTGCTGTGAGCAGAGCTGGTCACGCTTGCGCACGGTAAGAGAAAACAATTGAAATACACGTCTCTCCTGCCACCCCCCCATCTGCAGAGGCTTCACTCAACAGCAGTGACCCCAATCCCCGCAAAACTTCATCCTTTTTCCACATAAAGTTTAGGTCTGGTCCTGGCTGCCCCAGGAAACCGCAGAGCCGTTCAGGAATAGGAGCCAGTTTGGGCCTGAAAGGCAGCCAATCTGGGGAGCACCTTGCTGAGCAAATTCTAAGCAGTGTTGGAGGCAGCTCAAACCTCCAAACATGAACAGAAATTTAATTGTCTTCATTACATGCCTTACGGGGAACCGACCTTTGTTCCGCACCTCCCTGGGCCCCGCAGGCTGCCTTCTATTTTAAGGCTGGGCTTGTCATACCTGATTCTCTTCAGCATCATGTTTTCTGCTTGCAGTTTATTAAAAACTGGGTCATTTCTATTTGGCAGCTAGATGGACTTGGGTTTGATTGTTGCCTGTAACCCCACGGGGCACACACGCTCCCTCCTCACTTGCACCCAGATGTTAACCAGGGCTGAGAGTGTGAGTGCCTCGGAGCTGCAAGGCAAGTGCATGGAGAGGTGGGGTGAGGAGAAGCCAGTCACCCCTCTGCTTCCTGTTCTGCCCCAGTTGCAGCGTCCCATTTAATGGGAACAAGCTGAACCCTTCACAGAGCAAGGAACAAACCTTCTATCTGGGGCAGCAGGGTGCTCTGCTGTCTGCATCCCGCAGCTCCTGGCTGGGACACAGCCTCATGTCCCACGCATGGAGCCCCAGCACAATTCCATAATTTGGTGTCAAACATGTCGCTTTCTGGGTAAGTTACACCAGGTCTGAGGGGAGGGGATCCACAAGGGAGCAGTTCAGGCCTTTGCTGCTGAAGGGGACCTGGGTCCGTGCACAGTACTGCAGTGCCATGGACCAGCATCCTCCAGGACTCCAACCTATTCAACATGGATGGGGATGGACAACCCGTCTCCCTTTTTCCCCAGGGATTCATACCTGGTTCTCCCAGTTTCGGGATCCACGACTCTCCTTATGACACTCTGCCTCGCGTCCCATTCTTCCTTCGTCATTGGCTTCATAGC
Source organism: Calidris pugnax (assembly GCF_001431845.1). Classification (NCBI taxonomy): domain Eukaryota; kingdom Metazoa; phylum Chordata; class Aves; order Charadriiformes; family Scolopacidae; genus Calidris; species Calidris pugnax. The sequence goes on along the minus strand of NW_015090783.1, from coordinate 2,068,352 downwards.
CTGGATTCGAGATTTTTGTTCATCTGTTAAAACTGGAATGCAGCAGTGAGTCAGAGCCGTGCTCGTGGGGTGGCTCCTGGTGAGGGGCACAGCACCAGGCCTGCACTGAGCAGAGGCACGTGCCACACCAGTTTCCCACTGATACCCAGGCTTCAGTGATGACCCTCGTGAAGGAAGGGCCACTTCGTGTCCCAAAGCCAGTACCAGCTTTTCCAATGTGTTACTCCTGACCATGACCTTCCATTTGGCATCTTTGTTCCCCACTAACATCTATAAACTCCATCTAAACACTTCAGAAATGAATCTCTGATTGTGGCTGCTTACATCTATTGCTGTGGCTCGAAGGTGGCCGCGGTGCATCGGAGGGAGGGGAGTCTGGAGCTCCCTCCCTGTACACAGCCCTGCTTCCCTCACACACCTCACATGGGTCCCAGGAAGGGTTACACATGAGTGTGTTTCCCCACCACGACACTTGTGTGCCCCTGGCTTCAGCAGGAGCAAAACACCCTCATTACCTGGTCCAGAGTCCACCAGCGATTCCTTCTGCCACTGCTCCAGCGAGGGGCCAGGCATCGCTTCTCCTTTGGCTTTCTCCTCCTTAGCCTTTTCCTTTGACTTCTTCTTTGATTTCTTCTTTATTTTCTTCTTCTTCTTTTTGTCCTTCTGTTTCACTCGCTTTTTTTTGCTGTGTCGACTCTTCTTCGTTTTGGAGTCACTGTCACTGGAGTCATCAGAAGAGGAGCTGGAGGAAGAGGAAGACGAGGAGGAACTGGTGGATGAAGATGCTGTCTCAGAGGAAGAGGTACTTGCCTTCCTCTTCTTTTTGTCCTTTCTTTCCTTCTTCTTTTTGTCCTTTCCTTCCTTCTTCTTTTCTGCAATACATAAGAAGAGGTTGAGTGGAGCAGCTCTGGGCAGCTGGATGTCCCCTCCCAGCCTGGTTTCTTTCTTGTCTGAATGGCAAAGACCCCTCTGTGCTGACACCTCTAACACATCACAGCGTGAAAGTGCACAGCAAGGCAACAGACAGCAATTTATCTAAAAGCAGGGACCCTATTCTCCCACCTGGGCCCTCTCTGTGCACCTGCCCCAGGGAAATGTGAAAGCGTGGGGTCACAGGCCTTCCCCTACCTTCCTTAGCTGCTGCTGAGCTCGACTTGTGTCTGTGAGACCCAGAGGTCTGCTTCCTGGGAGGAGAGCTGCTGTCCCGGTGCGAGTCCTTGCTGCTTTTCCTCCTTTTCTTCTCCTTCCTCTCCTGTCTGCTCCGAGAATTGCTTTTGCTCCTGCTTCGCGATCGCTTCCGAGACTGGCTGTGGGCCATCCTGCATCAGCCCCTGGAGGGAACAGGTTACATCAGCAACTATCGGGGAAACCACCCTCGCTCAGCAGCATTGCATCCAGCAGCCCCAAAAACCTTAAATCCAACCCTGAGCCAACCAGCCCTGGAATTCCTGCTCCTGTTAAAACTCCCTCTCTGCTCACACCCGCTCTCGCTGAGCTCCCAACGTGCAGGGGTAGGTCGGGGTTACCCACCACGCAGCTGTGGCCAAACTGAATTTTCACCAGCCCACCAAAAGAAGTCCTCAGCGGAGAGCTGGGGCCACAAAGGGACAATACTGCCATCCCTGGGCAGCCCTCGCCCACCACGAGACAACCATCTCCAAGCAGGTTTCCCACCAGGTAAAACCTTCACCAGGTTCTCCCTTCACTTCTCACGTTCATCTCTAGATGATGACTAACCCCCACGGTGGGCAGGCACCGAGGGGCCTGAGACGTGTCTGCAGGCAACGCTGTGCCCCACGGCCACCCCCTGGCAGCCACGGGCCACCCCATGGGGCTGGGAGCCATCAGTAGGATGCTGCACCCGCAGACGGACGCCGGCAAGGTGTGATGGATGCTGCAGCGACAGGCGGTGGAGTGAAACATCCTCCCCAAGCCCAACACGGAGTCAAGCACCCCATTATTTAAAATGCCAAGAGCAGGCACAAGCCAAGGGGAGGAATGAATTTTTAATATTCCAATTTGCTTTTAGAAAACAGATTATGCATTGAGCTGGCATCCCCGTCCATCAGCCCGAGCGGCTGCCAGCAGCCACAGGCCAGAGACGGCGTGATATATGGATATATGCTCTCATTAATTTAAAAAACAAACCGGCACCATCGGCAGAGCAGTATCTGGGAAACGCTTTCTCACAGCCACCTTCCAACTACTGCATTTAATTAATGGCATGTTTACCACCTCGGCGTTCCCAAGTGGTGATTCGCTCCCAAGCGAAGCAGACCTTTGACTGATTTCCAAACGGAAATTTCAATCAAGACCAAAAAAAAACCAACGCAAAACCCAAAACAATTAAGGACACGCGGGGAAGTTTCTGAGGATGAGAGCCCCTCATCCACACGCACCCAGCAGCCGTCCCTCGCACCAGGGCCTTGCTGGTGGGACAGCACTTGGGTCTCGTGTCCGCTCCATCCACGGACATGGTGGTGGCAGGACCTGCTTCTACACAACTGCGCCAACGGGGTCAATGGGTACGGAGTGGGTGCAGCCACGAGCATCCCAGCCAGTCCGGGGCGATGCTGCAGGATGGGGACGAGCCCTGAAGCCACCACCCTGGGCTGGTTTCACCCCAAAGCTGGGGTCTCACCTCCCCCCCTGACATCAGATTGGTGGCCACAGCAGGGCAGCTCCTCCTGTCCCTCTAACTTGGCCCAGGCCCGGCCCTTGGCGGGGAGCTGCTGCGGTGGGAGCCCTCCGCAGCCGGAGGGGCAGCCCCTCCGGACCCAACACAGGGCGCCTGTGCCGTGCTGGCCCTTTAAGAGTTTAGCACAAGGCGTGCAGACCCTCTAACAACCTGCGCGAGGTGCACTGGCCCTTTAGGAGCTCAGTACTAGGTGCGCTGGCCCTTTAAGAGCAGCCCCTTTAAGAGCGGGGCCTCCCTGTGTCCGCCCCGTCAGCAGCCCCCCCGCCCCGCTGGAAGGTGCCGCCCCCGCTCCCGGTGCCCTCAGCCGTACCGGCCGCAGGTAAGAGGAGGAGGGAGAAGGGAGGGACTCACCGCGGCCAGGCCCGGCCCCGAGCGGGGCTCCCGCCGCCGCCGCCTCCTCCGCGCCCACCTCCCGTCGCTTCCGGCCGCCGCGCGCGGGGCCGGCCGGCAACCGAGCCGCGCTCTTTGGTTCCGCGCTCAGCTCTTTGGTTCCGGGTCCCCCGGGGTTAAATTTTTGGGCCAAAATCAGGCGCAGATGGGAAACGCAAAGGTTTTCTGCTGAAAGAGATTTGACGACTGGTTCCGTTGATAATTCTGGCCCCGCACACAAATACTACGGCCGATCTCCCTCCCGAGAGGCAATTTTAATGGGGTTTTGCTAATGAATTGCTAATCAGCGCTGTGTGCTAATGGTGTCCCCAGCCAAAAATACAGCGGGTCTGCTGGGGAGGCTTCAATCGGCACCCTCTGTGCGAGCTGCACCCACTCACATCAGCCTTTCACAATTAGTGACTATGTAAAGTTCAGATGCTGTAATTACTGCAATTGAATGAATGATTATGCATTGAGCTGGCATCCCCGTCCATCAGCCCGAGCGGCTGCCAGCAGCCACAGGCCAGAGACGGCGTGATATATGGATATATGCTCTCATTAATTTAAAAAACAAACCGGCACCATCGGCAGAGCAGTATCTGGGAAACGCTTTCTCACAGCCACCTTCCAACTACTGCATTTAATTAATGGCATGTTTACCACCTCGGCGTTCCCAAGTGAAGCAGACCTTTGACTGATTTCCAAACGGAAATTTCAATCAAGACCAAAAAAAAACCAACGCAAAACCCAAAACAATTAAGGACACGCGGGGAAGTTTCTGAGGATGAGAGCCCCTCATCCACACGCACCCAGCAGCCGTCCCTCGCACCAGGGCCTTGCTGGTGGGACAGCACTTGGGTCTCGTGTCCGCTCCATCCACGGACATGGTGGTGGCAGGACCTGCTTCTACACAACTGCGCCAACGGGGTCAATGGGTACGGAGTGGGTGCAGCCACGAGCATCCCAGCCAGTCCGGGGCGATGCTGCAGGATGGGGACGAGCCCTGAAGCCACCACCCTGGGCTGGTTTCACCCCAAAGCTGGGGTCTCACCTCCCCCCCTGACATCAGATTGGTGGCCACAGCAGGGCAGCTCCTCCTGTCCCTCTAACTTGGCCCAGGCCCGGCCCTTGGCGGGGAGCTGCTGCGGTGGGAGCCCTCCGCAGCCGGAGGGGCAGCCCCTCCGGACCCAACACAGGGCGCCTGTGCCGTGCTGGCCCTTTAAGAGTTTAGCACAAGGCGTGCAGACCCTCTAACAACCTGCGCGAGGTGCACTGGCCCTTTAGGAGCTCAGTACTAGGTGCGCTGGCCCTTTAAGAGCAGCCCCTTTAAGAGCGGGGCCTCCCTGTGTCCGCCCCGTCAGCAGCCCCCCCGCCCCGCTGGAAGGTGCCGCCCCCGCTCCCGGTGCCCTCAGCCGTACCGGCCGCAGGTAAGAGGAGGAGGGAGAAGGGAGAAGGGAGGGACTCACCGCGGCCGGGCCCGGCTAATTCTGGCCCCGCACACAAATACTACGGCCGATCTCCCTCCCGAGAGGCAATTTTAATGGGGTTTTGCTAATGAATTGCTAATCAGCGCTGTGTGCTAATGGTGTCCCCAGCCAAAAATACAGCGGGTCTGCTGGGGAGGCTTCAATCGGCACCCTCTGTGCGAGCTGCACCCACTCACATCAGCCTTTCACAATTAGTGACGATGTAAAGTTCAGATGCTGTAATTACTGCAATTGAATGAATGAATGAATGAAAAAGCCCCTCAGAAACGCGGTGCCGTGTGTGTGTATCAAACATACACAATTCATTTTCCACAGAGCAAAATGCAGCCACCAAATCCGAAGATATTTGGCTGCTTTAGTTTGTTTTGTAGACAGGAGAGCCTGTGATCTCCGGCCCTAAGGCAGGGAAAGCACTTCACCCTCCAAAGGCATCGGCTGCCAGGGGGTTTTGGTGCCAAATTAAGAAGCCCCAGGCCTGCCTGCTGCACCCAGCCTGAGAGGGTTACGTGCCAAATTAAGAAGCCCCAGGCCTGCCTGATGCACCAGCCTGAAAGGGTTATTTTACATTTTCACCTGTTCACATAACTAAAGGAAGGGAGTTAAATGTATGCTCTTGCTGCCTTCTGGGAAGTTTTGCTACATTGAGGAGACAGAGCTCCCGACCTCTGTCTCTACAGCCCATTTCTGCTTGCTTAATAAGGGTCATAGAATCTTTGAAAGGGAAATTTCTGCTCAAAAGAGCTTGTGGAGGCCTTCAGAGATCCTCTCAGCCACCCTGTGGGATCAGTTCTCCCTCTATTGCTCCAAACTTTACATTTTCACCTGTTCACATAACTAAAGGAAGGGAGTTAAATGTATGCTCTTGCTGCCTTCTGGGAAGTTTTGCTACATTGAGGAGACAGAGCTCCTGACCTCTGTCTCTACAGCCCATTTCTGCTTGCTTAATAAGGGTCATAGAATCTTTGAAAGGGAAACTTCTGCTCAAAAGAACTTGTGGAGGCCTTCAGAGATCCTCTCAGAACTGTGGGATCAGTTCTCTCTCTATGGATTTTTCTGAGCCTGGGTTAGGTAAACCTCTGGTGAGGGTAATTCCATCCCATTCTCAGCAGCCTCTTGTGAGTCACCAGTACCTCGCTTTTGAGAGATCCTTCACTGTCACCCAGCAACAAAAATGTCTTCCCCTTCCCCTGGAAGAGGACAAGGAGTCCCTGCAAACAGCAGAGCAGTGGAAAGCGCAGGGCTTTATTTTACCGTTCTTTCCCATTTACAGGGGGACCCACGATGCTGCTGTTGGCACAGAGGTCTTCACAAAGGCCAAGCAGCTTCAGGTGCTTTCCCCACACACCTGAAAATATTTACAGAGCCTTTCCAGTGAATCAAAGTGTTAAGGCTTTCTATGTCTTCCAAGCAGTCCTCCAGCGAGCGTTAGCCCTGGTGAGCTGTGTACCAGCTCTTCAAGATGTCCGAGCTGGGCTTCCCTGACCCCAGCAGGGTTGGTTTTGCATCACGTACCAAGGTGATAGTTACGTCCTACATGACCCAAGCATCCAAGAGAGTCTGTTAGCGCAGTCTGAGAGGTCAGAAAGGAGCTTTAAGGAACTTGGTCTGGAGAAATCAGGCCCTGCTGTCCGCTACCACAAGGAACAGACATTCACAGTCTCGGGCGCATCATCTTCAAGGGTTTCTGTGAACCCATCTCCAAACCCCTCTGCTTCCACCAGCTCAGGTTTCTTGTTGCACATGGGGCAGAGCTGGTTGCGGATGGCAGATGATCTCATCCAAATAATGAGGTTCCAGCGTTCCCCGGAGGCAACGGGAAGTGCCCCATGGATCTGCCCTCCTCGGTGTAACAGCCCCTGGGCTCCCACGTGTTCGATCTCTATGTACTTTGGCACAGGGGTAGGATCCTGGAACAACAGGAGGCAGATACAGCATTTTGCCAGAAATTCCCTAGCACAACAGTGCTCAAATAGCTAAACTTTTTTACTTGTTACTTCTTCACCCACAGCACCCAGTGAGCAATGTGCAGGGGACTCGCTGCACCTCTGAAATGCAGCCACTTCAGGGGTGGCTCGGCAGCAGTTTAGTACAGCTGTTTCCAATTAAGATATTCTGAGTACCAGGTCCAGAGGGAACTTAAAGAAGGAGTTTCAATCAAAAAACCTGCTTCACCAGTGTAGGGATGCTTCTACTCCTCTCTTGCTAAGAGTCGCCTGGAAATAGGGGCTACAGATTTAAGTCTCATCTGAAATAAATTACTTCTCTCTCTTTCAGCACCTCCCTGCTCATTATTGCAGTTGGGGAAAGATAGGGTGGTTTACTTCACTCCAGTTTCTAGCATGACAGCTGTCTCTGTCCTCTCTCTGACTTGGCTGCAATTAGCTTGAATATTGGTAATGGACTTGTAGCAGAAAAGGCTTCTGTATTACCAAGAGCTTTTTAAAAAGGGAGAAGGGAAAGAGTAGATTTGACTGCCAGAAGGGAATAATTGTTTCTCAGAACACAGTTAATGCCTTGAAATCAGGGGGTGGGGAAGGGAATCAGGGTCCAGATTAGGAATAAGCTCAGTACCTGGCTGAAATCACCAAAGTACAAGTTGCCTTCCGTGAAGTCTTTTCCCAGGGAAACGTTTAAGGTGACTTCTGCATTGTCATAGTGAGAGCTCAAATCCAGATCTTCGTGTAGCGCGTACTTGACAACAAATGCTTTATGGCTGTCCAGACAAGCACCTCCCAAGTCAGGATAAAATTGAATGAATGAATGAATGAAAAAGCCCCTCAGAAACGCGGTGCCGTGTGTGTGTATCAAACATACACAATTCATTTTCCACAGAGCAAAATGCAGCCACCAAATCCGAAGATATTTGGCTGCTTTAGTTTGTTTTGTAGACAGGAGAGCCTGTGATCTCCGGCCCTAAGGCAGGGAAAGCACTTCACCCTCCAAAGGCATCGGCTGCCAGGGGGTTTTGGTGCCAAATTAAGAAGCCCCAGGCCTGCCTGCTGCACCCAGCCTGAGAGGGTTACTTTACATTTTCACCTGTTCACATAACTAAAGGAAGGGAGTTAAATGTATGCTCTTGCTGCCTTCTGGGAAGTTTTGCTACATTGAGGAGACAGAGCTCCTGACCTCTGTCTCTACAGCCCATTTCTGCTTGCTTAATAAGGGTCATAGAATCTTTGAAAGGGAAACTTCTGCTCAAAAGAACTTGTGGAGGCCTTCAGAGATCCTCTCAGAACTGTGGGATCAGTTCTCTCTCTATGGATTTTTCTGAGCCTGGGTTAGGTAAACCTCTGGTGAGGGTAATTCCATCCCATTCTCAGCAGCCTCTTGTGAGTCACCAGTACCTCGCTTTTGAGAGATCCTTCACTGTCACCCAGCAACAAAAAATCTCTTCCCCTTCCCCTGGAAGTGGACAAGGAGTCCCTGCAAACAGCAGAGCAATGGTAAGTGCAGGGCTTTATTGTATTGTTCTTTCCTGTTTACAGGGGGACCCACGATGCTGCTGTTGGCACAGAGGTCTTCACAAAGGCCAAGCAGCTTCAGGTGCTTTCCCCACACACCTGAAAATATTTACAGAGCCTTTCCAGTGAATCAAAGTGTTAAGGCTTTCTATGTCTTCCAAGCAGTCCTCCAGCGAGCGTTAGCCCTGGTGAGCTGTGTGCCAGCTCTTCAAGATGTCCAAGCTGGGCTTCCCTGACCCCAGCAGGGTTGGTTTTGCATCACTTTCCAAGGTGATAGTTACGTCCTACATGACTCAAGCATCCAAGAGAGTCTGTTAGCACAGTCTGAGAGGTCAGAAAGGAGCTTTAAGGAACTTGGTCTGGAGAAATCAGGCCCTGCTGTCCGCTACCACAAGGAACAGACATTCACAGTCTCGGGCGCATCATCTTCAAGGGTTTCTGTGAACCCATCTCCAAACCCCTCTGCTTCCACCAGCTCAGGTTTCTTGTTGCACATGGGGCAGAGCTGGTTGCGGATGGCAGATGATCTCATCCAAATAATGAGGTTCCAGCGTTCCCCGGAGGCAACGGGAAGTGCCCCATGGATCTGCCCTCCTCGGTGTAACAGCCCCTGGGCTCCCACGTGTTCGATCTCTATGTACTTTGGCACAGGGGTAGGATCCTGGAACAACAGGAGGCAGATACAGCATTTTGCCAGAAATTCCCTAGCACAACAGTGCTCAAATAGCTAAACTTTTTTACTTGTTACTTCTTCACCCACAGCACCCAGTGAGCAATGTGCAGGGGACTCGCTGCACCTCTGAAATGCAGCCACTTCAGGGGTGGCTCGGCAGCAGTTTAGTACAGCTGTTTCCAATTAAGATATTCTGAGTACCAGGTCCAGAGGGAACTTAAAGAAGGAGTTTCAATCAAAAAACCTGCTTCACCAGTGTAGGGATGCTTCTACTCCTCTCTTGCTAAGAGTCGCCTGGAAATAGGGGCTACAGATTTAAGTCTCATCTGAAATAAATTACTTCTCTCTCTTTCAGCACCTCCCTGCTCATTATTGCAGTTGGGGAAAGATAGGGTGGTTTACTTCACTCCAGTTTCTAGCATGACAGCTGTCTCTGTCCTCTCTCTGACTTGGCTGCAATTAGCTTGAATATTGGTAATGGACTTGTAGCAGAAAAGGCTTCTGTATTACCAAGAGCTTTTTAAAAAGGGAGAAGGGAAAGAGTAGATTTGACTGCCAGAAGGGAATAATTGTTTCTCAGAACACAGTTAATGCCTTGAAATCAGGGGGTGGGGAAGGGAATCAGGGTCCAGATTAGGAATAAGCTCAGTACCTGGCTGAAATCACCAAAGTACAAGTTGCCTTCCGTGAAGTCTTTTCCCAGGGAAACGTTTAAGGTGACTTCTGCATTGTCATAGTGAGAGCTCAAATCCAGATCTTCGTGTAGCGCGTACTTGACAACAAATGCTTTATGGCTGTCCAGACAAGCACCTCCCAAGTCAGGATAAAGCAGTGTCGTTATGGGGCGCAGGTATTTTTCACGCAGGGGTGTGATGAAAGTTTCATCCATCCCAAGCTCATTTAGCAAAACCTGTCTCAAAGAGAGGAGATGGGAACAGCTGACCAGCTACACCTGCTGCTTCATCAGAGCTGCTGCAGAGCTGGTTTGTTCTTTTCCAACCCTGCTGCTTGCTCAGATAAAGAACTTTAGAGCAAAGGCTCCAGCTATCGGCAGAAGAAGGAGGCTCATGGTGGAAAGTGATGAGGAAAAGGCAAAGTAAGATGAAAAGTTGGGTTCTTTAAAAACGGACTCCTTGAAATAAATGTATATTATTTAAATACAAGGTGCTCTTTCCTCTGAGGTACCAACTCCCATCCCGTCTCCTTACATTCCCTCAACCCTTTCACTTCAAAGGGGTTGTACTCAAACTACAGACGACATTCCCTCAACCCTTTCACTTCAAAGGGGCTGTACTCAAACTGCTGTGCTCAAATTACAGACATTTTAGAAGGAAAAGAAGTGGGAAGAGAGGAGATAAATGGCATCTGCTTGTGAATGCTACCTCTAAAGAAGCAGAACTAGTGAGTCCTACCCCATAGTTATTCATCGTGTTGGGCCTGCCTTTGGGCATGTCCGACTGCTCAAAGTTCTCCAGCTCATCCACAAAGGCTTTGCAGAATTCCTCTGTGAACACTGGGAGTCGATAGATCCTCTTATCTGTCAAGAGAAGGGAGACACCATTTGCTGGGGGAAGTAACAGCAAGGGAGTTGCTGGCTGTCATGCTGCCAAGCTATATTGTGCTGGTGCCAGTGAGAACACAGGGCACACACGCTTCACTCGGTGCTCAGGCTGCTCAAAGGGCTGGAACCATTCCTCGGGATAGGCTCTGGGATGTATTTGTTGTTTGTCATGTTGGCCCCTCGTTTCCAGGTTTCCCCATCCAGTCGGGAAATCTGGCACTGATTAAAATGCCTGCTGAATGTGCCAAGGGAATGTTTTGAGTGAGTCTGGAGGGAGAGTGGTGAATCAACTGCTCATCACGGGCAGTGCAAATATAGCCTCCTGGAAGAAGGAGACTCAAGGTCTTATGTAGGGGATGGGGGATTTATTCATCCAATACTGGCCTTCTGGGAAGACCAGGGCTTCTGAACTGCCCTTTGGGGTAGAGCTCTAAAGGTCTGTATAAGAGGAGCTCAGCACTGAGAATACAGAAGCTGAGATAAATACAGTGTAAAAAGGCTGTGTGTCTGGAAATCGTTCCTTGGACATATCCAGGAACCCTGCACCTGCACAACATTCCTGTCTTTCTTTTGTCTTGAGAAAAGCAATCAACTTTGTAGCTTCCCCTCTACATTTTGTCAGCATTTCTGGAAAGGAGAGAGCTTCATGGATGCCAGCAGGGAAGCTGAAAACTCTGATGTCTTTTTAAAAGACTGAAATTTAGACAAACTATTCCAGCTCAGACTAACCAACTGGGATTGTCTGAAATGGTAAAGCACTTTGGGAGGGAAAACCAAGTTCCCCAGACTAACAGTGTTCCTTCAGCAGGCTCCCCTGTGAGGTTGTGGTGCAACCAAAACCCCAGCCCTGCTGCAGTTATAGCCTCTGATGAGACATCAGCAAACTGGGATTGGAAAAGCAGAAAACAGGATTTCATCCAGAGCATAACTGCTGCACAATACTGCCTCTCCAGAGACTCTTGTCAAGCAGAAAATAACATCCTGTTTGTCTCAGCTGTGTACCAAATCTGAGCTATTGAAGACAGGGCTTGAAAACAGCTGTCATCACCAAAGTTGCAGTGTCACTCGGGAAGATCTTTGTGACTGATGTGTTGTTTTCTTTACCTGAGAAGGACTCGATGTAGCGCAGGAGGCCATGGAGATGAGCATCTGGCGACGTGCAGTACCTCACGATTTCTAGAAAATCTGGGGCCAGGAATGAATCCTGGCATCAAGGGAAGGATGACAAAAATACACAGAAACACAATTAGCCTGTGCAGTCTTTTACAGCCCAAAAGGGAAATGGACTTACAAGCAGCCACAGGAAAATATGTAGAGCCTAGGGAGCAAGGCTGATAGTCACACTTGGGCTACTTCTGTGGCAGGAAATGCAGAATGTTACTAATGTTTTTCTTGGTGGTTTCGGTAAACTGCTGCTTGTTCATGGGTTTCTGAGTATAACTGGCCAGACTTATCCTTAGTGTGGTGGGAATGAGCCTGGCTCACATTATGGACTCCTAACAGATAAGCACAATAGTTTTTCCTAGTAGATTTAGTATCTTGTCATGGCCTCAGCACAACAGAGTGACTGTGCTCTGCTTTAAGCATCACCCCCACAGATCATGACAGACAACAACAGAAAAGACAACAGCAGAACTTGTTACTAAAGGATCACAGAGCAATAGATCTGTGGGAACTCATTTGTGTGTTACCGCTGATCCGTGGTTAATTATCCAGCTGGGAAGTCTTGGGCCTGGCAAACATGAGGAAATTCAGAGCAGAGTAGCCCACAACAAAGAGGGCAACCCCTGCCTTTGTGGTGGAGTGTACACACACGGGCAGCCTGTTTGCCCCCCTTCATCTGATAGTAACTAGTAACTCGTCTGTACGTTAAGCCCACAAAGGCTGATTTCTGTGGCTGCTCATTAGACCTCACTGACCCTGTTTGCTGCAGTGATGCTTTAGGTCTCAATTACTAATGGTGTTTGGAGTCCAGTACCATGAGCTGGTGCAGCTTCAATATGGAACGACCGTTACCTGGCTAAAAGCCAGGCAGAATCTTGCCTAGAGAACACGCTACACTGTGAAAGTTTAATTCAGTTTCAATATGCTACGCTTTGGTTTTAATTCAGTTCATCCCTAGCACTGTCAGCAATCCTGAGAAGAGGGCTTCCTACTGCAAAAATACTCAGGCAATTCCCTGGATGCAAAATGGATTCCAAACATACTGTCTACCTGCAAAATGTACAGTTCTGGGTGTTTTCGTTTGTAGCACTTCGAGATGATGGCTTTGCGTTCCTCTGACTGATGAATTAACTGTTTTCTTCTCTCCACTTCTGCCTCAATCTACAAATAAACAATACAGCATATTGTTAGAAAAATCAAAAGGGATAACCAAAACAATTCCAGGAATTTTCTCATTGTTTTAAATCAGTTATTTTTGTTCTGGGCACCTCTGGGAGACAGAGTGTATGCCTTTGCTTTTCTGTAGTCAAGACAAGTCCAATAAATATCTGAAAAGCCAAATGCCTAAAAGGGATTTGAGACACGTTTTCATTACAAATGCCTTAAAAAATAACTGAAGTCTTTCCATGGATGTGTCAAGTAGAGCTGCAAGGTTTCAGCCCTTTCAGGCATTCTGACGCCTCGTGAATTGCCAGCCTACGCCTTAAGAGTCTGGCTTATGTTCTGACAATATAAGCATTGTCCAAAATAAAGACATTTGCTGGGAGGGAGACAGGACTTGTCATGAGGGGATTACTGCTAAGTGTTGTGGGGACAGGCTAATCTGTCATTTCAGGGGAAACAGCTGTACTAGCAGCTGATTCAGGCAGCTCTTCCTATTTAATAACCCCCCATGAGATTAGTTTATAACATTCCTCAGCAAAAAAAGGAAGGAGGGTGGGAGCGGTGCCCCCTGCTCCTGACCCCTGGTAATGTGGTTCGCAACTAACGCCATTTTATAAGGCAAACATCCATTCTCTGTGAAGGAGCGGGTCCTGCTTTCCTTCCCTCTCCCTCATTATCAGGCCCTGAAGGTCCTGTGAGCCAAGCAGACAAACCAAACAGATTTCTTCTTCCCCTCCCTAACAGCCTCAAGGTTCCCGGGCACCAGGCCGATTACTCCCTTCCTTGCTGGCCTTGAAAGGTCCCAGGCACCCGGCCATCCTGGTGGTGGTGATGGCCCTGTCACAGAACAGGGAAGAAACATAACAGCACCCAGAGCACTCTCTATAAAATCAAGGAGTCACAAGTCCCACGTGGGGAATTTAGACCTGAATTGCTGCTGGACAGTGAGAGCTATGGCCAGGGACACCTCCGCCATCATTTGCTTTCTCCAAGGATTGAGTGAGTATCTCATATTCTTTTATATGATTCTTGAGTCAAGATTATGATGATTGTGTTAGTACAGCAAACAATGGGGTTTTTTTGGATAGCAGAGAGTCCAGGTGGTTTAAAATTATAGATTAAGTTAGAATCTAGGGGATTAGAAATTATAAATTAAGTTAGGACCTGGAAATCCCAAGTGCATTTGTATTATAAATTCTGTATGATGCTGCTTATTATACCATGTTGATTCTGCTTGTAGAAATGCTGTGCCATTCTGATCATAAATTCTGTGCTATACTAATCGTAATACCCTGTTAGGAAAATAAAACTTTAATTGTAACTACAGTTTGGTGCTGGCAACATCCTGCCAAGGATCCCAAAAAGAACCTGTCTGTCCCCTTAGCACTGGGATGAAACTGGAGCTGGTTATGTGACAGATCTTTGATCCCAGCCTGGACAGACAGACAGATTCCTCCCTAAAGGAGAGCCTGGGATGATGTTCCTGGGACAACCTTCTGCAGCACAGCTCGTGTGAACAACTCCATGCAACCCCTGGGTGATTCCACCTCAAGGCATTCTTTAAAAGTAATTGACAAAAGAAGGGACAAGGAAAGACAAACTAGAAGGTCGCTGGGAGCCAGGTGACCAAAACCAGTTAGGCCAGATGGCAGAGAAGGCCATTTTAATAACATGTGTTGAATTACAGTATTTACTTCAAGGGTGTTGCCAGTGTAAACACATCACTGACAGCATCCAGCCCCGGATCCAGGCGCCGCCACGGAATTCTTAGAATCATAGAACGGTTAGAGTTGGAAAGGACCTTAAAGATCATCGAGTTCCAACCTCCTGCCCTGGGCAGGGGCACCTCCCACCAGACCAGGTTGCTCCAAGCCCCATCCAGCCTGGCCTTGAACCCCTCCAGGGATGGGGCAGCCACAGCTTCTCTGGGAACCTGTTCTTCCCTTCGGTCTCTGCCCGGCACCGGCTTTGATCAGGCCCAGGCGCCGAGGACCCGCGGCCCAGCTCCGCCGGGGCTTGTGTCTCCAGCGAACCCCCCCGCCCAGGGCCACCCAGGCCACCCGTGTGCGGGGGATGCCCCGAGGGGGGCCGGGGTGCGGGATGCGCCCCCCCTCAGGGTCCCTCCTCTCCCCCCCTCACCCCGGCCCGCCCTGACAGGATTTACCGGCCGTTTACCTCCCGCAGGGCGGCTCTGAAGTCCTCCTCGCTCCGGCAGCCCCGCTCCCGCAGCGCCTGCAACAACACACCCGAGAGCCATCACCCACCGCCCGGCCTCGGCCGCCGCCGCCGGGTCCGTGGTGCCCGCCGCCCCGCCCTTACCCGGCCGTGCTCGCGGCGGAGCTGCCCCTCATCCCGGTACCGGACGTGCAGCCCATAGCGCCCCACGAAGACGTTGTCGGAGAAGAAGCAGGCGCAGGCCCGGAACGGGCGGCGGGCGGACATGTTTCCCGCCGGCGGCGGGCAGGGGGGGCGCCGGGCGCCGGTCCAGCCGCCAAACGGCTCCGCCGCGCGATGGGGGGGGAGCCGCTTCCGGCCGGGCCCAGGGCGCGTCGGCAAATTCCGAACGCGGACTAAAACGAAGAGAGGCGAAACTTGCCCGGTTTTCTCCTGTTTTACGCTTTTTAATATTTTTTTTTTGTCATTTCGGTGGCGTCGCCGCGGCCCGCAGAGGTGCTGCACCCCCCAGCCCCCCACCCCGCCCAATTCTTGGCAAGGCGCATGCCGCACTCCCACTCCGTGGCTGCAACGGGCAAGGAACGCCGGGGGTCCACGCTGACACGGCCAGGGGGACCGCGGCGCTGCGAGCG
>NW_015090783.1:2024841-2052955 GCF_001431845.1 Calidris pugnax | reverse complement strand
GGGGGCGGCGGCCGGGGGGGGGGTGACCGCGACCCCGGGGTCGCCCGGTCCGGCCCGGTCCGGTCCATGCTGGCCATGGACTCAGCGCTGCAGGTGGCCGAGGAGGAGGTGGTGGCGGCCGAATCGTGCGGCCCCAGCAGCAAGTTCGAGGACATCTACCGGCTGCTGGCCGAGGGCTGCTTCCCGCCCAGCTTCTGCTCCATCAAGAGGAAAAACCTCAAGCGCTACGCCCAGAAGTTCGTCGTCGACGGTGGGGACCCCGGGGTGACACCGCGGGACAGCCCCGGACGGGGCCTGTCAAAGGAGGGGGAGGGTGGGGTAGGGGGCACCCAGGCAGCGCCTGCCTTGGCCGAGGCCTCCCCCTTGAGGAGAAGCCTCCCCCTTGAGGAGAGGCCTGTCCCCTGAGGAGAAGCCTCTCCCGCCTGAAGAGAGGCCTCCCCCTGAGGAGATGTCTCTCCCCCTGAAGAGAGGCCTCCCCCCTGAGGAGACATCTCTCCCCCTGAGGAGAAGCCTCTCCCCCCTGAGCAGAGGCCTCCCCGAGGAGCCTGGCAAGGCCCAGGGATGCTGTAGAGGTGTGTGGGGACAGTGACCCACTGGCAGGCAGGCAGGTACAGACGTGCCGGCCTCCCCAGGCACATGAGGACAGATATCCCTTCGTCACAGCACAGGGAGGATGGGTGGCTTCTCTGCCCTCTGCCGAGAGGGAGACGTGGGGCGGCTTTATCGTAGCACAGGATCTTACTCAGCCCTGAGCGCTGAAGAGCAGTCCCTGGGTTTATTTGGGGATGATTCCAGCTTAGCAGCTTCTCCAGAGGCATTACAGAAGCTCCCAAGACAGCAGTCCCCCTTTGTTGTCTCTCACCTGTTTTTCCTCCTGTAAAAAATGACCCTTTGACTGGGACTGAGTAGTTGAAATGGCTGTGAGAGCACGTCACGTGCCATTTTAGATAAACCTCTCGCATCTGCAGGCGGCTGCCTCTACTATGTGGGACCCAAGAAGGAGGAAAAACGTGAGGTGATTGTGGATCCTGAACGGAGGCGGCAGGTCTTTCTGGAAAGCCATTTCACCGAAATCGGGAACCATCTGGGCCAGAAAAAGACCGTGCACCGGATTCAGAGCCGGTACTACTGGCTGGGGATTGTGAAGGATGTTGTGGACTGGGTAAGTTGAGAGCATTGATCATGTCAGTGACACCAGTATTTCCCAGGACGTTCAGGCAGCAGTCCCAAGTGAGCAGCTAGAAGAGCCCCGATGCAGGGATGATGTCGTTTCTAGTGCCTGTTGCACTAAGTAACTCTGCAGGTGAAACTGTTGGAACGTCCCGAGGCAGCTGGATAGATTGGAGGATGTCTTTTCCCCGAGCGTCAGGAAACCTGCCCAGGTAGGCCTCCTCGTGCAGGGCAGTTTTGGCCAGCGTGGGGATGTGGGATTGTTTCAGATAAGTGTTGCTGAGTCTGGCTTTGAGCAGTCTGGATTCTTACCAGAGCTGCCCAGTTCCCTAAACTGTTTTAACAGGAGGAGCTCAGTGTTTCCACCAGCTCTCCTCAGCAACTTTGCCTTACCTGTTTTATTGCCAAAAGTTCCCTGCAGCAGGGCTCTGCAACAGTGTGGTTTGAAGACGTGTGGTTGCATTGCATGATCTGAGCAGCCCACACTCCTCCAGCATCCTGGGGCTGGCGATTTTTCTAGCCAGCAGTAAAAGTTTAAAGTACAATAAATGTTTTCCTAAAAATAGGGTGAGAAATACCTTAGCTATAGGCCATGTTGAGAACATTGGTTATTGTGTCAGAGAAAGCTGTCGGGTGAGTGTTGTGAAAGGTGAGCTGCATCAGCCTGTTGTGTTTTGTCCTCTCTTTCTCACATCCTGCTATTTTTATTGGATAGAAGGAAGCTGCTTAGACGTGCTGTCCCTTTCATCCCTTCATAACCTGTCCAGTCTGAATCTGACAGAATCCGTCAGCATATTTTAAAGTCCTTTGATAACATCTTTTCCCTTTCCAGATCAAGATGTGTGAAACGTGCCAGAACGCAGAGCACAATAAGAACGTATCACGGAAAGCAAGGCCTGTCAAAGTGGAATCACCCTGGGAAGTGCTGGGATTAGACATTCAGGGTGAGTGTTTGCACCTGACAGACAGGCTCTTCAAGGCTTCCACTCCAGCTGTCAGGAAGCGTGGCAGACTGACTGCCGCACACACGCCTCTGAAAGCTGTCTGTGGTGAGGAGGTGCTGAGGAGGTGCCAAGGAGGCCACGGCAGCCTACCAGGGTGCAACCTGATCCCTGTGGCTGGCTCGGCTCCCTCTCCACGCACAATGGGAGTTGTGGGCGGGCGGGCAGGCAGGCATTACTTCCCAGAATTGAGGCTGCGATGGGTGTATTTTTGCTGACAAAGGTCACAGAAATGTACTGGCCGAATGACATTGCAGAAAAGGAGTCGCGGTCGTTTTCGCAGTGCTTGTTTTGCTGGGCTGGATTTTTAACTTGCCTCGTTTGGCTGATATTACGGCATGACATTGATTTTTCTTGATGCTTGTTTATGCAGGACCTTTTCCTGAGACAAGCCAGAGCAATACGCATGTCCTCCTTGTGACCGACTACTTCACTAAGTGGGTTGAAGCTGTTCCTCTGCAGAAGAAAGATCCTTTGTCGGTGGCTAAAGCCCTAGCTACTGTGTTTTACAGGTGAGCTCCTCTGCTGTTGGTTACATTGCACCTCTGCAGTGAGATGCGGCACGCTGGGATGCATGTTCCAAAAATACTCAAGGTCCACAAGAGCTGGAACTCTCCCTTCTACAGGAGAGACCATGCAGTGCCTCTCAGATGCTCTTTACAAAGTACTTGGGAAGAGCCTCTTTCCCTCTTGTTACCAGGGGAGGGAGAAAGAGTGGTTCTCTGAGTAGCCCCAAGGCCAGGAGGGCTGGTGCCACAGTTCTCTGCAGAAGTTTTAAAACTATTCCCTGACCCCTCCTAGGAAGTGGTTATTTTGGATTCACACCACCACGTGACATTGTCCTTGTGGGAAATGCGTGTGGCCAGTAGAGAATTGCATTCGGATCAAGAAACTTTGCTTGTTTTTCCTGCTGCCTTATTATTCAAAGGCAAACATGCTTGGCTGTTTTGGAGCAGATGGAACCAGCAAACCTTTGTCTGCTCTTGGGGAGGTGAGGTCATCCCGGGCTTTTTAGCACCAGCTCAACTGGAGGGTGTCCATCCCTTTTGTATCCCGTTTCCCATGAGGATTGAACTCCTCTGGCCCTGCCCTGCAGCTGATGGAGTAAAACCAGTTGTGTCCCCTCTTCTTGTTCAGGTTTGGAGCATCCAAGAACATTTACGCCAGTCAGAGCTGGGACTTCTGTGAGGAGGTAGGTCAGGTGCTGGGTGGTTCAGGGAAAAGCAGCATGACCTTCAGCAGTGGTTTTGGGCAGCAGGTTCTGAAGGCAGAGTTGCAGTGTGCCATTAGTGGGGGGCAAGGACCTGATGCTGCCTTCTCCCTGCCCCAGCAGTAGATGATTTGCCCAGTGCTTTCACCCTGTCAAGGATTTTAAGGTTGTGGTTCTGTGGTGCAAGTCCTGCAGCCGCACTGCAGCCTCTTTGCTCAGAAGGAAAGGTCCTGTGAGGCCACATCCATGAGATTCCTGCCCTACCCTGGGATTAACCCATCTTCCCAGTGCTGTGGGAAGCCTTGAGCATGGGAACAGTTGTTGCGAAACGTTTTCTCAGGCTCTAACTTTTCTGGGGAGCTTTTTCTGCTGAGCAGCATCTCCTGGGACGGGGACGGTGCCGTCTCGTGCTGTGGGTGCTGCTGGGGTGCAAACCTGCCTTGTTCTCCCGTGGGCATGACCCCCACCTTTGCAGGTCAGCCGGCATTTATGCGAGCGCTGGAACATCTCACAGATCCTCACCCCCGCAGAGCCCACAGACTGCACAGGCCTGGACGACCGCAGCGCCGAGGTGCTCAGGTCCTCCATCTGCAGCGTGGTGAACGAGAAACCCAGTGAGTGGGATGCCCACCTCGACCCCGTGCTCTTCGATTTCCGCACCTCGGTCAACTCTGCCACGAAGTACACCCCCTTCTTCCTCATGTTCAACAGATACGTGTGCCTGTCGTCCGAGGTAACTTCTCGACAAAGGAGTCTCCTAGAAGGTTTGCCACTGGTGCCATTACAGACTAACCCAAATATCTGTTACCTTGCAGGTGGATTTTGCCAAGGACTCTAAGGAGCAAGGGGCTAGCTCTGGTAAGGCAGACAGCCTCCCACCGTTCACAGCCGCGGTTCAGGAGCAGCAGAACGCGGTGAAAGAAATTGTGAGTCTTGCGGTGCTTTTGAAATCACCCTGCAGCTAAGCCCTGACAGGGTCCTGTGCACCAGGAGCTGCACAGAGGGGATTTGCCCCTGCAGGGATCACGCCACAGCGTGTGCCTGCGCAGGCACTCAGAGAGAACCCCTGCCCCCATCTGTCCAGAAGTGCCATCCCACAGCAGTCCTTTCCCTGCAGGCTCTCTCCTGTCACCGAGCATAGCAGGGAGCTGATGGGCTAGAGCGTGGCAGGGAGGCTGCGTGTCCAGCTGGGAAGGAGCAAGGCAGAAGCTGGATAATCACTGCCTGAGAGGTGGCCGATGGCACCTTGGTGGGTGTCAAAGGCAGCAGGAGCAGAGCCTCTGAGCTGGCACCATTTGGTGTGACAGGGAAGCTGGTGGTGTTGCTGCTCAGAGCTGTGATGAAATATGAGGGACTGGCTTACCCCATCAGGGCTAATGAGAGCTGTGTCCCAGCCTGCCCAGCACTCTGCCTTGTAATCTGCATCTCAGATCAACCAAGGGAGTCCCTCCTTAGGCAGGGACAAAAAGCTTTTAGGGCCATGCTGTGTAATTAAGAAGGTTAAAAAGTAACCCTGCCCCATAAAGGGAGGAGAGAAACTGGGGAGGTTGAGGCCACCATGAAGACTAGTGGCCCAGTGGCCAGCGAGCTGGGTTTGGGGAGCAAGGCCAGCATTCAGTTCCTGACTGTCTCTGACGTGCTGGGTGACCTTGGGCCAGTCATTTTGTCTCTCCCTTTCTTGGTTTCCTGACTTGAAAAATGACCTCAGTGTCCCCTGTAAAGTGCTTGGCGATCTGTGTGCCAACAAATAATAGACACAGCTCAAGTGCTTTGTTTGCTCAGTCATTTCTCACACTCAGACAGAGCTATGCTCTGATCCCACCGGGACTCTGATTCTTCTTGCCAGGGAATAGCAGCAGTAAAACAGGGCAGGAGGGAGGAGGCCTGGGAGCTGAGTATGTGGGATCTATTCCCAGCTGATCCCTCTGGAAGCTCAGGCTCGCTAGCTCGGATTCCCCTTTTGAGAAATGGAGATGCCCATCGTGGCACGGGGCAGTGAGAGCTCCATCTGGATAACACCAAAGCATCCTGCCTGCTCCATAAGGACACTTCTGGTGTCCAGGTGGCTGACATTTGCCTGCAGACCGTCCAGGATTGGGGCTGTGATTAACAGGAGGTGATAAAAGTTTCCTTTGGCTCTGTGTCGTGCCAGCCTAGATCCCTTTCTGCCCTCTGCTGATGGAGAACTAACGGCTCCCCTGAGCACAGCCGTGAAATCACAGGGTTTTTTTTATTGTAAGGTCTCCTGCTAGTTTGGGGTTGGTGAGAATAAGGTTGGAAAGACCTTGCTTCGTCCCTCCCTTGCTCCCGGGTGTAAACCAGCCCTGCTGGCTCTTGCTGGCACGGCCTGGGCTTGCCCAGCAGAGCTCTGCACGCCGCAGCGCCCGGCTCTCGCTTGCCAAGCTCCCGTGAGGCGGGTTCTTAAGTTGATTTTTAAGTGGCATCTCAAGGCCCAACCCAAGCAATCTGCTTTCCAGGTGATCGCCAACATGACCGCAGCCTACAAGCGAGAGCGGAAGAGCGTGAAAAGGAAAAGTCGGGGCCTGCCCTCTCTTGCCTTCAAAGTGGAAGAGAACGTGTTTGGGAGCAACGCCGCCAGCTCCCTGAAGAAGCTGAAGAAGGGCCAGTTCGTGTCCTTTCAGATCGAGACGGTCCTACCACCTGAGCAGAGCATGTCGGGCGTGAAGAAAACCAGTTAGCCTCAGGGGCTTTTTTTTGGGGGTCGCGTGGGGCCGGGGACAGGAGCACAAACTGTCCCTGAGGTTTGTGGCCCAGCTGCATGGGTGGGAGTCCAGGGCGCAGACAAGCCTGCTCTGTCCTGGGGAGAAAGGAAGGGGAAGGTTCAGACAAAGGTGTCTGTTCAGTCCCTTCCCAGTCCAGGTTTGCCCTTGGACCATCCCGAGGGAAGCGGTGCCATCCTCGTGGATGCTTCGGCAGTGAGAGACTCGGTCTTGCCAAAAAAACTCCACCTTGGCTACAGCATGGAAACTGTCTCCTGAGGAGCAGTTGCATCGAAGCCCAGGGAGGGATCTTGGGTGGAAATGAGAAGAGAAGCAGAAGGTAGACCCAGCTTGGCCATGCTGCGGTTTGTTTCCTACAGCTTAAAAATGTCCTCCCAACTGTCTGCCTGAACCGGGAAGAGTCGCACCAAGTCTGACTGCATTCCCAGTGGACGTGGGAATGGCCTGGAGTGAGCTTTTTTTTTTCAGTTTTAAGCACTAATTAGCAGAAATAAAATCACCAATAGAACGCGATGGTTTTATTTTTGGTTATTCAGGCAGAGAAAAAGGAGTTTTTCCTTTCTTCTCTCCAGAAAGGGAGCGAACTCCAGGAACCCTGTAGCCTCTTCCTGTGCTGGTGGGGGGTTATAGGGGTGTTTTTAAGTCCAGCACCCAAAAATGTAGAGAAACTTTGGGATAATGGCACCGAGCAGCCCCTCTGCCACCCGTATGGCCCAGTTGGAGGCACAGATGTGGGCCAGGGAAGAGCCTGAGCGCTGCCATCCCTCCGGAGCTGCCACGGGGACTTGAAGGGGAAAAATAATTTATAAGTTGGATTTCTTGAAACTGTGTCCCTCTCTGAGCTGGGGGTTAATTTAAACCCCTGGTTGAGCCCAAGTTTAGGGGTTTAGGGGTTAATTAAAAAAAACCCACCCTGTTGAGCCCCTATTTAAGGGTTAATTTAAAAACCCCAGCATCGAGCCCTTGTCCTGGTTGGTTGGAACGCCCAGCTGCCTGTTGTATTTTCTCCTTCTGCTGCGGAATTAAGTAAAATAATAACCAAATAAAAGAAAAAACCAATAAAATAATATAAAAATAGTAATAATGAAAATGTTTATTTTTGTAAGTAAAATAATAACCAAATAAAAGAAAAACCCAATAAAATAATATAAAAATAATAATAATGAAAATGTTTATTTTTGGAAAAAAAAAAACAAAGCCGGGAGGGGCGGGGCCATGTCCAAAGCCACGCCCCCCACCGACCTTGTTCCCGGGACGCGCCGCCGCCGCCGCCGCTGCTGGGCAGGACCGGGCCCATCCTCGCCGTTGCTACCGGTAAGACCCCGGTCCGGGCGGGTCGGGAGCGCGTTACCCTTCGTTCTGCAAAGGGGGAAACCGCGCGTTCCCCTTCCCGCCGCCTCCCCTCGCCACGGCGGGCACCGGCGGTTCCCCCCGGGTCCTCCCGCAGCTCCTACGGGGGGGATGCTGGGCACCTTCGGCATCTCCTGCTTTGTAGCTGGGGACACCTTTGCGGGTGGCAGGGTGGCTGCCTCCTCCTCCTCCTCCTTCTCCTCCTCCTCCTCCGCCGGGCCGGCTCGGCGCAGCTTTGCAGCGGAGGGCAGCAGCGAGCACCCTGGGAAGCGTGTCCAGCTCCTCCCTGGCACTGCTGCTCCGCTTTCCCTCCCTCCATCCCTCCCTCCCTCCCCAGGAACCCTCCCCCCTTCTTCCCCAGATCGCAGCTTCTGCCCTGTTTTACTCCCCCCTTCTAGCTTTTTATCCCCCCTGCCCAACCCCGCAGCCGCTCCTCAGCCCGGGGTGCCCCTTGACCGGTGCTGGGGGCTGCCCTTTTTTCCCCCATGGTTTGCTTTGGGGTGGCCGCAGAGGTGGCTGCAGTCGGAGGACACAGGCCAGAGGGTGGCCGACACGTAGGGCATCATTTTGGGCCATTCCTCCCGCACCCTGCACTGTCACGAGCTGCTTGGCCAGCACAAATCCCAGCACCCGGTACCTCCCTCGTGCCAACGTGCGGCACCCACCCCTGGGCACAGCACGGGAGCAGGTGAGCAGCTCCCTCCCTTCAAAAGATCTCCAGCTTCTCGCCCTTCTCTGCGTCAATTCAAATCCAGCCCCACCATCGCTGTCACCCATCAGACCCACGGGTGACGGTGAAGGTGGCATCCCGCCCCGGAGCCTCCCTCTCCCGTTGGGATGCAGCTCTGGGTTTCCCACCCCCTTTTTAATTTCCTCTTGGGGTTTTTGTTGTGTCGCTGAATTGCACGCTGCCAGCACAGAGGGTTTAGTGGGTTACCCCAAATTGACATTCAAGAGGGCCACGGACAGCAAGGTGTGACTTATTCTGTGATTTATTCTTCTTTAGACGAGGGGGGGTCTCTCACAAAGCAGAGATGCTCTCCTTTCTGCTTTCATGCGGGTTTGTGTGCTGGGTTTCAGCTTTGAAGGTGAGGAGGGACTCTCAGGTCACGAATGTCCGAGTTTAACACCCACACGGCTCCGTAGCGCAGGACACGTGGGCTGCTCACACGTCCCAGTGTCACCCAGCTGCCAGGGACCTCGTGGCCCCACAGCCACCGCAGCAAGGGGGGATGAAGATTCCCACCGAGACGTGCAGATTTCTGCTGAGGGATTCGGGATGGGTGGAGGCATTTGGGAGCAAAGTTTGTCTTCGTCTGTGGGTTCTCATTTTATGAAATGTCTTGGAGGATATAGAGCAGGGGAGGAGGGAGCAGATAGTGGTGTCTGGGATCGGGACGCGCTAGTGGGGAGCTGGCCCAGTTGTCCCCCTGTCCTGCTTCCCTTTGCCACCATGTCCCCAGGACAAATAACAACTCTGTCCTCTTCTTATCATAGAATCATAGAATGGTTTGGGTTGGAAGGGACCTCAAAGATCATCGAGTTTTCCAACCCCCCTGCCATGGGCAGGGACACCTCCCACCAGACCAGGTTGCTCAAGGCCACAGCCAGCCTGGCCTTGAACACTTCCAGGGATGGGGCATCCACAACTTCCCTGGGCAACCTGTTCCAGTGTCTCACCACCCTCATAGTAAAAAATTTCTTCCTGATATCTAATCTGAATCTTTTTTCTTCCAATTTAGCTGAGGCCAACACGACCATGTCCTCCCTGTACTAGGGCTGCCCCCCACAGCCTTGGTGACCCCCCAGACCGGCAGCAAGGATGCGTGCCTGGAAGGCGGTGGCCAGCACGCTGGCGCTCAGCGGGGCTGATGTGGTGGTCACCACCCTGCTCTACACCCACGGCCGGGGTGGCCGGGATATCCTGCAGGACCTGCGGCACTTCAACATCTTCAACTCGCTGCTGGACATCTGGGGGGGCTGCCTCTACCGCAGCTGTGTCCTGCTGGGGGCTGCCATCGGGGTGGCCACCAACACGGCTTATGGCCCCCGGCGCCTCAGGGCATCGCGGACCTTCATCGCCATCGTCTGCCTCCTCATGGGCATCTACATGATGGTGAAGTTGCTGCTCTATTCGGAGGTGCGGAGGACCATCAGGGACCCCTGGTTCTGGGGGCTCTTTGCCTGGACCTACGTGGCTCTGGCGGCCACCTTCGGGCTGTGGCAGCTGCTGGCCTGTGTCACCTCCTCCCGTGAGGCGCTGGGACCTGGCTCCGAGTCCCGCGCTGAGGCAGAGGAGATCTGCGATGGTGGTGCCCCACGGGACAAGCGGGAGGAGGCGGCAGGTCCCACCATCCATAAGCTGCTGTCCTACACCAAGCCGGACGCCTTCTTCCTGGGCATCGCCTCCTTCTTCCTCCTCGTGGCTGCACTGGGTGAGTGAAGGGACCTGGAAGTGCCATGGTGTGCGACCATCCTCACCGGGAGGGAAGGAGCCGTGGTGGGGGCGGGGGGGACAACTTGGCAGAATCCCAGGCTTGGTTTTTTGGGGGTGATGGGTGGCACATCCTGCATGGGCTGGGTAAAAAAATGCAGTCGGGCAACAAAGGTGCAATAGGGGTAAAATACTCTGGGAAATTAAACATCCCCACATGGGCTGCACCTCCTGAGACATTTCATGCGATGGCTGGGTATCTCCATGGTGGGGATTGGATTGTCCATGGGCCATCACTGTTGAAAGTACTGTGCGGTGGGGCTGAAACCCCTTGTCCTGTGCTTGTCTGGCAGGAGAGACCTTCCTGCCCTACTACACGGGGCTGGCCATCGATGGCATCGTGGTGCAGAAGAGCATGGACCGCTTCTCCACGGCGGTGCTGGTCATGTCGCTGCTCGCCATAGGAAGGTAATCGCAGGGGCTGCTTTTGGCCCTGGTGAGGATGAGGTTGGAGTTTTCCAGCAGGAGCTCGTGGTGGCAGTGGGCATGGGCTGTCTTACCTGCAGCCGCTCCGCTGGGTCCCTGCCAGACCCCAGGGATGTGCTTTGATTTCTCTGCGCTGTCACAGTGCAGAGAGGCCGTGGTGGCACTCATGAGCTCTCCACATCCATCTGCTGGTGGTGGGGGAGCAGGAACAGACACAGGGAATGGGCTCCCTGGGGAATGTTGTCCCAGCAGTGCTACGTCCCCTCCTGAAGCTTGGCACTACTGGGGTTAGGACCAGCCATCCCCATGCTGGTGGTGCCCAGAAGAGTTATGGACTGGATTAGGCATTCCTTCCCGGGGTGGACAGTGGTACCAGCATGGCGTTGCCCAAGCCCAGGCATGGGGGTGTTTGTGTTGCTGAGGAGCGGGTTTCGTGTCCATTGGTCTATAACGTTTCTTATCTGCAATTAGCTCATTTGCCGCAGGTATCCGGGGCGGCGTTTTTACGCTCATATTTGCAAGACTGAACATTCGCCTTCGCAACTGCCTCTTCAGGTCGCTGGTGTCTCAGGAGATGAGTTTCTTTGATGAGAATCGCACAGGTTGGTTCTTCTTTCCCCTGGATTTGTCCTAATCTCTCTATCCTATCCTGGTATTTTTTTCCCCTCGGTTTGCCCTCCTGTAGCTGATTTGGGGCAGCCACAGATGGCCCCCAAGTGCTCGTGTTTAGAAACAGGGGCAGAAAGCTCTTCCCTTTCGGGTGCTTCCCACTGTGGGGTTGGGACAGGATTGCCCAGCACTCTAGGGATGTCCCATTGCCACTGATCAGCCTGGCATTCAGCAGTCCCAGGGCTCACATGCTCATCTCTGGTCATCCCCAAAACACCTACGTTCCTCCTCCCGTGCCTGCTGATCACCCAGTCTCCAGCTCTGCTCCAGGGATGAGAAATCTCAGATGTGTGCAGCTTGCTGGGCATGCTTGTGGCTTTCTCTGCTTGCCATTCAGTCCTGTCACAGTCTGTGCCACCCTGGTGTGGTCCCAGCCCACTGTAACTTCTTCCACGTTTAATTTCTTCTCGGCGGTATTTTTAGTTTTGAGGCTGTTGCCGTATTTAGCAACCGCTGCACGATGCCCTGGTAGCTGAGGACACCAGAGATGTTATTGTAAGTGGGATACGGGTAACCCTGGGCTTACACAAAAGCATGGGAATTCAGCTGGGCTCAAACACCGGCCAAGTATTTAGGAATTCAGGGTGATGTTTGCTGGCTGTGACGTTCAGCTGGACCCAAGTTCTCAGGGCCACGTGGGTCAGCTAAACCCAAACAGTGTAAGGTGCTGTGACAGTCCCCTTCGCTGTCCTGCAGCCATCCGTGGTGACCCAGGGATGTAGCCGATGCCTTCAGGTGCATTTCATGTCCCTTTTACATGCAGCGATTCAAGCTCCTCTGTTTTGCTTCACATCTGCAGCGGTGGAGAGTCACCCCCTTCCATGCCACCTTTCAGACCCCCAGCGAGCGGCTGCGTTTATTGGGGAGCTCCATTTGGCCCCTGGCATGAGACATGAGATGCAGCTAGGCAGTGACCTGCTGTGGTGACATGTCCCTGCTCTCCCCTTCCCCAATCCCTCATTGCTGCAGGGGATGTCATCTCCCGCCTGACATCGGACACGACCATCGTGAGTGACCTGGTGTCCCAGAACATCAACATCTTCCTGCGCAACGTGGTGAAGGCTACAGGGGTGATCTTCTTCATGTTCAGCCTCTCTTGGAAGCTCTCACTCGTCACCTTCATGGGCTTCCCCATCATCATGCTGGTTTCTGATGTCTATGGGAAGTACTACAAGGTAAGCAGGAGTGGCTGGCATGGCCATGGTGTGCCACAACGCTGGGCTGTTCCCCTTGGAGAAGGGGAACATCATGGAGATTCTGGGTGGCCTTGGAGCTGGTGGGACCGATGTTTGGGCGCTTTGCTGCCGGCTTTGGGGGCAGGAAAGCAGTATTAAACCTGTATGGGCAGATGCGCATAGCCTCGACTCTTGCCTTGCTTCATGCTGAGGAGTAGAAGCATCTCAGGGTCTGAGAGGAGAGGGAGCTTGGCTGTGGGATGTCACATATGTGCCTGCCTGTCCTCATGCAAACTGTCCTTTCCCTTTGGAGTGACTCAGATGGGGGTTAAACCCAGTACCGAGCTTCTTCCCTCTGCCTGGGGCTCATGTGGGCCAAGGGCCATGCCCTGCAGCTAATACCATGTCCTATGGACCATGTGAGTCCTGCACTGCTGCTTCCCACTTCAGTTATTGGAGCTTTCCACTGTGCCAGGGACACGGTGTGCACGGGTGCTGCCAAAACCAGGTCCTTGGGTGCTGCCTCCCTTGGCCATGGCTCCTCCTGCAGATCAGGCGTTTGTGGGAGGAGTGGGGCTGCCCTTGGTCTCCAGACCTGTCCCTGACTTGAGAACTCCTGGAAGGGCTCCTGGGACAGGCTGACCCTGTCTGATCAGGGCACCGGGAACAGCAGCTCCACCACAGGCTTCCCAAGTGGGCACAGCACTTCACCTCCTGCAGCCCAGATCCTTCCTTGGGGACAGCACAACGAATCCATTCCTCTCCTGGCACAGGGTCCCAGGCTGTCCTGAGGTGTGGGATAGATCCCAGTGCTCAGCCTTGTTGCCTGTTGCCTTGGAAAATGTCACTGTGCCTTCTTTTCCCAAGCCCAGGGTGTGCGGGGAGAGGTACCATGGGCAGCCCGGCACCTGCTGAGCCCCCTCTGCCTCCCCCTGCTCCCCGCAGAAGCTCTCCAAGGATGTGCAGAACGCCTTGGCCAAGGCCAACAACACCGCCGAGGAGACCATCTCCGCCATGAAGACCGTCCGCAGTTTTGCCAACGAGGAGGCGGAGGCGAACGTGTACTGGCAGAAGCTGCAGCAGGTGTACAAACTCAACAAGCGGGAGGCCATGGCTTACACCTACTACGTCTGGTCCAGTGGGGTAGGTGGTGGGCACCAGGGCTTCCCTACTCCGGGCTGGGGAACATTGCTTCAGACCCCAAAATGCACGTGGGGCGATGCACGTGCTTCTCCTCCGCTTCCATGGAGCTTTGTGGGGCAAGCCCAGCCTTGATGTCTGCTGCCAGTAATCCTCTGTCTATTTTTCACTCATAGAATCATAGAATGGTTAGAGTTGGAAGGGACCTTAAAGATCATCAAGTTCCAACCCCCCTGCCCTGGGCAGGGACACCTCCCACCAGACCAGGTTGCTCAAAGCTCCATCCAACCTGGCCTTAAACACTTCCAGGGGTGAGGCATTCACAACTTCCCTGGGCAACCTGTTCCAGTGCCTCACCACCCTCACTGTAAAGAATTTCTAATCTAAATCTCCCCTCTTCCAATTTAAAAATATATTCATCAAAAAAATATATTCCGTTCCCCCAGCGCTGTGTTGTGCCCCTGAGCAGTCTGTTTTCTCTATTGCAAATAAGAATATAATTGATAAGCGCTCAAGGTCGTGGAAAACCCCGTGTTTCTGTGTTGCTGCATTGCGTGCCTGTGCCAGCTCATCTCCGGGGCTCCGGCTGGGAAACAGCCGCGGTGCTGGTTGAGCTTCTGCTCAGAAATGGAGATTTTTTTGTGTGTGGGTGGTGGTAGAGGGAGGCTGCTGGGGTTTGGGTTTTCTTGCGTGTTTTTGCTTTTTCTTTTTCTTTTTTTTTTTTTTTTTTAAATGCTTTTTCATCATTCAAGACCAGATGGTTTGGGACTTCTCCTGCATTGGCTGGTAACTAAGGCACATTCAAGGATCTAAGTAGCCTCTGGTGAAGGGTTTGTAAATTATGGTGCCCTCGTGCAGCTCTGGGAGACGTTATGGCTTCCCAAGTCTGGAAACAAAATCACAGCATTTTTAACATGGTTCCTGAGCTCCCAGGTGAAGCCCAAGCATTAACTGGGTCAGCACAGATCCCAGTGAGTTAAAGAAGGTGAAAACCCTCAAAAACTGCGCCTGCTGGGGCTCACATAGAAAGAATCTGATGGATTTAGCACAGTCCTGGTAGAGTCTTTGTTGGAGGGAAGGCAGGATCTTAAGGTCAGATTGTGGTAGAGCAGTAGAAGAGGATTTTTATTTTTTTTTTCCTCCAGTATTTTTGTCTGTTTGAATTTACAGCCTGTCCCACAGATGTCACACAGAGCACCAGGGCATTGCTGCTTTTCTGAGCACCCAGGCAGCGTGGAACAAAACTGGCTGAATAAAGGCAGGGGCTGGTATTTGTCATACCGGAGATGATCTGTCTCCTTTCTGGAGTAGGTGGTACCCCCCACACTGATTTCAGGCAAGAGTTGAGGTTATGCTTCAGGGACTTGTACATGCAAGGAGGATTTTTTGTATTAACTCTTGGCTTGATTTTGTGCTCTAAATTAAAATGTGTCACACTCATACAACAGAAAGTTTATTTTAGTGGGGAGGTGACTGCCTGTGTTGGATAATTTGAGCATAGATTATTACACTTGTGGATGTTAGTCCAAGAGAAAAGTTCATGAGATGCTCTGTTATTTCAGATAAATTCTCTTTCCTTGGCTGTTGCCCCTCTGGACTTCTATTTTGTTGGAGGATGCCAGCCCAGCTCCTTAAATCAGCCTCTGCACTTGAGCTGTTTTTCCCTTCTCATGTCCATGCTCGCTGCTAGGGCTGTCAGCTGTGTGCTCTCAGGGATGCTCAGTTCAGGGCTCAAAGAATAAATGTCAGAACGTGAATTGTGGGCTGTATGTGAGTAATTACACATACACCAAATACCAGCTATCCTTTCTGATTTTTGGGGTGTTTTCTTGCTTTCAGCTGACCCTCCTGGTGGTCCAGGTCAGCATCCTTTACTACGGTGGGCACCTCGTGATCTCAGGGCAAATGACAAGTGGAAATCTCATATCCTTCATCATTTACGAGTTCGTTTTAGGAGACTGTATGGAGGTGAGTCTGTTTTATCCCTCTGGGCTACCCCATATCAAGATTATATTTGTCTTCTAGAAGGCCCCAGGGCAGTCACAGGGCCAGATCCAGTCTTAACTTCCCTGCAATGTGTTTCCTTGACGCTGTGGCTTCACCCATCAGTGGGGTGATTCTCCCCCCTGCTCCCCACTCCCCTCCTTCTGAGGCCTCACAACCTGAATGCACCCAAAGCAGCTTCTCCCCTGCTCAGGCAATCAGAACCAAAGGGGTCAGGCTGGCCCCGCTGAAGGGCAGAGTCCTGGCTGTCTCCCAAGCACGATTCCTGGCATGAAGGATGCAGGGATTATGAAGCTGCCTGTTAAATTTCAGGCTTCATTAAAAACTTAATTATATTACTTCTTCTTTTTTTTTTTTTTTCCCTTTTCCCCTGGAATAGGCTGCAAGCTGCTGCGTTGGCAGCGCCTTAGCAAGATGAGATTGTGGGTGGGATGGTAGAGCCCACCCAGGGCTGCCTTTCCCTTGCAAAGGCACGGGCTTGGCTAATTGAGGCAGAAATGATCAAGTTGAGGTTTCCTCGCAGCCAAGTGTGGTTTCGGCGGCGCTTCAGCCTTTGTGCAGCGTCAGAGCGGAGCTGGAAGCAGCGTGCTCGGCTCTCACCATCTGTTCAGATGACTTGCAGGCTCTGGTGGTGTTTCCAGGCTGCGGTTTTGGTGTGAGTTTGGTTTGGTTTGGGTTTTTTTGTCCCTCCTGATGTGAGGGGCAGTTGTGGTAGAAGCTGTTCTGCAGCTCTGGGCTTAATATTGAAAAGAGCCGACATGACGGGGGGTTATTCCAGGGAAGCTGGTGTCAGGGTGCAGCAGTTGTAGTTGGGAAAACACGATGGTAAATCCACTGCCATCATATCCCAGCAGGGAACAACCCTATCAGCTGCCAAATGGTTGTCCTGAAAGGTCCAGCCTGGAGCTGCTCTGCCCTTGAGACACGTGTGCCAGGGAACGCGCTGTCTGCCCTTGGGGCTGGTGCGATGTGCTGCCTTGCATGGACTTAGTTCAACCATTGGGTTGGGGAGCTCTTGGTCTTGAGCAACGAGAGAGAGGTGGAGGATTCTGGTAGAAGCTTGGGTCGTGTATCTGGTGCATGTCTTCTCTTCCCAATCCATTTGTGTCCTCCTTCTGTTGCCACCCGGGCCCACCCATCCACAAACCCCTTTAGATGCCCTTTCCCTGGATATGTCTGTATACCCCCTCTACACTGCACAGGGGGGAAAAGGCTTTCTTTTTCTGTGTCTGATGACTGTAGTTAATGTCAGTTGATAGACTTGAGACTGCTTCAACCATTCTCACAAGTTGCACCATTGCCTCTTCCCTTCCAGTCCGTTGGCTCCGTCTACAGCGGCCTGATGCAGGGAGTGGGAGCTGCCGAGAAGGTGTTTGAGTTCATCGACCGCAAGCCAACGATGGTGAACGACGGGTCCCTGGCCCCAGACCATGTGGATGGGAAGGTGGAGTTCAGAAACGTGACGTTTTCCTACCGCACTCGCTCTGCAACGCAGGTCCTCCAGGTGAGCCCCGCGGGCGCAGAGCGCTCCCCACCACGAGGCATCACGCGCTGCTTCTCCATCACAGCAATAACCCATCCCCAGCCCACAGCAAGATGTCAGCTGCCCTTCTGGAGATGCATAAAAGCAGGCTCGACAGCACGCTGGAAAACAGATTATAGGGAACAGCGGGTGTTTAGGGCCGGCCTTCCTTACAAGGAATGAGATTTATTAATAAAACCCTTGTTCCCCGCTCCGGCATTAAAGACGTCAGCGTGGTACAGGGCTTTGTGCCAAGCTGTCTCAGACTGTTTCCATGGGAGAGGGGCTGGGGTCACGGGGCAGGGGAAGGCAGCAAAGAGGTCAGTTTGCTTTGCAGTTCTTAGAGGTCCTGCTACATCAGCAGGCAAATTTTGAAGCAATTTTGGAGGCAGCTCATTTCCTCAGGGCCAGGAGGTATGGCTGATGTGGCACATCACCAAGGTGGAGGGTCACCATGGCTGGATTTTGGCTACCTTTCTTGCATAGTGCCTGAGGCACTGCCCTGGGACCCTGGGAAAAGCCAGGACCTGAGCATGCTCTCCTCTCCATGTTGCAGAATGTGTCCTTCACCCTGCACCCTGGCAAAGTGACAGCGCTGGTGGGTCCTTCAGGGAGCGGGAAGAGCTCCTGTGTCAACATCCTGGAGAACTTCTACCCTCTGCAAGATGGGCAGGTGCTGCTGGACGGGCGTCCCATTAACATGTACGATCACAAGTACCTGCACTCAGTGGTACGAGCGACTGTATGTGTATTCTCACTATCGCCTGTCGTGATCAGAGGGGATGGATGGTAGCGTTGCATGTTGCTTTGGATTTGATCTGGCAGCTTCTGAAATGTCCAGGAAGCTGGAGGCTGGAGGTGGTCCAGAAAACTAATTCAGATAATCTGTGGGGGTGTAAGGGAAAAAGATGGAGAGTGGTTTCATGAGGAGGGGGAAGTCTTCTGAAAACAGAACAAGAAACATGTTTTGTTTTGTATTTTTTGGCCAACGCAGTAGAAATATGTTTTTAGTTGCTGGATTAATTATTTTCTAAATTGCGTTGGGGGGAAAAAAAAAAGTGTTTTGCATTCCTCCAACACTTTCTACCTTAAGATCCTAAAGTAAATCTCAGCTAATGGGGAGTTAAATCTCTCGGGATCCTGGCACCAGCTGGAGCACCAGAGGGGCTGGGTGGTTTGCCCAGGAGAGGGGTTCGGACCCCTCGGCTCTCATCTGTGTGTCAGCACAGATCAGCCTTCATCTCCTCTGCAAGTAACTGCCTTCTTTGTTTGTCCCCAAAGCAAATGGCCTCACCAGTCAGCAGGAAAACCTGAAAACAATTGATCAGAGACAGGCTGGAAAGCCAAAGTCAGTGTGACTAATTTACATTCCCTGCCTGTACTGAATGAAAATTAAAAGACAAGCTAGTCTTTCAGTTTAGAAAGCTTGGTGTGGTATTAGGAGCATGGGGAGAAGTCAATTAAAATATGACCATGTCCCGCTGGCTCTCTTCATGCCCAGTTCTGAGCAATAATTTGGAGGGTTCAATTCATTTCAATTTTGAGTGTTAGACAAAGCAGGCTGAATTTGAGAGTGAGCAACAACGGCTGTAAGGTAGGACAGGGAGGCTGTTGCTAAGCAATTAAGGAATTGCAGCAATGCCCCTAACTTGCTAATTTTGGATTAAACATGCAGGAGGGCTCATTCACGTGGCCTGAGCATGAACACTGGCCTTGAATGGAAAATCAGCAACACCCTAGGAGAGGTTCTCTCCGGCCTGCCTTGTTCTAGCAACTGGTTTCCCATTCTGAGATAAGCAAACAGTGATGGGAATGCCAAGTCTGGGGCAACACCACAGCAGGGTCATGGAGGGGGAAGCCCACCCCAGATGTCAGCCTACCAGCCTTGCATCAGGTTTCTTTCCTGAGAAATGGCTTCCCAGCAGAGGATGCAAACTGGTCTGGGGCTGCCTCTGGGCATCCCGTCATTAGCATCCTCACTGGAAGCTCACGTTGAGGAACTTCTTTTCTTGGTTCAATGGTGAGGCTCTGCCCACTTGAGTCCTTACCCATCAGGAACAAATGCCGATGACTCGAGATGTCAGGCAGAAATTCTTCTGCTCCCAACCACCTGCTTTTTCCCTTCCTTTCTGCAGATCTCCCTGGTGAGCCAAGAGCCAGTGCTGTTTGCCCGCTCTATTGCGGATAATATTTCTTATGGCTTAACTTCAGCCTCCTTTGAGTCAGTTGTTCAGGCTGCCCAGAAGGCCAACGCACACACCTTCATCACGGAGTTACAAGACGGATACCACACAGGTACCAAAATCCCTCCGTTTGCTCTTGAAAGCATTTTGTGCTTTGGTTCCAAAGCAGAAGCGTTTAACCTGCTCTTTGCTTCAAAGCGTGACACCATCCTGGTGCTGCTGGCTGGGAGCTGAACTTGATGGCAGCTCTTGATTTTTATTTTGACCTCTTCCTCTCTCCCTTGACCCAACAGAGGCAGGTGAAAAAGGAGCCCAACTCTCAGGTGGCCAGAAGCAGAGAGTGGCAATTGCCAGGGCCTTGATCCGAGCTCCCCCCATCCTAATCCTGGATGAAGCCACGAGCGCGCTGGATGCGGAGAGCGAGCACGCGGTGAGTAACTGACTCCGGTGTTTGGGCCAAAGAGACAATCTGGGTTTGGAGGAAAGCCTATAGCTCCAATTTCCAGCCTGTGGAAAGGCTTAGTCTTGTCAAGCTTAGTCTTGACATGGTGCAATCAGAGGTTTGGGTAAGACGCTAATTCCTGAGCAGGAATTTGCTTTCCAACACTGCTGTAGCCACCAAGAAGGGAATAATCCTGTGCTCACAGCAGCTGGCGCCTGGCAAACCTCATGAGATAGGGATCTCTGCTGATTTTTAAAATGTGAAAAGTGTTTATTGGCATGCAGCAGCACTGTGCAGCCTTCTAACACAGGATATGCAGGAAAAACCTAAAAAATGGTACTGCGGCAGGCGGAGCAGGACTGCCTGAGCTAAAATCCCAGCTGAGGCACCACAGATACCACACTGGCAGGAAAGGCCCTGAGCTTCCTGTGGTATCCAATGCCAGCCAGGGGCTGGTTTTGGCTAGCCAGGGGTGTCAGTGTGACATGTGGCCTGATGGCCATCTGCCTGCCTTTAGACCTTAGTGCCATTCTCTGTCCCTTGGCTAGCAAACAACTCTCTCTTGCTCTGCCTTGATACACCCAGGAGATAGCCCCGCTCTTCTGAGCAGCTGCCTTTACCAGGTATTGGCTTCCTGCAGTCCATGCCAACACCACGTGGCCTCCAAATTTGTGGTCCATCTCTGACAAGAACCCAGCTGGCAGGATCAGACCTGTGTGCATACCGCACCTGAGGGCTGGCTGGACTGAGATGGTCTTTTGGGCTGCATGGTGAGAGCCAGGAGTTGGGATGGACGTGCTGGAGCTGGTAGTGCTGCAGGGAGTCTTGTGTCTCCTCTGCATAGCCAGAGGAGAGCAAACTTCCCATCCAGAGGTCTCTTAACATGGAGCCACAAAGCTGCTGTTTCCGAAGCGGAGCCGGTGATGCTCGGGCACTAATGGCTTTTCCTCCCGTGCAGATTCAGCAGGCGATCTACGGCGACTTGGAGAACCACACGGTGCTTGTCATAGCCCACAGACTGAGCACTGTCGAGAAGGCACACAACATCATTGTGCTGGACAAGGGCCGCGTGGTGCAGCAGGGCTCGCACAAGGAGCTGATGGAAGAAGGAGGCCTTTATTCCAAGCTGGTGCAGAGACAGATCATGGGGCTGGAGGGGGGCGGCGCGGACGGTGGCCAACCCCCAGCCCGGGGGGATTCAGCGAAGGCGCCCGGGGGGCTGGAGGAGGAGTTCAGGATAGACCATTCCCTGCCGGCCGTGGCACAGGACGATTACAACACCACGGCTCACAAGTGAGAGCGGCGAGGGCCGGCGCTGGGGACGCTCGCTGGGACGCCGAGGCAGGAGGCGCCTTGCCTTGCCTTGCCTTGCCCGTGGGCTCGCGTGCTGCAGAACGACGGCCACTTGCTCACCCCACGCACGCCACACACCCGTGCACACACACACACACACACACACTCACTATAGAGCTTCCTGCATTACAGTCCAGCAGGCAAGTGCCAGCTGGTTAAAAAGGGAAATGGATTTATTTATTCAAGGGAGTTGGGTCTTTAGCAATTCCCAGTGTTTCTACTGGGTTTCTTTTTCTTACTACCAGTAATTCCTCTCTGGGACTTTTCTCCCACTGATATGCATGTGTAACTGCTATTAACTGTAATGGATGTTAAATGCATGCGTGGAGGGGAAGATTGAAAATCCCCTTCAGGAATTTCAGGGGGTGGCTTTTGTGGCTGGATAGAAAAACAGTGACCGTCAAACAAGGTCCTGCTCCCGCTGTCAATCCATGGGGCCAATCCAAAGCCTGCTGAAGCCTGTAGGGAATCTCCCTTTGGCTTTGGCGAAAACTGGATCGCTCCAGAGAGGCTGAACGCTGGGAGAGTTTTGCACTGAGTGCCTGCAGGCTCAGGCTCACAACCATTGCTGCTGAGCTCGTACCACGTAGTAACCATCCTTGCTGGACCGAGCCAGGGGACCAGGAGGCAGTTGTTGCTTTCAGATTTGCTCTTGGTGCTTGTTGTTCTTAAGGATGAAAAGTTTTACCGTAACTTGGTTAGGTTTGGGGTTTAGGGTTTTTTTGTTTGTTTGTTTGGGTTTGCTTTTTTCTTGTTTGTTTTGGTTTGGTTTTGTTTTTTTTTTTTTTAACGATATTTGTGTGCACTGTGCAATGTCTGTCTGGCTCCAGCATCCACTGAAAACTGCCCTTTTATTTCAGAATTTTTTTAACTCTCAATCCCAGTGCTGGTTTGAAAAAAAAATAAAACCAAACAAAACAAACAAAAAAAACCCAAATCCACACCACAAAACACTACTAAAGACAGGCATAAAATACTAAAAGACAGCACTTTATAAATCCCACCAAAGCTTTGTTCAGCTTCAGGCCATGCTAGTGACTCCACTGCATGGGAAGTCCATACAGTCACTTTCCTTGAAGTCTGACTTCAGCTGCCTGAACTTTAAAATGTGTTTCTCTGAATGTTATTTATTAACTTACTTTTAGTATGAGGAAGAGAAAGAAATAGATTGCTCCTAGCCCTTTTGGGTAATGGCTCTGGCTTAGTAGTGTTATCCTGCCGTAGACTGGTGTAGAAACCTATGCAGCCAGGCAGGCGCTGTTAAAAAAAAATAGCATTTATATGGGGAAGACTGACTTCAGACTGTGCATAGTTAAGAAATTATCTCAAGCACTTTAGCTCTCATGTTTTCCAATATTTGAATGCTGCTGTGTTTTACTTTTCAGCAGGTTTGCATTTCTGTTGTTGCCGATGTTTTGTTTTCGTTTCGTGATGTTTTACAAACTCTTTAGTGTCCTTGAGGAGGGATGCTCGAAAAATAAAATACTACCTCTGCCACTCAACATGGAGCCAACCTAGTGTGGGGGGGTGCTTTTTGCATTCAGGGTTTTTAAGGTAATGTTTGTCCGAGATGATGGCTGAATACAGCTGCATGCTGCACGTGTTCTGGCTCCCTTGCAGGGAACGTACAAGAAGAGCCTACGGAGAATTAGGTATGTAAAAGCCTTCAGCCTCTGACAATGGCAGTGAGCCATAGCAGTAGGTATAACCTGTTTAAGAACTTGTTTTCATCCTGAATGGGATCCGGTAGTCAGTCCTGGAGGAAAGGGCAGGCAGTCCAACCCGTTCTCAAAGCACAGTCCTTCGTGACTGGAATCTTCAGCTGCTTGCTTTTGGGATATGATAAAAATCTGTGCCTTGGAAGAATGAGAGCTCCTTTGCCTTATCTTCCTCCGCTTAGGAAACCTCCGTTGTGCTCTGAACTCCTCAGTTCACCACTTCAGTAAATGGCCAGCACATTCCTGCTCGATGAAAATTCGTACTGTGGGTATGAAGAGGTTGAGGGTTCCACCCAGTAATGGAGGGCAAGTAATTAAGTCTGGATTTTTATCAGTACCTGTGAGCAGAATGTGGCCAGCGGTTCATAGAAATGGAATTAATTTCTGCTTAATTGAAAAACCAGGGGGAAAAAAATTGGGTTACATGGGAACTAGGGAAGCCGACTCACCCTGGGAAGCGCTGGTAGGACAATGCTTGTTGGTACAAGAGATGCCAGAAAAGAGAATTTGATCGTATCATGTGTGTTCTTCCCCTGCAAAAAAAAAGGGGAATTGGAGGATACAATCGGATTCATTTTATTGCAAAGACTACAGTGAATTTCAGGAAGGGAGCCCTGCTTCCCAAGCCCGTTGTGATGATAATCCCAGCATCGTCCTCCCAGATCAGGTCCAAACAGCTTGAACTGCAGTGGCACATTGGAAACAGCGGATTTGTCTCTGCTGGTGGCACCAGTCCAAGCTGATAACAGGGACCGGCTTTGTTCATTGCCACAGGTGCTGAATTCTCTCTTTTGCATCCAGATAACTCAAGGCTACTTTTCCACAGAGCCTCACATCTCGTGGCTTGAAAAAGCCCTTTCATTGTGCTGTTGGTGTGTGACAAGGGGATCTGCCTGTATGCTAAAGGGTTTTCTTATGGCCTGGTGGGAGGTGCACACACCACCGGGGATCCAGCAGCATTCATCTAATGCAGACATTTCTGCCGGCCCAGTACAATCTCTGAGACTGTACAGAAAATCCTGCTTTTCAAAATCATTCCAACTATGACTTCTTTTTGAAGTGGGGTCGGAGAGGCCCGTTAGCTGATGTAAGCCTGGCAGTGAAGATGAGCTTAACCCAGCGCAGCAGTAGGCATTGCTCCAGTGCTGGAATAAGAGCCAGCTCTTGGAGCTGCCGTGTCTCTTGGGCTGCGCTGCCCGTGGGCAGCCTCTGTTTTTTCAGGCTATTCTCCTGGGAACGAGGCCACTGTTCCCTCTGAAACCCTGAACTGTTGTATTTTGTGGCTGTGGGTTTGCCCAGAGTTGACATTTACATGGGAACGCGAACAAGATCTGTTCGGGAGCTTCTCAGTTACAGACATGCAGATAAAAATTTCCTCTCCTCAAAAGGAAGAGTCTTCTCCGCAGGGAACTCAGATGGGTTTATCTGAAACCTCAACTCAGGGAGCACAGCTCGGAGACTGTCATGGCAGAGCTGGAAGCGTTCAGGCATTTGAAAGCACAACTGATTACAAAGGTTGCCTGTATATTTCAGAGCAGGTTGTTCTCCTCACTATTAATTAGCTCTAGCCATTCCTTGTAATAGTTATAACCACAGCTTTATTTGATTTAAACACTGGAGAACCCTACCCAAGATGACATGCAAGAGTAGGTCCTATAGTCCTGGTGATTCCCCAAGGACACGTATTTACCCCCTTTGCACAGACAAGCTATGTGGCTGACTGACCCAGTAAATGAGAACTCAGTGTAATGGAAAAATCACAGCTGTGTTTATTCCAACAACTTGTCTCCCAGTACACCAAACTCTGCCTGAATAAGCAATTGTGTGTGTGTTTCAGCGGCTGCGCTTTCTAGGCCTTCAGCAGGTCTGGAAATACCACAAGCAAATAGACAGAGTGCTTCTAGCTCAGGTTCAGAGAAGCATCTTAGGCTGGGGAGGAAAACCAGCATCTGCTTTTTCCACTGCAGCTTCACTGTGAGCTTAAGGCAAAGAAAATATCTGCAGGTACATAAACCTGCTCCCCTTCCCACGCCTGAGGCTCCCTGAAAGAAAGGAGAGAAGTACTAACAATTAATTCTTGCTCTCTCAAACAGCAGGACCACTGTTTCTTGCCCAGGATTTTGAATATGCAGGTCATTTTCATGTGTGAAGGAATCTGGATTATGAAATCTAAACAGACTGTGATTAATACATAGAAGGAAATTAAATTGCAAATAAGCCTAAAACTTATCTGTCCATTGAGCAACCAGGCTAATAAGGGTTAATAAACGCCAAAGATTAGACTTGCAAATTCAGCCTCTATGTAACCAACCAGTTTTTCCAGGAAAAGAAATGAAGTTGTTGTGAAGGTGACTTGCAAAATATGTCTAAATCTAATAAATATGCATAGGTACAGTGCTACTGACCGTAAAAGGATATGAGGTGACAGAAGGAAATCCAGGATCAAGTTTAAAAAGAAAAAAAAATATCTAACTTCTAATTTAAACTAGGCTGGATGCCAGTTCTCCCCAAGACTGAAGCCTGACTCCTTATTCACCATGACATGGTTTCCACTGCAATCTTCCCAATTTTTTTGTTCCATTTCTCCTGTTATAAGAATCCCTTACTCTGTACTTTGCTTACTTACAGTTTTAATGTTCATGAATACTGTCACCC
Organism: Calidris pugnax; assembly: GCF_001431845.1. Lineage (NCBI taxonomy): Eukaryota > Metazoa > Chordata > Aves > Charadriiformes > Scolopacidae > Calidris > Calidris pugnax. Next base: position 2,027,702 of record NW_015090783.1, on the reverse strand, counting down.
TTCGAAAGGATTTTAGCAAAGGCAAATAGGAACCAGGGCTTGGTAGCTGATAAATCTCAGCCTGCAGCACTGCAATGTTTGATAATCCCTGTAGCCCAAAATCCCAGTTTATCTGCAGTCCTTCATATTCTGTCCAAGTGATGTGCTGTCACAAAACCTTTATCTTTCATGAAAACTGCTGAATGGAAAGGCAACTTCCTACCTGTCCAAGCAGAATATATAATTATACAAAAGCAGCTGACCCCTATCTTGTCTCTCAACCTCAGCTGCTTTTCTGGCTAAACATGAGAACTCAATCACATGCAGATGCTGATCAAAGTACTTGAAAGCAGACCAGATGTTTAATATCTACAATCTAACATCCCTACAGAGCCCAGGCATACCTACACAGGGAGAAGTGGTATTTTTAAAATATGTTGTACTTGAGCACAAATGATTTATGTTAATTTGTGCATTTTGTGAGGACTTCATTGTTCTGCATCATGCAGCTTCTAATTTTAATACAGATTACCACTAATTCAAATAATCCATTCCTTGATGTCTAGAGCAGCGAACTTTCATCAACCCCATGCAACATACACAAAAATTAGTTACAGAAAAGCTGCTTAGAAGGTCACTGTAAACCATCTCTCCTGACAGCATGTTGACAATACAATTATTATCATACTGTAGTGCCCTTCACCGGAGACACTCACCCAGAGTACCTCTACAAGCATTATTGAGCATGAACTTCTCCTCTCCATGCTCAGCCTGGGACTGAGCAGTTATTGTTATAACTCAGTTTAAGCAAAAGGCACTATGGTTGTGGGAAGCTGAGAACTTCACTCAGGATCACACAGAAAGGCAGTGGTAAAACGAGATTTACAACATGAAGCTGAGTCAGACTCCTCTAAACCACACTCCCCCCATACCAATTATTTAGCTATCCTATGAGGTTCACATCACTAACGTTCTTGGGAAGAAAGGGCTTCTTTTAATCCCTCAACTAATTCTTCTATTTGTGTATGTGTATATATATACATGTGTGTGTGTATGTTTGCATGTGCAGATTTACAATCTGGTTTAACACAAGGGTGTAACATTGTCTTTTTGATGGGCATGTGCAAATACAGTATATGGTATCATGTTGGCATGGCAACTATCTACCGGTTTTAAATAACCAGGTCAGGCTGCAGTGGTCGTGCAAACCCATGTTGCTGCCTGTGGGTACAGCTGCTTACTCACCTGTGCTGCCAGCAGAGCACCCCACACGAGGAGGGGCTCAGCACATACCACAGCAACAGGCTTGAGGTGGATGAGTGGACACATGCCCGGGTGGCTAATCACCTTCTCCCCACCCTACGCAAGCTCAGCTTCCTGCTGCACAAACATCCCGCTCTTACCTACCTCTGAATATGCTCGGTTTGCATCGTGGTTGTACAGCAGCTTTGCAGCCAAGCAGCCAGGATGCCTTCTTCCAGTGGAGTTACGTTGTTGGTTTTCACTATCTGAAGATAATAATGACAGAGAGGACTTCTGCAGGGGTGAGAGGACTGAAGAGCTGAGTTTAGTTACAGAACAAAAGAACAAACATACAGTTGTCATGTCTTCCCTCAGTTCTGCCAGGAAGTACCAGATTACCTTCTGAATGTATCATTACATTTTAATAGCATTACATCAGAGATCGATTCAGGTCCCTATATTGATTTTTTTTTCTCCTGTTAGATCGAAAATGTCAAATACAAAAGACAATGACCACGTGGCCATTCCCTACCCTGTTCCTTTGGCTCAGGTGCTCCTTCTGGTTCTCGCTCTGGTGTTGCACACACGGAACCGAGCACACCCACGCCCACGATCCTTTAGCTACAGCAGCAGGCCAGGAAGGTGGTGCATGCCTAGATATGCATACAACTTGGGCTACGTTAACACAATTCATTATTTCCAGGCATAATTGTCTTTATCAGCTACGCTAATATCAGTTGTAATTGGAGAAATGGTGCTCCAAAGTGTTGCCACAGAGCGCCTAGTAAAGTGTTGTTGACTTAATAGACAGAAATCAGAAGAACAAAGTTTAGATATAATGTTTTAATTGATGCAGAGCTTTTGCAACATTACATTTCAAAAGCATTTAAATTCACCATAAAATACATCTTTCTTAGATCATTATTGACCTTTACTCTTGGAGAAATGCTTAAGGCAGACAAAAAGACCTAGCACCACAGCTTGGCAAGATACAATTTCTAGCTATTTTTAACCTAAATAGGTATTCAGCCTGGACGGGAGAACAATAATGCAGTCACTCTTTTGAGATTTACTGTAGCCAATTCCCATGCTGCTAAGGAAGTGCAACTTAAATAATTCTACCCACTTTCCTTCCCAATTTACAGAAGAAATTTTTTCACTGAAAGGGTTATCAGACATTGGAATGGGCTGCCTAGGGAGGTGGTTGAGGCACCATCCCTGGAGGTGTTCAAAAGACGGGTTGATGTAGTGCTGGGAAGTATGGTTTAGTGATGATGCTCCTTGTTTGTTGTGTGGGTGTCTATTTTTGTCAGTTTGGTTGACGGTTGGACAAGATGATCTTTAAGGTCCCTTCCAACCTAGAAGATTCTGTGATTCTGTGATCTTTATGAACCACCGCTCGGCCTCCCTCAGCGGGAGCCAGACCCAGGCTGGCCACCGCCACCCCGGGACCCTTCTGCTGCTCTGCTTGGCTGGCACCCCATGGTGGGCTTCGTCCAACACTAACACCCTCGCGTGGGCTCTCCTACAGCCACCCCCTCGCCCCCGGATCCCCTCGGGCCTCATCGCCAAGCACCCTCCTCCCCTCTGGTGCAGGGGGACCCTCCCCGCCACCACCCCCCTGTGGTACCGTCCGCTCC
>NW_015090783.1:2005460-2024448 GCF_001431845.1 Calidris pugnax | reverse complement strand
TGAAGTGGCCGGTAAATAGGGAGCCCCGGTGGTGCGGGAAACGCTGCTTGTCCCGCTCCCTCTCCGGCTCCCTCCCGGCCTTTTGTTTGCCGGCCCTCGGTAAGGAGGGGGGGGGTCTGTGCCCGGGCACCGCTCCGGGTGCCAGGGGGAGGGGGGCTGGGGGCCGGCCCTGCGGAAAACGCTGGGTTTGTACTAAATTAGGAGACACTGAGGGACCGGAGGAGGGGTCAGTTTTTCCGTTAATGCAGCCCTTGTTTCGTGCCTTGGCCGTGATGAAGGGTTTTGTCGGGGTGAAGTCGGTCCCGTTTGTGGTCTCGGTCTCAGCGCAACTTTAATTCAGAACAATATGAAAGAGGTTTCTGTGTGCCCCGGTTGGGATGCTGGGCGCAGCCAAGGCTGTCAGGCTTTCTGCTGCTTTTTTTTTTTTTGCCTATTTGAAATGTCTTTGTCGATGTATCAGACTCTTAAGCCACGCTTTTGGATCTATCCTTCTTAAAACAAAATAGAATCCTGTTTTCTTCCTCCTGCTGTGTTTGCCTTTTACTGGTTTTTCTATGTGCCAGTGGACCCTGTGTGTTACAGTTCCGATACAAAACTATTCCAGGCTTATTTGACCACAGATGCTCTTAAAAGACTCTTAACTGTGTAGTCAGCTAACAACAAATAAGATTAAAGCATTTACATGAAAATTTTTAAAGAAAGGAATGTGCTGTGTTTCTCTGGGTCTTGTCTTTATTTGTTTTGTTGATTTATTTATTTTTTTTATATAGAGAGTACAAAAGCCCCAGGAAAAAAACATAATTGCAATATATTCTTGGGAAAGAAGCTTAGTTTACTAAGTAAAATCAATTCTAATTGCTTTCCCTCTAACTAATATTCCTGCCCTTTTGGTACTTCCGAGGAAATTGTTCTGAATCACCTCAAACCAAATTGTCAAAGTATTGGAAATGAAGAGGCCCACTGAAGGTTGAGGCCGAGGCAGTAAGGTGTTCTAGGGAATTTACTTCATTATGCAACAATTTGTATTTTGAACTTTGTGTAAATAGATTTGCGAGAGTGGGACAGGCGTAATAGCTTTTCATGTGAGCTTGTATGTTGAGAATTGAAACTGCTGAGGAAACAGATACTGCTGTGATAAGTAACACGTGCAGAGATCTTACAGGCACCGTGGTTTACCAGGGCTCAGGAGTACCCTTCTGTATCAAAACTAAATATTTAAGGAAAGTCAATGGGTTATAACAGGCTTAACTTTGTAAAGATATAAATGGGTGCAGTATTGCTGTTTTCAACATGACCTCTGGCAAGGTACATCAGCAGAAAGCCTGGCTAAGTGGGCTCTTTTAATTATTTATTTGTCAAGACATACTTAAGACTGTAGGTCAGAAGTGACTGAAAACCTCATGACCAGAGTAGAAAAGATCCTCTGTCTCTCCAGAACTAGACCATATTCTCAATTTGACCCTCCGGTTTTCCTCTTTCTTTGGCAACAGAAGGCTTTTAAATTGTAGAGTAAAGTTCTTGGGGCCTGAGGGAATATTTTGTGGTGTTTGGAAAGTGTGGCTAGGGTTGGAGGTATCCAAGCTGTGTGGAAATATGGCTGTGCTACTGTCTAGTATAATCCTCTTTTATTGTGTGTGGAGGCTTTTACTTGGGTCTGTTCAACTAGAAATGCATTTACCCACCTTGGAAGCAAGTGGCCGTGCTCAAATACTTCTTCCTCATTCTACTTTGCCTCCACTGAATTGTTTACTGCTTGAGTTTGTGCTGCTGGGTCCTCATTTTTCACTGTGAAGCATGTGGCAGGAAGAGGGAGAGAGGGAAATCCTGAACGTTAAGGAGGAACTGTGGTGACTTCACTGCTACTTATGAAGGTATTTGGTTGTCAGTCCACGTATATCTAGGTTGTAGGAGTATTCCAAAGTCCTTAGATTCATCATTTCATTATGGCATGCCAATTAAATCATGATTCCTGAGTCACTTCTCTGAGGTCATTTGTGTTTTCGGTGGCAAAGTTGGCTAAAGCTGATTATTCCATAATTGAAAAAAACCTTTGTTCTCTTTATTGCAAGGGAAACCCAGCTCAAAAACCAATGTTTTGTTCACAAAGAAGGAGGGTTTGGAAAACCACTTGGCTTTCTTGCTAATAGCTAAAAATAGGCACCTCCAGCCTTAAAGGGAATGTATTCCTGTGCAGCATTTGAGCAGGATTTATATATGTCATTGTGGGGGTGCATATATATATATATATATGTGTATGCTCACGCACACAATCGTATATATATATATATATATCTATATCTGTGTATGCTCACGCACACATTTATTTTTTCTGGGGTAATGTGTATATACAGTGTCCTTCACACTGTATCCTCAGGTATGTGAAAATGAGAAAAAGGGCTAAGCTGCTTTTTCTGTCTGTAGGTTGTTTTTGAAGCCTCTGGGCTTTTAGTGCTTGAACAACGAACATCTTGTCTGATAGAAAGAGGAAGGAAGCCAATTGTCTGGTGCTCCAAGTCTTTTAAAATTGAGGAGGATTTTTTTTTTTCTACTAATCCTTTGAGGTTAGTATCTGTAGTACATCTACAGTATTCATGTTCATGAAATAAAAGTACATTGTTTATAGAAGTCCATGTTGGTGAGATAACTCTAAACAGCATAGATGAGAGAACTTGTGACCTGACACTGGTGGTAGCTCAATGAATTTTTCTTCTGTGAAAATGAGTTTTCTTTTTATCTACTGGAACATCCCTTTAGTAACAGTGTGACATTGTGTTATTGACCACTAAGGTTCTACTGCCAAAAATTATTTGCTTGTCAAGACCTTAATTATATGAAATCAAGAAGTCAGAAGTGTACTGCCTTCCTGTCATTCCAGGATTTCAGAGTGCACTGGCAAGTACAGAAGGGGTTTTCAAGCGTAGTCCTTTTCTCAAAAGCCAATTGAAAAGATCGGGCAGTGCGGAAAGTCCAAGCTAAAACTATGTGAATTCATGCCCAGATTTCTTGGATTCTCACTCCTGTCCTAAAACCACATTGTGTAAGCGGTTATGTTCTTGTTTGCCAAACATGAAATTTTAGTTACAAAGTTAGAAATTAGACTTGGTGACAACTATAGATTTTTCTCTTCCAGCTGAGCATCAAATGAGTAACCTGCCTGTGTCTGATAAGTGCAAATTGCAGTTCTGGGTGCCTCTTTCCTCTGTAATAAACGTTTAGGCATTGCAACTTGCCTTTTAACCTTTATTTTGTCATTTTTAAAGCTAGTACTTACGTAATCAGAGGACCTAAATTTAGCAAATCTAATTACTTTGGACTCTGTATTAATATTTATTACTGAACAGGTGTTGTTAGAGGATGTGTTACCGTTTACCAGTACTTGATGAAAAGCACTCTTAAGTCTTCTGTAAAAGAATTCTCTTTTCTCCTACTCTGCACCTGTCAGCTCCTGTTTCAGGGGTTAATCTGACACTCCAGATATGCTTCGTTATACTTCCGTAGTCTGGCGGCATATTTTATTTCTAATTTACAAGTACATGTAAGTGAAAGAGAGAGAGTGTGGGAACGATAAAGGCTAGAGCAAGACAAGAGAAACCAAGGTGGATGTATGCTCTGTATAAAGCAATTAAAATGGTACCACTTAAAACTTCTTTTTATTTATAGCTACTTAAGATACTTTTTCTTGAAAGTACAGAGACTACTTGCCATGGTGCTTGCCAAAGCAAGCTTATAATTATAGCAGCACTTGATGGACTTTGTGGGTAGTTGAAGTTTCAGTCGCTCAGGCTGCATCTTGGGAGGCATCTGGTCTGGAATTGTTCTTCTGGGAATGTGCTTGTGGATGAGCAGGAGCGACACTTCTCAGAGACGTTTTGCACAAAAAACTCCTCCTGCAAACCATTATTCTGGAGTAAATGATAAACAGCAGAAATGTTGCTGAGCTAGTACTAGCTTCTGTTTTAATGTTATTCAGCATTTTTCTTCCCTTTTGAAAAGTGGGATGAAATGAAGCTGCAGTTGATGAAAGTAGTAGAATCTCAATTCCCAAAGCAGTTGCTGCTGCCTATTCTTGGAATTGCTTATTAAACAAAACCTGGAGTAAAATTATTCAAATTATTTCTGTTAAGGAAACTCACTTTTTCAGCATCTTATGTTTTGAAGTGCTGCATAAATCACGATTTTTGTTTTTAATAACCTCTGTGTGTCCATGGTTTTATTTTCTTGCAGTGTACAATTTGGTTTGACTGGTCTGCTCAGGGATCAATCCTTTGCAAGGATTGCAATGAGCAATCCTTTGCCTATTGGAATCCTTTTATAACCAGCTCAGTATTGTTGCCCCATCTGTCCCTTTCAGAATTCACAGTGAGAGTTTAGCAGTTAAAAAAAAAAACCAAAAAAACATATGTTCACTTTAATATTGTCCTGTTTCATTATGTCTTGTGATTCTGACTGGTATTTCTCCTCTCAGATTAATGTTTCCTGCCTGCTGAAGTGCTCATGATCTCAATAGTCTTGTTAGCAATTCTGCTGGAGAATCGCACGCTGTTTGCTTATTTCTCTTAATAACTTTTTTTTACGTTGCACTTCCAGTGGACAGGTGAACATCTGATGCAGTAGCAGCTCCCTGCTAATACAAGTTTTTGTCACACAACACATCTGACAACAAAATAACTTCTGTTGGATTTATTCCTTGCTTGGCTATTGTCTTGGGCTTGTGGAAAGCTGTGAATGGGGGCTGAAAGCCTGCTTTGTGCTGCGTTGATAATCTTAATAGACTGGTCATGCTGTATTGTATCTTTGACCCTTGGATGATTTTGCAACTGTTTTTTGTTCGTTTTAAATTAGTCAACGTTTTTTGAAAGCGTTTCTGCAGGGCCTTTTCAGGTAACTTCACCGTGTTTACTTTTCTGATTCCTTGAATTAACTTCTAAATGCAGCAGGACAGTTGCAGAAAAGTTAACTATGTGGACCTTAACAACAGTGCCAGAGATTATTCTGGTTTGTAAAATCATGACTGTATTCAAGTTGTATTGCTTTGGGATTATCTATTGTTCTGACTGTTGTGAAATAGAATTTACTTATTCCATAGACTTCAAAGTTTTTTCACTGCCATGAAGCATTTAAATGTCCTGAAAGGGTGGATGGGTCTTCACCAGCTCCTCCTGAAGTTTCATTAAACATCATTCCTAAGTTAACCTTGTATTTGAGGAACTGATTCTTCTCAGGGTTTTGAGTAAAATTTAGTTTGAGTTTCTCATCTCTTCAGCTGTCCATTTTTTAAAGAAATGTGACACAGAATAATGCTTCAAGAGAGACACTGGAATTGATCATTAAATGTCAATCATGGTTTTTGTTCAACTTCTGTAGAAAAAATGTGCCCTTCTTAGAAGTGCTATAATATGGAAAAAGTTGAGTCATTAAGTTTTCATTAATTTCAAGCACTGTAATTTAAAGTGCGATTATGAATACCTTAACTTTTTTTCAGTTTTAAACCAAGTATTTTTAAGACTTTTGCTTAAGTTTAGACGAGTTCCATAATTGCTAGATAGCAGGTGCCAAGGACAGCAAAGGATGCCACTCTGCATTAGATACAGGTCATAATATTGACTTTATTTTTACAAGTCAGGTAGATCATGTCATGCTGGTATCTATTCATCTTTACACATTTGAAATTATTTAAAAATAAAGGTTTTTTTAGAAAATCATAGTAGAAAGTTAGGCATTTGCTTCCTCCTTCCCCTCCCTAGTCCTGTTGAGAGGCATTATGATACTTGAGGCAGGAGTTATTTAAAAGTACTGTTTGAAAACACCACAAAAGCCTCATTTGACTTCAGGAAGCTTTATTCTGTTTACCTGAAAGTTCTTCCTTCTCTTCTTTATTACATATTATTTCAGTAAAAGTTTTCTGCTCCTGGGATTTGTGTTCTTGAAAGGTTGGTAGGTTTGTGTCCGCTGGCTTTTTTTCTCTCTAGAGGAAATGTACGCGTTCTTCATCCTGAAAAAAAAAGATCAAAGTTCACTCATAGAACTGGTCTTCCCAGACTGACTGCGCAACTGGTTTGAAATGAGAGTAGCAGCAATGAAAATACCATCACCAGATCAAATTGAAGTCACTTGAAGGAAGTTAGTTTGCTCATTAAAATGGTGAAAGAGGAGAGGCTTCAGAAACCATGAATCTTTCTGCACGCAAATGTTCTTTGGCTGGCAGCTCAGAAGACAGTTAACAAAATGTGTGGGGATGGCAGGTGATTTGCTAAGGAGCTGGATGCCGGTAATTAAGCTGTTAAATCATGTGTATTTTAGTTCCCTTCATAATTGTTAGAAAAAATGTAAAATAGGGGGACTTAATATTTCTGAAAGCAGCAGTCTAACAGCATTAGATCATATGAGAAGAGCCAAATGGAAGAAACCAGTTTAATTTAAATTATTTTGTATTGGATTAAAAAGTGAGAAGAGAGGATTTTCTTTTTACTCTTGGAAAGGATTCAAGTTGAACACGAGCGTAGGGCTGGAAGCTTGTTTAGGCTTGATGCAAGAACTTGAGAAGACAAAACAGTATCACAAGTACAGTTCCTCCAATTTTCACAATTTAGAGTAGAATTTTGGTTTTATTGATGTAAACTATAGGACTCAGCATTATCCCTGATTTGATTATTTTAAGTGGTTTAGCAAGAACCGGGTGAAAGAGAGTAAAAGAGAGCAGTATCTGGGGCCAAAGATGTGTTTAAGTAACATTGAGCCAGTTTTGAATTCAGAAGATTAAAGCAGTGCGTAAATATTTCAAAAGGAAGTAATTGCTTTTGAAGACATCGTTGTGACACTTGGGAAGTATTTTCACCTGATGCACCTAGGCATGTGCTCAGACTGCCAAGAACACCTGAATCACAGTCCTGTCCTTTTCTGGGGCTTTTAAATAGCTCGTTTGGGCTTCCTCTTTTCCTGTTTCCGAGGTGTGGCTCTCCTATAGCCACCCATCAGCGTGAAAGGAAGAAAGCAATGTAGTCTTTGGGTTTGCACTGAATTCAGTGCAACTGCCCATAAAGAAGAGCTGTTACAGCTAAACAGGGATGATGTGGCCAAGAAGGGGCATATTATGTGGGAGGTCACAAAAAGTACCAAAGATTTCATTGATTGTGAAGGCAGCTTTAACAGAATCAGTTCTGTTGTGCCATGGGAAAACTGTCCCACTTGTTGATTCAGACTGAAAATCTGAAATTGGATCTCTTGCCTTTTTTTTTTTTTCTCCTTTTGATGTCCAGATATTTTAATGGATCTAACGTGACAATCAGGGCAGACTTCCCCAAACATTCAGCTTTCCCAAAAACTCACGAAGACTGTCTTGATTAAATAACCTCTGTGTGTGTGTATGAGCAAAGTTAGAATCTTGGTTTTCTGAGAATTGTCATTTGTTCTTTAGGAACAATGTCTTCGGGCTAGGATATGTTAAGCAGAAGGATTAAACTGAAAAACAAGCTTTTGGCATTAATCCAGGATTGATTTAACATAGTTGGGGAAGATTATTCTGTAGAAGGCACCGTAATGATGCAGTCCTAGGGTTTTGCATTTTAATAAGATAAAGGATGACACTCTGCAGTCTTGTTGCTTGTTACTGCTGGGATTCAGAGATCTTTTTAACAGCAACTGTTGCTTTATCTGTCAGTGTTCATTATGGGGGAATGATAAGGGTGGTGCATGAGGTGGGAATGAGGAAACATCTACATTAAATAATGAGTAAAAGTTCATACAAAGCACCTTCAGGTAGCAGAGCATGAATGTAAAAATCTAATCTCACAAAGCTGTGACAGCTGGCAGGTCAGACCTCACAAATTTGTGACAAGAATTAGAAGAAACTCGGGTGGCATAAACTGCATTCCTCTGCCTCTTTGCAGAAATGTCTAAGTGAGTGCCCAGAGGCTGGTTTCTGCCCAGAAACCACTGTTCTGCCACCAAGAGGAAATCTGCTAGACCTCACAAATTTGTGACAAGAATTAGAAGAAACTCGGGTGGCATAAACTGCATTCCTCTGCCTCTTTGCAGATATGTCTGAGTGCCCAGAGGCTGGTTTCTGCCCAGAAAACCACTGTTCTGCAGACGAGGGGAAACCTGCCTCTTGCAGGTTCAGTGCAGCAGGAGCCCTGTTCCTGTTCTGGTTGGGCAAAAGCCATTCTGCCCGCAGGAGCATTCACTGGCATCTCTGCCCCAGCTCAAAGGAGAGGGGGCTTCTTAGGAGTCCATGCCCACAGCACAAACTCTTCAAGTTATTGCCATTTCCAGCTTGGAGAAAACCATTTAATAAGCTCTCAGCTGAATGTGGGGAAAAAAAAAAATAAACGTGCAGGAAAGTGACTTGGTGACTTCAGGTCAGTGTTAATGCCTGTTCAGAAAGCGATTGAGTCACAGGTGCTCATAGCTGAAAGAAGAGATCCTTATTTTCGGGGCAATTCCTCTGAAGGTCTTTCCCCAATGAGTTTCAACCCTCCACTGTTGTTTTAGATGATCTCAATGTGCTGTTTGCAGCATAGACCTTCTTATTCCTTCTATATTATATGCTAGTAAAATAGTGTATCAGTATAGCAGTAAAAATACAGATCGTGAGAGAGGATTTTGTGTAGCAGAAAAAAGAGATGACAGTAAAAGAGCACAACAGCTGAAGCTGACCCATACAGTAGACATTCCCTCTGTTCATAAAAAGTCCAAATGTACTGTTATTGGTTGCAGGTCAAATAAAATAGTACTCATTTTTACAGAGAGCTTGCTTTTCTTGTTTATTTACAAGTTTTGAAATTCTCGTATTGTCTAAACAACTGTTCTTTTTGCTTAATATTTTCAGTATCATTTCACACTTTTTTTTTTCCCCCCCCAGGCCCAAAATGTTCAACACAGCAAGGACATGACTCTTGCCAGTAACCGCAGCCTGGCAGAAGGCAATCTTTTGTACCAGCCAAAGTTGGAGTCTTTGAAATCAAATTTGACTGAAAAATATCAAGAGCTGCAAGTTCTTTTCGAAGCGTACCAGATAAAGAAAACAAAACTAGGTAACATTTTCTGGTGACAATTATGATTTGCTGTTTTCTAAGTGAATGTAAATCTGTTGCACATTTTTTGTTTGATTTTTGGTATCTCATTTTTAGCTGTGGGAATTAGGGTACAAAATGAAATGTCATTCTTGTGTAGTTCTGAAATAGATTTCTTCTAATGATTTATTAAGTATCTGTTACACCTAGTAAGAGATACTGTGGATTCTTTCTGTTACTGTGTGATTGCCTACCTATTGTTGACGTACTCTTCTCTAAATGATCAAATTTGTTTACCTTGCTAAAAAGCAAAACATAATTTGAATTTTCAGTGATCAATCATAAAGCAAACAGAATATTGCATTTAACTTTCTCATTTCGTACTGAATTATGCAGTATTGTACGTCTGATACTGCACCTGCTGAAGTGCTCTGTCTTTAAATATTCTAAATATATCACTGTAATTAAATTTCACTTCTAGCACTCTGACAATATTCCTAAACTACTTAATATATTTTCTTACTGTAGATTTTCCTGTCTAGACCAATGGAGTATTCTAGTTGTACGTACATGCCTTAGAAATGTCCGTGCTTGCTGAGGCTGTAAAGCTTCAGTTAGAAGTCACTTATTGTTCTTTTTTGTGCCATGACAGACAGACAATCCAGTAATGCCTCACTGGAGACTCTGCTGGCGCTGCTTCAGACAGAGGGGGCTAAGATTGAGGAAGACACTGAGGTAATGATAGTACATTTCAATTCTGCCACTTAGAACCATTATTGGAGACTTTCCATGCGTGTAGCTGCAGTGCAGTGTTGAACGTGCAATAGACTAAAGGGATATTTATAAGAATTTGATTTGAACTTCAATGAACAGCCATTTGGCTTCAGTGAGAATTTTTTTATCTGAATAGTTTTTTACTCTTAACCTCTTTGAAGTTTAAGAAAGAAAACACCCCTTTTCAGAAAAGAAAGCCAGACTCTCTTACTTTGTTGGCATTTTCAAACTCACAGCACATAAATGGGGGATATTTTCTTTTTAATGGGGTTTGCCTGGTACATGCATCAATCCATTACAAATGTCAATTAGTAACCTAATGGAAAACTTTGCCTGCACTGTTTTATCTCCGGCATTTCCGGTGAAATATTCCATTAGGATTTCAACACATCTGACTAGGTGCCAGTGTCACTTGCTGTGATACAAGTGCTTGAAGGGTGATCTGTTTTCAGGATGATGGAAGTGTTTGACTTTGTTTGCTGATTTGCCTGTAGGACGTTTCCTGTAACTGTATCAGGGGAAAAAAAATCTGCTTATTGGCCTTGAGTTGTCATCGCAAAAAGACATTCCCAGGACAATTTTGTGATTTTATATGTGGTCACCTCTCTTAATTATTAAACACGATTTACCCGAAGCCTCAAGTAAGTGTGAGCATTAAACCTGGCTTAGCAGTAATCTGCCTCTCTGCACTGAGGGTTGCAGAGTTCTCGGTGTCTCTGGCATTACAAGCAGCACTGAGCTGTAGTTCAGTTAGCTGGCAATCTGGAAAGCTGGTGGACTTGATTCATTCCCATCCCTGATGATCAGGGGAACGTTCAGAGCTAGATTCAGATGATCTTACTGCTGTTGCTTCAGTATAAATGTAAGCAGAGATGATATTTAACTCCCAGTGCTTCTGAGTAATAACCAACTCAGAATTCTGCTCACAATTCTTAGCGTGCCAGTCATCTTCCATATGCAAGCTGGAAAATCACAGGCACAATTATACTATTTTTAGGATACGAGTCATTTAGATTCTCTTGCAGTATGTGGTTTTTCTAAGAGATTGTTCCATACTTGACAGAATATGGCAGAGAAATTTCTTGATGGTGAAATACCACTGGATTCCTTCATCGATGAGTACCAGAGCAAGCGTAAACTGGCTCACCAGCGACGTGTGAAAATCGAGAAGCTCCAAGAAATGGTGCTAAAGGGACAGAGACTTCCACAGGTTCAGCCACAGGCTCAGCCGAGAGCACCCGAGACAACACCAGCACCTCAAGATTCCTACACTTCGGATGCAAACACTCCTCCTTCAGTTGTGCCCCGACGAATACCACCCCCTCCACCTTCTTCAGTCCCAGCAGGACGCTTTCCTACTCCGTTTACTGCAGCCATGAGTTCAGGACCAGCTCTTTCTTATCCAGGTGCTCCGTATCCTCCTCTCCCCCCGCGACCGGGAGTTCAGTCTGGAAGTCCAATGCCACAGCCGGGATACCCAGCTCAGTTTGTACCGCAGTATCCTCCAGCTCTCCCCCAAAGACCACCTCGCCTTCCGCCACATCCTGGCTTTATCCTCCAGTGAATATTTTGGTGCGCCTGAGTTATGTATTGGTGCTTATATTTCCCTTTTATCCCCATCAGAGACTTCATGTAGGCAATGGAAAGCCTCTGGTTTTTGCACAATGGAGTACAACATCTGAGCTGTGGCACCGAGGTTTGCGATTGTGTTTGGTAAATGTGATTATTTTCGTTTTCAAATATCAGTGACAGCAAGGTTTTTCTAGGAAGGTTATAGGGTCTAAATTATGTAAATCCATCAAATTGTGAAACAACGTACAGTGGATTTCTTGACATTACAAATCAAATCATGTTTGGAATTCTTTAGTGACGGTAAATCAGCATCCTCTTCTGTTCTGATGTGTTCCCATCGCAGCTGGATGTGTGTGTGGCAAACTGGGAGCTATTTGTCCCTCTAAAGAATTCTCTGTCGGTGCCAGTGTTTGGGTAGTAACAACCAGATCTGAATACTGGGCAAAGAGTTGCAGTGGACCGCATCGGCATCCGTTGCAGTGTGCCCAGACAGCGGCATTTGTGGCCAGGTGCACGAGGTTTTTCAGAGCTCACTGAGCTGAAACTCTTGTCAGAAAATATTGCATGGTTTTTAGCCAGTAAAAGTTACAAGAGTTCCATTTCTACATTTCAGTTGTTACCTTAGACTTTTCAGAATAAAAGTACACACTCCTCCCACTCCTAAATAGCTTGATATCCTAAAAGTCCTGGTCTCTTGAAATTAAACTAAACTGTTTGTAGAGCCAGTTTAGAGTTTTATAGAAACTTTACCAGGCATTTTTATTTCCTTGCCTATTAAGACTCTTTCTTATGTTTATTTTTATTTTATTTTTCCACACCTTGGATACAGAAGTGATTTTTTTACACAGGTGCTTAGCTTTTGATATCATGTGATTCCAGAAATCTAGGCAGGGTATTTCTTAATCAAATACTGCGTTTTCACATTATGTAAATGCCCACTTGAAGCTCCACGGTTTCGTTTTATCCTTCAAACTCAGTCTCTCACTTGGCAGAACTATTTTTAACTTCCTCATTTCCTTTAGTTTTGCAGTTTTTGGCATGTGTATCTATCTGGAATTTGCAGGTACCGTTTCTCCGCAAGCAGGCAAAACAGGAAAGCTTTTTGAAATCCATGGTGGCTTTTTGCATCTGACATAATCCATTCTTGACTTCTTATGCCACTGGAGAGGGGGAGGCTTTTTAGGGGAGCTCAGATTTTGCTCTCAATGTGACTCTTGAAGCCTAAGGTGCAGACACTTGCTGGTTATTTTAATCTAGCATTGGAGGAGACAGATTTTAACACTTGTTGCTTGCGCAGAATGTCTCTGTAAATTCGTTACCAATTTCTCACATCCACAAACAACTTTCAACTAATTCATGGTCATTTAAGAAGCTCACAGTCCAGAATCTGTTACAGCCCCTGCGTTATTTCAAAGCATTTTCATATCATTGTCCTGGAATGCACGATGTTGTTTGGAAAGTCTGTACTACAAACAGCATCACTTAAAATAGAATATCTATTTTTTTTTTTCTTTACGTAAGGCTGTCCCTTAATCATTTCCTCGGGAGTGTGGCGGTTGCTAGCAAATACTAATCTGAAATTAAGCTCATAACAGGAAGCTCTCTATTCTGAAAATACGGTTATTTGGCTTGTTCTGCCTTCTGAAGACAAAGGGCAGAAGGTTGGTCAGTGTTATTGGCAGCTGAACCAATTCCCCAGTGTAAGTCTGGAAAGTTTCTATAGATGGGGGATTTTGTGAAGCAATGTGCATTGGATTTGTTTGCAAAGTGTGTTTTTTTCTGTAATCTAGTGATGGTACAGGATGTGTTTTGTTTTTTTTTTTTTAAATAGTGTAATATCTTTTCTTGGTATTATTTTCTCACTGAAGCTTCGTATAAGCATGGTTAATTATGACTCGTTTCAAAGTAATTTTGCTGTGCTATTAGTGCTGGTACTTGGACTGTTGTATCTGAATGCTAAACATAAGTCTGCTGTAGAAATGAATTGTGTCCTAGAAAGAATTAAAGTGGGTGGGGGCTACCAGGGTGGTGACTGAGTACAGAAATGCGTACTTTGAGCCTGCTACACAAAAACTCTAAAACACTCTCAAATTAGTTTTGCTAACAGTTAATGAAAACAACCAGGTATATTTTACACTTATCAAGTGCCAACTTTTTTTCCGAGGGCTGAAAATCCTCAGAAGTGATGGAGGTGATAGATAAGTGTATTGTGAATTTGCACTGCGTTTTATGTATCTAACTTTATTGGTATTAGTAGTCCAAAAATATTTTTACTACTTGTTAAATTTTCTGTCTTTTGGTAACTTTTGTGATAACATGACCTTTCAGGGATACTTTATCTAGAAACTGACTCTTGTGCAAACTAAATACAGACAAAGCTAATGCAATTTTTCTGTCTGAAAGCAAAACAATGCATTATTGCATATGCATGTGGCTGATGTGCCTTAGGATCACTACTTGTGATTGTAAAACTAGGATATTAGCGTTTTTATCATTTGAATGGCCATTGCTTAACTCTAAGGGCTCTTCAAGAGCACTTTCTTTTACAAAAAAACTCACCCTTGTACTTCAGAAAAAAACAAAGGCCGTATCTGCTATTTGTAAGCTTATAGTTGCCTTCACTGATGGATAGGTTTGAGTATCGATAATGTAACTAATGTGATGCTTCAGTTACAGCAAACTCGTAACTGAAATCCAGCTGCTCATGGAAAACGTTTTGCCATTAATTGTGTGTGTGTATGTGCGCACAAACTGTAAATATATACTTGACTGCTGGTAATGTTTAAGGGTAAAGGAGAAAGATGACCGTGGAAAGCTGTTTAAATCCTTTCAGAAACAAACTTTACAAAACACTAACCTGAACGAGTTGGGCAAGGGGTGTGTCAGTGCTTTCAAAGCCTGTTGCCCTTCAACAGCTTCTCCTGTTGTGTTATAGCTAATAAATAAATTCTGCTATGGCTAGGATGTTTAGAATCATACTAATTTGCACTGTTTATAAGATAGTGAGATTAAAATGCCATAGGCAAGCTGAGACTTGAGAGGGGGTGGCTCAGTATGCTTGCCAAAATATATATATATATATTATTATGTTGTCTTGAGGATTTTTAATGTCTGCTGCAAATAGCATATACTTCCCCAAAGCAATTGGAGTGGAGAAAAAAATCTTTTAAATACAATGTGTAACATGGCTTTAGAGTGTTGGTAGCGTTGAAAATGCTCTCTCTGGATGGCATGACTTTTGCCAGCCTTTTGTATGCGGTTTTATAAGTTATGACTAATTGAGTTGTATGTGGTTAGGTTGTTTGATGGTCAGCACTGAATGGTTCTAACTCAAGGATGAGTTTTGCTGCACTTCAGTGCTGTCTCCTAGAGGAAGCGGAGTCAGTTGTTCTAGCACAGCTGGTCCACACAGGTCACCCTTGTACCCGTGACCCGTGAGGGACTATATAGAATATGAGTTTTGATGTGATGCCAGGAGGCAGAGCCCTGGGCACAGCCTGGTCATGGGTAAGCATTACGTTTAGTGCCCCGACTTCCACAACCTCAGTCTCGACCTCTTTTGGGACTTCTCTGCCCTCTCAAACTGGAATAATGACTTAGATACAGAGCTCAAATCGACAATTCCTTTAGCCTGAATATAGAGCTGCTTGGCAAACACTGAGTTCTGAGGAGGTAGAGTTGTCCTGCACCCGAACCTTCCTCTGTGTAATCCTGGACAGTCTAATAAAGGGGCAGTTTTATATGCCTAGCAAGTTGTGAAACGTACAGTGGATTTGTTTGCATAATAAGTCTTTCTGTAATCTACTGTGGTCTGATTTTAAATAAAATAGCATATCTCTCTCGGTGTTGTCTTCCGGTTGTGGTGTCCTTTAATCACAGTGGAGTTATGTTAATGCTTTTCCGTACTAATGGTGACTTTTATGTGGCAACAAAGTGAACATAAGTTAACATAGAATGTAAATTTGCAAGAAAATAACTTTTAATTATTCATAGTAAATCTGTTGTCCATGGTTTTAGTGGCTGGATGTAATGAGTCCATTTTGTATGTAGCTGATACAGGGTAGGTGTATGCTCAGGATGGATCCTGCACATTGTAATCATGTCACCGAGGTAGGAGGGCTGACTTGCCAGGTAGAATCCCTTCGCTTTTGTTTCCGTTTCCTTCAATTAGCTGGCATAGTGAAGTGTTCAGAATCTTCACTTGGAAAAGCTGAAGGAAGGGGGAAGGCCACTTTTATTTGTTAAAGGAGGAAAAGCTTAGATTTCAGCCAAGACAAGTCAGGAGAGATGAGTCAACCAAAGTTATTTAAGAATATGAGTCAGAGGGCAGAAAAGACCTGATGTAATTTTCTGTGATATCTGTCGCCTCAGTAGCAATGTGAAATAGAACTACTGCGGAATAACTGATCAGAGATGGGAGAAAATCCCTTTTTTAATTGTTTCTTGCTACGTTCTGCTTGTGGTGCCCGGGGAGATTTGATAACCTCCTGCTGAGGCAGAAATGAGGAGGCTACAGCTGAGGACAAGGCGCTGTGCTGAGTCAGAGCAGGTGGGCGAGGAAAGGAGATGGAGTTATGTAAAAACTGCGGCTCTTCTAAGAATTTGCAGCAATGCCCCTGTCCTGCAGCTTGAAGAAGGTGTGCACAACACCTCAAGAAGTGCCTGTTCCGAGACTGGGGTTCGGGTGGCCCCTCCGCATGATTCACATGCCATGGGAGATGGTTGTGGGTGGGATTGTTCCCTGTGCAAAGGAGATGTGACCCAGGACGGCCAGACCTTGCCAGGGAGGGGACTCACATGTTGCTTGTGTAATGGATAACAAAAAAAGCAAAGTAACACAAAAACAGCAAGTGGTGCGTCAGTGATACGCTGGCAGGGCTTCACGTGGTCTTGGCTTGTCCCTTCTCTGTGGAAGCTGGCTTCGTAGGCTGTGCAAGCCTACACAGATCCTTCAGTAGCACTTGTTCCTGTAATGTGAGTCCTCTTCTGGCTGTATATTAACCCACTTTTACAGGTTTGTCTGTTCACCTCTCTGAGGCCTTGTCACTAGAAACAAGACATGGTGCTTTGCGTTCTTTGGGGAGGTTTTAGTCTCAACTGAAGTTCTAGAGAAGCCCTGTTGAGACTCTGGTGCCCCATCTGATCTCCCTAAAGCAGGCTGTCCCTGGGCAGCCTGTGGTGGGCTCAACCTCACCTGAAGCCGTATTTCCAGTTTTTCTCCCTACAAAGGGAGACAGGACAAATTGCAGACTGCTGTGGCTGGAAGACTTGGTGGTGTGTCCCTTGAGCCCTGGATCCTACTGTAAGCTAAGGCTGTCTTTTAGTACTACTTACTATCCCCACACTATTGAAAAGGGCTTTTTCTACATACTCATAGATGATGAGTAGGAATTATTTTTTCCTTCAAAGCTAAAAAGGTTTTACTCTCACCACATCAGCTAATTGCACACCTTGCTATGTTCTCTTCAAGTGACACATTTTTCCAGCAACCACTGCTTGGGATGGGCTGATTTCTGAGAGATTCATTAGTCTTGAAAGACGCCAGCTGCATCTCGTAGAGGATGGGAGATGACAAAGTGGCTGCAGGTTTGGGGGCTGGAACGAGACCACCTGGTTGAGGAGAAAATGCTGGTTGTGGAGAAATTAAATAATGGCCTTTGGGCTGCTGTGTGTGTTAGTTGTCTTGCCACCAGAAGCAATAGATGGTTTGTAAGGGGAATACATACCATCTTGGTATTTTTTGATTTAAACCTGCATACCTATGAGGCAATTGTTATATGCTTTTATTAGCTGATATTTTTGTATTTCCCAAGTAATTTTTCTGATTGGGTCCATCAGGAAATAGTGTCACTAAAAATAGTACTGCCCAGATGCACATAATTCATGCCTTAGTCACTGCTACTGGCAGATTAGGCACAGAAGGGAAATAAAATACCTTGCAAATGGGCGGCTGCTGTTCATAACTTTAATTAAGGGCTCTTAAAAACATATTTTTCCAGAAGTGTTTTTTACCTCACTTCCTAGAGCAGGTAATGACAGTGGGCTTGATTTCAATGGACATTTTTTTCCCGAGGATATAAGAGACTTGTGTTTTGTAAACTTTGCTCTCTGTAACGATGCTGTTACTGGACCTGAGCTGCTTTGTGTGCTCGTGTTCAAATTAATTTGTGGTTACTGGAGATTTGGCTGCTGAGAGCACCAAAGGGTGGGGAAAGGAGGGCTTTGACAGCAGGCTCTTTGAAAGCTGCTTCAAGAAAAATAAATTGTACTGTACTAATCCCTGCAGAAGGGAGCAGAATGTAGTATTTCACAACTTTTGCTTGGTTATTTTCCATTGTTTTTGTTACACAGGTACTGGGTAAAATTTGTTCTCAGTAGCTCATCAAGTTAAACATCTTCCTCTCTCCACAGATACAGTAATGGTATTTAAAAGTCGTTAGCAAATTGGATCCTGTACAGCAGGATGTTTTGATGTAGTCTCAAAATAAACCTTTGCATACACAGTTTGCAGTTGTGATTTTTTGTCTGCTACAAATAGCAAATGCTTTCCAAAAAGTATAGGAGTTAGAACATCTCAGATGGACAATAAGCTTAATTTTGGTATAAAAATTACTTCAGTGGATAGGTTATACTTTAAGTGGACTTGGGAGCTTGTTTTTATTTTTGCTGATATTTTTTGAGACTTTGTATGTGCTGGTTTGGTTGTTTTACCTTCAGCTTCTGTAAGTACCCATTTAGGTAAATCATAGTGAAAACAGCAGCGGTGTTAAACAAGTTATATTTACCCATAGCATCATTCTTGATTTTTTGATCATTACTTGATTTTTTGAATTCTTTAAACTTTAAATATAGCTGTGGCTAGACTTACGGTAGCGAGATTTTAAAAAAAGTTAGCGTTCTTGATTTATCAGTGTTTCCATTATGAAATGTAATGATGTGAGTGGTTGGGATGATGTAAGTCTCAGCAAATATATCTGTATCACCGTCTATAAATAGACTGCCAGCTATTGCGGAAAGCACTTCCTTGTACCAAGAGGAAAGGTTTTTTGAAAGAAACGAAACTTAGTACGGAGCTGCTGTATCTCAATAGACATTGTCACCCGCAGGGGACGTGGCTGGGTAACCCTTTCCCAGCTCTCCTCTGCTGCTGTAGGTTAAGAGGTTCTTCATAGCTTCACAGAAAGGCTGAGAAGGGTATAAATCTTTGGATTGGAGATGATCTCAATGTAACTTGCAGAATCAGACCAGCTGCCCGCCTCACCCAGTAACACCAGTATTAACACCAAAGCTATTTAATGGGGAATGCACTTTATACACACATGGTTGGGAAATGAGAACTGTCACTCGCTACGCTGCCCACAGTAGTTGCTTGTAAAACTGCAAAGTCTGTTTTGTGACGTGTAACCTCGGAAATCATAAGTCATCATGAGACGGCTACCTAGCTAAAATACATAATAAAATGCCCCATAAATGTGTTTTAAGATACAGCAACTTAACAATTCTAGTTAACGGCTTTATAGCCTATTGTTAATCATGGGAACAAACAGTCATCACGTTTTTACTGTGGCTTGTATGAAATTTGATTGACATCATTTTGGGGGGGGGGGGCATGGGGGAGTGGAGTGAAAAAT
>NW_015090783.1:2004438-2005403 GCF_001431845.1 Calidris pugnax | reverse complement strand
TTTTGGGGGGGGGGGGGTCATGAGGAATTGGATGAAAATGTTAATTCTATACTTTTTCAAAAGGACCCTCACAAATCTCCTCTTAATTACAAGGGGGCTGTATTCACCCTGGCTGGAAGGTAGCATCAATCCTGCACCCACACTGCAGCTGGATTGCTTTTTATTTATTTAAACTACTTATTTTCAGTAAGGCTGCCAGTCACCTTGGCTGCCAGTAGGAGCTGTGTGGTGGTCATATGCCGCAGAAATTAATGTCCTATTCTGCCTGGGGAAATGCTTGTGCTGGACCAGGGGTGGAACTCTCTGCTATGAGAACAGGCTGAGAGAGTTGGGGTTGTTCAGCCTGGAGAAGAGAAGGGAGATCTTGTAGCCCCTTCCAGTACCTAAACGGGGTCTACAGGAGAGATGGGGAGGGACTCTTTATCAGGGAGTGGAGGGATAGGACAAGGGCTAATAGTTTTAAATTGAGGGTGGCTTTAGATTAGATAGTGGGAGGAAATTCTTTTCTGTTAGGTCAGTGGACACTGGCCAAGGTTGGCAGAGAAGCTGTGAATGCCCTACCCCAGGAGGGGGTTCAAGGCCAGGTTGGCTGGGGCTTGTAGCAACTTGCTCTGGTGGGAGGTGTCCCTGCCCAGGGCAAGGGGTTCGAACAAGATGATCTTTAAGGTCTCTTTCCAACTCAAACCATTCTATGATTCTATGAAATAAATATAGCTCCTATATATTGGCACACACAGAGCCATACACACACAGATACATGTAGGTGCATGTATACAGAGAGCCATGTATTTATGCACAAATATACCTAGATACATAGAGACAGGTGGGCACAAGGCCACATCACACATCAGCATCTCACACACACAGCCCTGCCCCTGTGCTTTAGCTAATTCCTTCAAGACACGCTATTGCTTTTCACTGCCCCAAGATTCAGGGCTGGCTTTCTTCAACCAGCACAGCCTCGT
>NW_015090783.1:1967848-2004428 GCF_001431845.1 Calidris pugnax | reverse complement strand
CCCCACCCCTCGCCCCCCCCCCCCCCCCCCGAGACAAGCTGACCAGGCACTACAACATGTATTTTAAATATTGCTTCTTTAATAATCTACATCGTGGTAGTAGCTCCAAGGGAAGATACAGCTGACAGGACTTCTCCGCATCAGTAATTCCTTATTGCTGCAGACCTCTCTATCCCCTGGCTCCCGTAGGCCACGGTTAGATTTAATTCTGCTAATTATCTTAAATATAAAACATAATGCAACTGATCCCCTGACAGTGCTGTAGTAATAAAAAATAGAAAAGGAAAAAAAAATAAAAATGTTTGTATCCTTATTGCCAGTGTGTGCCAGTAACTGCCCTGCTCCCTGTGCCGGTTAAGGCTAACGGCTCCCTCTCCGCTGAGGGCTGATCCCACGCCGAAACAAAGCCAAATTATTCCTCAGGTTGAAAAAAGGGGAGTTTAAAAAATGGTTGCAAGAAAAGCCCAGCAGTTACCTACTTTAAAAACAGTTCACAGTTCTTCAAAAGGGTCAGAGCAGTACAGTAGAGAGCTACATTTACTGAAAACTTCTAGTGCTGATAAAGGTTTTTTTTTTTTTAAAAAAAATTAACCCAAAAGACCTCCAAATTAAATTAAACCAGGAGAGCCAGGTGGCAGGCCAGGAGGAGGAGGGCATCCCGCGCCGCCCAGGGAGCCATCAGGACTCCCCCCGCTCTAGGAATAGGAATCAAGTGAAGAAAAAAAAAATAAAAATAAACTTTTTTTTTTTTTAAAAAAACCCATCCAGTTTTCCAGGCCAGGCGGTGAGGAGACCCCCGCGCAAGAAGGCACACCAGCGCGAAGGCAACGAGGTCTGTGGAAAATACAGCCAGCCCCGGCTAGAAGTTCGCCCTGTGAGGCGGGCACGGGCTGGCGTCTCTCTCGGGCTGAAACAAGGGGGAAAAAGGGAAATATCAGTCACGCGTGCTGTGAACGCACCCCGTCCTGTGTATATTTACCCTCTGGGGACCCTACCTCCCCATGGCCGGGCTTCTGGGCCAGAGGGGGCTTCTTGAGGATGCCTCGCCTGGGGGCCGGCGCTGGCTTCGCCTCCCCGTCCTCCGCCGGGTCGTAGGCCCCGGCCAGGGCGTAGTGCTGCTTCCTCAGCTCGCCCAGGCGCACCCGCTCGCCCTCCAGACGCTTCTCCAGCTCCAGCACCTTCACCTGCACCCAAACAGACAGCTTGGTCCCTGTGCATCCCCAGGGCACTATCCCCACCGCCATCCCCAGGGCTGCGTTGGGGTGGCAGAAGAAGGGACCCCCCCCCTTGTTGTGTGGGTCCAGATCAGGACCTCAGCCTGGCCCATGGCTGGCAGCACCAAATCCACCCTCATGGCCATACCTGTGTTTCCATCTCTTCCTTCTTCAGCTTGATGAGCGACATGCCTGAAAAGTCCATGGTGTCTGTGGAGAAAAGGCGGGGGGGTCCTCACTAAGTGCACTCTTTGCACAGGACCCTCATGTGCCAAAGTGAAGCCAGGTGGGCACCTCGAGCTGTTCATCAGGCTGGAAAGGGATTTGGGGTGGGGCGGGGGGGGGGTCCTCACTAAGTGCACCCTTTGCACAGGACCCTCATGTACCAAAGTGAAGCCAGGTGGGCACCTCGAGGTGTTCACCAGGCTGGAAAGGGATTTGGGGTGGGCCTTTTCCTCCCCTTTCCTTGCAAAAACCTCACCTTTCTCTTCGATCTGCTCTTGCCCTGACTTGGTGGAGGCCACCACATTGGCCGCCATCTCGTTGACATTGCGTGAGCACTCCTGGAGCCGGCCCAGGTTCTTGCTGTTCTTCTCAGCTTTCACCTGCAAAGAGCACAGGGATGGCTGTGGGTCCCACACACAGGCGCTCGCCAGCTTAGGGGAGTCCCCAGGCAGCCATGTTCTGCGTTGGAGCAGAGACACCAAGCACACCATGTCAGAATGGTCCTTGGGTGTGAAAAGGATGGACGGACAGATGGACACTGAGACACCAAGCACACCATGTCAGAATGGTACTTGGGTGTGAAAAACCAGGTGTGGAAAGGATGGACGGACAGATGGAAATACACTTATGCTTGCTGATCCCATCAGGGCCAGACAAGGTGACCCCCCCGCGAGGCCCTTCAGCCCCAGGACACCAAATCAGCTCTGCCCCCACCTGAGCCAAGCACACATGGATAAGCAGCCTCAGCGAAGGCAGAGCTATTTTTTTTTTTAGCTATGCTCTTAATTTAAAAGCCATCTGCTGTAAAAAGCAGCGTGGGTCCTCCTCCCCCCAGCCTGCATCCCCATTTGCTCATTGAAATCTCTACCCATCGCTTTCGCCCACACCAACAGGAAAGGTGGGAAGGACCAAAATCCATCATTCTCAGTGCTGGTTTCTGCAGTTGCTTATTCAGGGTTTCTCGCTAGTTATTAACATTTTCTTTACATAATCAGCTTGACAGGAAGAAGACGGGAGGTTTTACACATCTTCATTTCCAAGGCAAGCCCTGCTAGGTGTGGGAATATCAATGCAGGTGAAGACACATGGATTGAAATCGCAGACTGACTTGAAAATATTAAGAGCTTCCCTTTCCCCTTCTCCAGGAGAAGGCAGCAGGACTGGTGGACATGATAGCCACACACCTCTATCCAAAAGCATCCATGGGACAAAAACATGGGAACAAAATGACTTAAAACTTGACTTAAAAGCTGCCTGCAGACAGCCCTGCTGGAACACTCACCTTGGAGGCAGCCACCAGTTGGGCTGTGCTGGCGGCGATTTCATGGGAGCAGACGATCAGTTCTTCGTATTTGCCCGTATGCAGGACAACTCTGTCTGCTGACTCTCTGCATCACAGAGCAGAAGGGAGATTGTGTTAGAGATACTCTCTGAGTACTACGAAGCAAGTGCAGGTTATTTACCTCCAGCTATACCCTTAGAAATCAGCATCAGACTTTGAACCAGCAGCTTTGTCTGTAATTATTTAAAGCTCATTTACAAAGCAAACTACTTAAAGCCCATATCCAGAAGTTTTGGATGGGTATAAAATATCAAAGAAGGCAGGATTGTGTTTCTGTAATGAAGTCGGTGAGATTTTTAAAGCTTTGTCCAAAAAGGCCCCCAAATTTCCAGCACTGGCACAGGGATACCGTGCCCTGCTCCCAACCACCCGGTCCATGACCATCTGAGCAGCAACCAGGACACGGAGTATGTGATTGCAGCAATTTGCTTATAGACAGGGAGGACCTGGTGGTCACTATTTTGGTGACCAGTCTCACACGGGCTATGATGCTTTATAAGGAATTAGCAGTGATGCCCCATCCAGACCCAGCAGCAGGACAGTTTGGGTTATTGGGTGATGGAAAAGCATGGGCTGGCCCCAGGCACGACACACAGAGCTGTGTGCAGAGAGAAGCCTCCCACAGTGACCATGGGAGAGGTCCCAGGGGTACCTACACGAGCTGCGTGGCTCCCCAGCCCACCGCCTTGGAGGCAGAGATCAGCCCTTCCGTCCAGCGCGAGTTCTTGGCGTAAAACTCCTGAGTTGTTGCTGCCCCCTGTTGTTATAAGAATATTATGGCCTGTATTAACCTGTTTCTAATATACAACAATATAGAAATCCATATAAAATAGCCATATAAAAAATAACAATATACACATTCATATATAAAGGCCTAAATCAAGGGATTGGCAGCATTTCTCTATCCTTCAGGCTGCTCTTACTGACCCGCTTAAATTTGTATCAAGAAAACTAGCTTTGGAGCCCCAAGCCTGTGAATTTGGGCCGGGTTTAAAGCATAAAAGTTCGGGCCATCATCTTTAGATGGACAAGGCTTTGCAAAGGTGACAGTGATATACATGAAGAGCACGAGGGCTGATCAGCCTGTCTCCAGCAAGTGAGACTGCTGGAGTACTGCTAACACAGCAAAGCATGAAATTCAGTGTGTTTCTGCAAACTGTGGGAAATGCTCCCATATTTCATGTCAGTGCAGAGAGACGAGTGTAGGGGAGGACTTACCCGGCCACTTTCTACTATCTCCTTCTGTAGGTTTGTAGATGTCAATACAAGAAGTCTAATAGCCTGGAACAAAATAAAACAGATTTTGGTGTTTGGTGGGAATTTTATAGAGAAGAATTGATGCTACTGATGGTGGGAAGTTACAGTTTTGCCCAGTCTTTGATGCCCCAGCTTGGTTTCTACAGTACTGACCTTCATTAGGTCCGTGCAGGAGTTCAGAATCCTGTAAGGAAACAACAGAAAAGTGTTCAGCATCCTCCAATGCCACGTCCAGGGAAGCAGGCTTTGGCCTCAGCTAGAAAACAGGGTTTTTTGGGAAACTGGCCAGCCTGCAGGTTACTTCTAAGCAGCCCACAAAGCAGCTGTGAACAATTGCCTTAGACGTGCAAGACAAAGGTCCACCCTCCTGAAGAGAATTTTGTGCTCAGCATGAGGATGCAGCAGCACCAGGCTGAATGTGCAGCTTTGGAGAAAAGCACAGCCCAGCAGGGTATGGGCACGGGACAGAAACCTGCCCACAGCTGTCAAATGCCACCCCTCAAAACTCACCGCTCGTTCACTTCAAGCTTAACACCAGAGCTCTCGTTTCTGGCCTGGCTCATCATCTCCTGTTGGGAAACACAAGAGAGATGGTCAGACACCATGTTGCTGTGATGGTGAGTGGGGTGGAGGAGGAACGGACACTGCTGTCCCGAGGCCCATCCTGCAGCTTCATCTCACCTCTATCCGCCTGACAGCATCCTCAATTGCTTCTGAGGTGGAGGCCATCTCCTTCTCAACCATGTCTCCCAGCTCTTCTTGCTTGATGTCTAAGCTCTTGGGCCTCAGCTCCTGGCAGAGGAGGTAGCAGCCACCAGAAGATTTTAGGCAGAGGAAGAGAAGAGAATATTTGTTAAGGAATAACACCCAAACCAAGGTATCCAACTCCTTTTTTTCCCCCTAAATAAATAAAGCTGCGGGAGCAGCATTCTGCAAACCCTGAGGGTGAAGGTACACGCGCCACCAACTTACAGCAAACATGGCACAGGCACCTCAGAGGTAAGAAATTGCCCAAATCAAGGTGATAAAACTCAATCACAGGAGCAGTTTTATCAGCACAGGGCTGCAGAGGGCTCTGGAGAGCTGACAGCCTTCAAATTGACATTTAATGGAAAAGACTAATGGGGGCTTCAGGAGAAGAAACATCTGAAAGCTGGGAAGTCTTACTCTGCAGGGTTACCAGGCTGAAAAACTTCAGCTGCTCTGAGAGCAACTGTCTCTGTGCACCACCAGGAAGGATCTCGGTGCTTGAAAGCTGAGATAGCTTGAGGGAAGCACCAGAACTTGTGGGTATGGGGGACAAGCAACCCCAAAGTGCTCACTCCAACCCAGCATCTCCGATTTCAGCTTTGGACAATTGGAAAAGCCACGATTTCTTATTTTTTTTAAAAAAAAGGTGCCCATAGAGGTGCAGCGAGCAAACATCCCACCTTGACAAATGGAGGCAATGTCCTTCTGCATTAACTGTCTGATTTGATTTTTCCTTTAGCAAATACCAGCACCAATAAAGAACCCACCCTGCCAGCCCTGGGTGAGAGGGTGGGTGCTGGGCTCCATCTCCTACCTGGGCCAGCTGCAGGACCCCCCGTAGTGTCCGCCGCACGTCCCCCAGCTCAGCGTGCCTCAGCCTCTGCTTGTCCTTCAGCTCGCCCAGATAGTCCAGGCTCCGCTGCCCGCAGTCCCGGCACGTCTCTGTCAGCCCTGGGGAGAAGATGGGTTGGTGCTGTGCCCCTTGCTGGGCAAAGGGACCCTCCTTCCCAACCCTGCCACCCTCCTCTTCCTCCCTCTCCTCAGCCTCGGAGATGACACCAAGCATTGGTAGCATCCAGGAAATTTTTTGCAGAAGGGCATAAATCAGTTTCCACATTCCTGGCCCAGGAAGCAGCACCCATACAGGAGGGGATGTCAGGAAGAGGAGCACAGGGAGCTAGGGAAACCCTGCTGTCCCCAGGGAAGATCTGCCCCATATCCAGCCCCTGGCAGAGGGGGCTTTGGCGCAGCCATCCCAAAAAGAAACCCCATGAGCAAAAAAAACCCTCCAACACCCGTTGCATCAATGCATGGCACTCACGGTCAGCGTGGTCGGTGGGTGCCAGGTGGGACGTGGCGCTGCCGTTCACGATGGTGTCGGCCGTCAAGTGTGTGAAGAGGGTCAGAGCCCCCACCAGCCCCGCAGCATCTGCCAGTGAGAACATGTGGTCAGGAGCTGCCAGCCCAGGGCACCACTTTCTGTGTCCTGGGGGTTACGACCCACCCTCAAAGGCACTCAAAGATTGTTACAAGAGCTTGGAGATGTCGGTATTGACCCCTCCAGCTCATAGGTTGCTCCTTGAACGAGTGCATGGGAATCCACCAACTCCACCCGCCGTGTCCCTTCATCACCAGGGCATTGCACGCTCACCAATGGCCCCGAAGCAGCCAGGGGCTGCTGGATGCATAAAACTAAGAGCAAGATGCAAGTGATGCCACCGGTCCCCAGCCCCAGGTACCTGCCATGGAGGCCACGTACTGCGCGTGTCCATTCTCCAGGGCGTCCGTGGACTCCAGTGCTGCCTGTGCCCGGCTGAGCAGGTAATCTGCAACGAATTTTAACTTCATTAGTGCAGTCAGGCTGTTGAGTGTCTGAATGAGCACCAGTGCTGACTTCACAAGAGTGGAAGCCAAGATGGCTTGGGTCCTCGCAGCCCCATCTGGGGAGCAGCACTTAAATCTGACTCATTAAAGCAAAATACTGCTGAGATCAGAGCTAAAAATTTATCCCTGGAAGTCAGATCCCAACCTCCTTGCGTGTGATGTTTCGTGGGAAAAGATGCCTGGGGGTAGCTGAGATGCAACATTATGTTTCTGAGAGGGAGAAGGAGGACGTACCTGGGGAGCTGGTGCAGCGGACATGCAATGGGTCGTCCAGCTTGGCCACCGCATCGCGGAGGATGTCCTCTGCCTCTCGCACTGTCTCCTGCAGGATGCCAAACTGCTCATCCAGCAGCTTCTGCTGCAGGCTCTGCTCCTGGTTGCTCTGCGGGGCAGGAGGGACACGTGAGTGGCACAGCCAGGGCGCAGGACCCTCGCCACCATGGCCATGTCACCATCATATCCCCTGAGAAGCCATTTGTGGATCAGACCCAAGCATCACATTATTGCTGGTGCAGGTCACATCCCACCAGCTACACTGGCGATGGCTTGGCTGAGCCCCCTGACTGCTCAGCACCCCCCAAACACGTCTCACCCTGGCTAGGAGAGGGGCAGTGGGCTCTCCACACAGCACCATACCTTCTCCAGGAGCCTGCCCTGCAGCTCGCGGATCTCCCTCGTGGACTTGTCCGCCTCCTGGTTCAGCTGCAGCTCCTTCTCCTCGACGAGGCCCCGCGTGGAGAGCAGCTCGCATTCCTTCTCGCTCACCGACCGCCTCAGCACCTCCTTCTCAGCGTGCAGGGCCTCCACCTGGGCACTGAGCTCCGCTCCTGCCTGCCAGCAGGGCCAGGAGACCAGTCACCCATTAGTCACCACGTCACCAACCCAACACAGGGGGGAGCTGAGCACATGCCCAGCTCACAACACTGATGAGATGGACCCACGTTCAGCCCCATGACAGCCTCCTGGGCTGCTGTCTGTGCCACTGGCTTGGCAGTGGTGGCAGACGTGCCGTCTTGCACGAGGGGGATTTGTGAGGGGGGTTTGGGGGCATCCTGCCCCCCCAGCCTTGTACCTGCTTGGCCTGGCTGAGCGAGCGCTGTGCCTGCTCCAGCTCGTCCCGCCGGGCGTCCAGCTCCTGCCGCAGCTGCTCCATCTGCACGCTCTGGTCCTCCAGCTGCAACCGCACGCCCGTGCCGGGGCTCAGCCGCTGCGAACGCGCTCTGGCCCCGCTCACGGCACGGCAGGAACCAGTCTGGCCATGTTTTTCAAGAGGGGCTTTTAGAGTCTCAGGGTTCATCTCCTGAAAGGGCTCCTTTCCCAGGGCAGGGATTTCGGGAGCAGACCCCAGCTTGGGCCCCGGAGAATAAAAGCACCCAAACCCACCAATCTGTAATGTGGCGTTTTCTTGGGGAAATAAACAGCAGATTTGGGCAAAAGGGAATGAAGCACACATTAAATAACACCCTCCTAAGGAGTCAGGGTAACTCTTTCTTTTCATCCCTACCCCCAGCACCCAAATTGTGTACAGCCACCATGATTCCCAGCTTGGGAAGGTCTTGGTGCTGGGATAGTGGGGCTGGATTCGGGTCCAGACTGGCTCACCTTCATCTCAGCCTCCCGCTTGACCTGCTCCACCTGAAATGCCAACTGCTCCTTGACACGCGCCACCTCCTCCTGGCTCTGCTGCGTGACCGTCAGCTGCTTGGCAGTGTCGGCGTTCTGCGTGGGGACATGGTGCTCAACGGGTGTTCAGAGGGGGGACCCTCACCACCACCGCGCTCGTTCTGCCCAAATTCTGGCTTGGGGGGGTAGGTCAGAAATGCCTTTTTCACAGCATCCAAAAAACTGACCATCATAGAATCATAGAATCATAGAATTGCCCAGGCCAAAAGGGACCTCCAAAGGTCATCTAGTCCGACCTCCCCGCAGTCAGCAGGGACACCCCCAACTAGACCAGGTTGCCCAGGGCCTCATCGAGCCTCACCTTGAATATCTCCAGGGACGGGGCCTCAACCACCTCCCTGGGCAACCTGTTCCAGTGCTCCACTACCCTCACAGTAAAGAACCCTAACCCATGACCATCGGTGGACATGAATTCAAAGGGTGACCCCCACCCGGTGCTCAGAGGTCCCTGGGTGCAGGATGATGGGACGGATATGGGGTAGGACTGGACATGCACGAGCCACACCGGTGGTAGCAGAGGAATGAAGGTGGTGGTCGGTCCCTGCGTGGCGCAGGCAGCAGCGTTACCTTCCTCAGGAGCTCGGCGTGCGTGTTGATGAGCTCGCTGTGCTTCTCCTTCAGCTTCGTGTAGCGGATCTCGGTGGCATTGGCTCTCTCTGCATGGGGTGAGAAAGCATCAGCAACCGCAGCGCGGGCGTCCTGCAGCCCATGGGTGCTGTAGGGCACCTACTTTCCGCTTCGGCGCAGAGCCGCTGGGACCGGTCGCTGTCCTGCTTCGCCTTCTGCAGCCTCTCCAGCTCGTCCCGCAGCTGCTCGTTGTCCACCAGTGCCTTCTGCTTCTGCTTGCGCTGCTCCTCCACTTCACCCTCCAGGCTGTTCACCTGAGCCTTGAGCTGCGTGATGTAGCGCTGCGCCTGCGGGGCACCAGCAGGGACTCAGGGACTGCCTGCACCGATGCCAGCAACAACTGCCCTCTCCAACACCCCCACCCAGGTGCCCAGGTTTGGGCAAAGCAGCGGTGAGATGCACAGGAAAGCTCTCCCCTCAGCCCCTGCAGCTGCTCTGTCCCTGCTGCAAGCAGCATGTCGGGACAGCAAGGGACAGGTCTGACGTGTCCCACCCCATCTCCATCAGCAGTTAGGTCCTGGCACTGGGAGATACCCCAAAACACAGTGCAGGGTGCCAGGACCCCATTCCCTGCTGCATCCAGTCAGGGTTTCCACGCTACAGCACCAAAAACATCCCATGCTCCCACATCAGCTGCACGAGAGACCCCAAAACACAGTGCAGGGTGCCAGGACCCCATTCCCTGCTCCATCCAGTCAGGGTTTCCATGCTACAGCACCAAAAAACATCCCACGCTCCCACATCAGCTGCTCCCTGGCCAGACTCTACCTCCAGTTTAATCTTCTCCATCTCTGCACGGAGCATGTCCACCTCCTTCTTCAGGCTCTCAATCTGCGCGTCCCTGCAGAGAGAGGCAGGTTGGGCCCATGCAGCAGTGGCCACCCCCACCTCTGCCACCATGGACCCCCGTACCTGTCGTCCCGAATGCCATTGGGTGGCCCGAAGGTTTGCTCAAATATATCCGAGGTGACCTGGGGAAGAGAGAGGGTGCTGAGCTTAGCCAGGCTGTGGGTGTCCCCCCCGCAGTGCCAGGATCCCCATCCCAGCCATGTGCCCCCACCTGCGGCTCTGTGGTGGAAGTGCTGATCTCAATGAGGTTCTCTGGCTCCTCATCCTCAGGGGCTTCCTCGGGGATGACAACTACTGGCTTCACGTGCTCAGCCAGCGCAGATGCCCGCAAGAAGTTCGGGGGACTCTATGGGGACAAGAAGTCGTAGTGACATCACCCTGAGGTTTTGGGGATGACTGCAATGGGAGGGAGGCAGCCATCCCTGTGCTGCTGAGATGGGCCAGCAGGTTCCTCCGCCATGTCCCCAGATCCCAAATCCATCTGTGAGGACACCCCCACGCACCCCAGCCCACAGCCTCTCTAAAGCATCATGTATGACCAAAATCCTACCGTACCTCCGGCAGCCGGGGGATCTGGATGAGCCGCTTGAAATACAGCATGTCAGATGCTTTCTTAAAGAAATTCTTGAGGCTGGAGAGGGGAAAAAGAAAAACTGCTCGCAGGGGAGGCAGGGACAGGACCTGAGGGCCCCACCTGGTCCCCGGGTTACCTGCGGAACTGCTCGCTGAAACGGTCTCGGTGGCCCTGCAGCGTGTCGGCCGGCAGACCTGCAGCGATGGGGGGGACAGCCGTGACTGATCTGGGGCTGCAAATTCATTCACACCCACCTGGATCCCTCCAGCTGCAAAAGGCAGCAGGTAAAGGCCACGTGGGAGAGGGAGGCGAGGGGTCAAATGCCATTGGGTGGCCCGAAGGTTTGCTCAAATATATCCGAGGTGACCTGGGGAAGAGAGAGGGTGCTGAGCTTAGCCAGGCTGTGGGTGTCCCCCCCGCAGTGCCAGGATCCCCATCCCAGCCATGTGCCCCCACCTGCGGCTCTGTGGTGGAAGTGCTGATCTCAATGAGGTTCTCTGGCTCCTCATCCTCAGGGGCTTCCTCGGGGATGACAACTACTGGCTTCACGTGCTCAGCCAGCGCAGATGCCCGCAAGAAGTTCGGGGGACTCTATGGGGACAAGAAGTCGTAGTGACATCACCCTGAGGTTTTGGGGATGACTGCAACGGGAGGGAGGCAGCCATCCCTGTGCTGCTGAGATGGGCCAGCAGGTTCCTCCGCCATGTCCCCAGATCCCAAATCCATCTGTGAGGACACCCCCATGCACCCCAGCCCACAGCCTCTCTAAAGCATCACGTATGACCAAAATCCTACCGTACCTCCGGCAGCCGGGGGATCTGGATGAGCCGCTTGAAATACAGCATGTCAGATGCTTTCTTAAAGAAATTTTTGAGGCTGGAGAGGGGAAAAAGAAAAACTGCTCGCAGGGGAGGCAGGGACAGGACCTGAGGGCCCCACCTGGTCCCCGGGTTACCTGCGGAACTGCTCGCTGAAACGGTCTCGGTGGCCCTGCAGCGTGTCGGCCGGCAGACCTGCAGCGATGGGGGGACAGCCGTGACTGATCCGGGGCTGCAAATTCATTCACACCCACCCAGATCCCTCCGGCTGCAAAAGGCAGCAGGTAAAGGCCACGTGGGAGAGGGATGCGAGGGGTCAGGATGGGAGTGGGGTATTCCCATCCTTGGCATAGGGACCGGGGACGTGGCACAGGGAGAGGAAGGTGTGGGAACCCCAAAATACCCCCAGGAGACCCCTGGTGCTGCGTTGCCCAGCAATCCCATGCAGGGGACAGG
Organism: Calidris pugnax; assembly: GCF_001431845.1. Classification (NCBI taxonomy): domain Eukaryota; kingdom Metazoa; phylum Chordata; class Aves; order Charadriiformes; family Scolopacidae; genus Calidris; species Calidris pugnax. The sequence continues at coordinate 1,992,749 of NW_015090783.1, read as the reverse complement.
GGAGCCAAGGCACATTGGTTTGAATTCATCAAGGACAAGTCCTTCTAATTCCTTCGTTTGGGATGTCTACGTGGGATGGAGCAGGTCCTTAGAGCCCGGCTGGGATACGGCAACATGGCGATGGATGCCTTCATCCACACAAGCCTGATCCCCAAATCCAGCTAGAAACCTGACCCGGGAAAAGACCAGTGCAGGGCACGTCCCCGGGGACTCACAGGAGTGCAGCTTGAACATCAACTTGACGGTGTAGTGGTAGAGGTGGCTGCAGTCCTGGATGACCTGGATGAGGGGGGCCAGGCGGCACTGCACCGCCGACATCTGCGAGACGGCCATCGAGGTGTTGAGCTGCCTGAAAACTGGAGGGTTGAGCGCGGTGAGGCGCCGGTGCCGTGTTTGCAGAGCTGTCCTGCTCCGGGCAACTCGGCTTGATCATTAACCACGACGGACGTGGCTTTGCCAGGACAAGGGGTAAACGCTGGAGCTGCTGCCCGTCCCGTCCTGCTGCCCTGGGAACAACCCCCCTCCGTGCAAGAAAAACACCCAAAGGGAGCACGGTGGCAGAGGGAAGGGGTGCTCAGCTCTTTCCCCTGTACCCCAACCCCAAAAAGGAGGGGTTTAACCCCAGAACGATGCAAAGGCAGGATGGCTGCCCTCGGGAGCTGCCGCTGCACGATGCAGCCAGGGAAGTGGAGGGGTTTTGCTCTGCTCTATTTAATGGTGCAAGGAGCTGGGAGAGGATCCCAGGGCAGGGGACGGGCCCTCCGGCACCGCAGCCTCGCCTGCCCCGGCTCGGAAACGGATCCCTTCCCTTGGCAGGAATCCAGCCAGCATATCCACGCTGCCTTCTTCCCCGCTCAGCTTTAAAGTATTTATGAATATAAATTCTCTGTATAACTGGGTCAGGAGGAGAAGCAGGAGGCTGACGGGAGCCGGGAGCACGGTCTCTCCTGCTGTGCCCTGTTTTCCAGGGCAACTCTGTGTTCCTGAGTGGCCACAGAGGAAGAAACCACCACATTTTTAAGCCATCTAAAAGTTCCTGGAGAAGGAGGTGAGAGAAGCAAACATGGGCAGGGGCCTCCAGCCTTCCCCGGAGGTATTTCAACAAGAGGAAACGAGTATTTAGACAAGAGGTACAGCCCCATCCTCTGCTTTGGGGAGGGGTAGAAAGGATTTGAGTAACACATGATTAACATGGTTGTACCAAAAGGAAATAAAAACATATTTCAGAGCAGCACCGCTCTGAAAACAACACTCTGCGTTGCTCAGGTGGGCTCAAACCAGCCACATTCCTTAAATATTTTCCTTCAAATGCCTCTACAGAGCATCACCAGGGGAATCCAGCTGAGAAACATCAGAAATCTCATCGGAAGAGGAGGAACCTGAGCCTCTGACCTCAGCCTCCCCAGGCGGAACTCCATTCCCGACCAAAGAGCGAAACTATTGCTCAAGAGCCCCGGGGCGAGCGGGAGGGACAGGCCACCTCCTCACCTGACTCCGACAGCTTCAGCTCCCAGTCCAGGTAGTCAAACAGCTCGACCGTCAGCTGGAAGCTGCCAAGAAAAACCAAAACCCCATCACCCGGTGGCAGAGACATCCTTTCTCCAGCTGCTCGTGTTTGCTGTGGGTCCCTGCCTCAGCAAGGGCTTGGATTGACAAGAATTTGGTGGCTTTGCTCCCTGCATTTATGCTCCTTGCCACTCTGCGGGGGCAGGAGCAATGGGGCACCATCCAACCAATTGATAAAACACCAATGGCTGCCCTGAACAGCAGCCATTTCGGTCACAGGCTGCTCCCACCTGGGGGACACACCGCCAGTGACCGTGCACCGGGTGCTTTGCTGCTGCCAGGGCACTCACATGTTGTTCACGTCCGTCCCCGCGGTCTTTTCCAGCACCTCATCCGACACTTCGAGGCCCGGGGGGAACTCAGGATGCTTTGTAAAAGGAAAAAAAGGAAATACCAGTTGCTGCTGGTATTTTTGCTGATGCGACACGACCCTCTGTGAAGCCCTGTACCCCAGCACGGCAGGGTGCAGAGGTGGCAGAGTGTCTCACCTTGACGTGGAAGGAGATCTTGATGAGGAGAAGCCGCGTGTAGATGCTCACCAGCTGCCCATACCTGTCATGCAAATGGCCCTGCCAAAGACACGAGGTGAAACGTGGCAAATCCGGAGCGATGTGGCCAGATCTGGCAGAGCCTGGGCACACCAGTGAACCAGCACCAGCCCCACAGCTCTCGCCCTCTTGCCCTTCACCGTGTGTGAAACCACCACCCAGTGGAGCCAGACATGAAGGGTTATTTCAGGAGCTGCTTTGCCCTCCCCGTGCTCATGATGCCTTTCAGCACCCACCCCAAAGCCCCCAGCAAGGCACAAACTTTCACTTTGATCCACTCACCCACAGGTCCCCTGTCTCTCGGATATTGCTGCGGTACCTCTGGCAGTCCTGGAGGACCTGGGGACAAAAATGGGAGGGATGTGGCATGGTGGGGCCAGCAAAGGGCTGGGTGAGCGCCCACCTGCATGGTCTGAGGGGGACAGATCCATGCCTTTATGCCACTCCAGCTTTGGGAGAAGTTCAAGCCCTTCAACAGTGACCAGAGGTCAGGGCTTTGCATGGGGAGGTTTCAAAGATGAGAGACAGCCCCACAACCCAGGAAAGGTGGCCAGGACAGGGAAGGAAACCCACCTTTTGTGCAGAGGGACATTGGCAAGAGCCCAAAATGTCCCCCTGCAGCAACACAGGAGGGATATTTTGGAAGGGACACTCACGTTGGGATGGCCATCGCGCAGGACCTTATGCAGGACGTGGCAGAACTTCCAGCTGAGGATGGCACTGCTGGGCAGGGGCAGCCCGATGGCGTAGGACCAGAAGGTGAATGCTCCCTTCTCATGGTGCGTCCCCAGGATGATCCCTTCCCCACGGTCAAGGCCAAACAGACACACATGGGAGCAGGGGGACAGGTGGGGCTGGGGACTATTCCTGTTCAACTTCCATTGAAAAGGGGACACCCACCGAGTGTACTGCAGGCAAGAGATGACCAGCACAATGCTGCGCCCGTAGATAAAGCCCCCATTTATTTTTTTCTGGTGCACCTTCCCCTGCCACAGGGCACACTGGGGCCTTCTGCATTTTATTGGAAGAAATGCCATTTTTTTGCACTGCCTTCCTTTGTATTTTCACCAGTGGAAGAACCCACAAGACATCGTCCCCCAAACCAAGCTCTGCAAGGCTCCACCAGAGCTCCATGGCTCCATCCCCAGAGGGTGAAACCCCTCCTGCCTTGAGAGTGTGTCTCCTCTGCATGTGAGAAAGGATACGTCGGGCATGTTTCTCCTTCACCGGTGCTTCTTGTGTATTTATGGCTTTGCTGATGCTGATGGCCTGCAAGAGACAGAGAGACCGGTTGTCAGGAGTGGCATGACCCTCAGGGCTGCCCTGTCCCCCCAAAGTGAAGTGCTGACGCTTTTGGGGAATACCCTGAATTTTATAACACATTTGTCAACTCAAAGACGTTCATGACACATCAAAACAGACTTTTTTATCTGGAAACAAAGCGGCCCATTAAATGCCCCCCGTCCTCAGCGTAATCAACCGTGCCCCTGGTGCTCCCTGCTGTCCCCGTCCCAGCAGACAAATGTTTGCATTTTTGCAGCCTGAACTCAGCGGCGTGCCCGGGGAACATTAAAGCACGGCAGCGAGATGCCAAATTCCAGGGTTGTTTGTCTAAGCACAAGGAGCCTTTGAACCAGGGGGTGGTGGGGTGGTGGTTTTTTTTGGCAGCGTTGCTGCGCGCAAACAGCACGTGGGGAAAACGCAGCCCCCAAGCAAGGAGGGAGTGGTGGCCACCATGCCCCTTCTGATGGAGCAAAAATCCAGAGCAACACGATTATCGGAGGAGGATTATCAACATTTTAAGGTGTTTGATCACGGCACACTAAATAATGGGCTTATTCCAAAAAGATGACCCCAGAAAGAGGTTAGTTGCACGTTTGGCGTGACGGCAGGATGTAAAACCGAGCTGCTGTGATCAATGAGGACCTTCCTGCTCCTCACCGGGTCCCTGCAGGCTCAACTGAGCTGCTTTGCCCTCGCAGGAGCGCTCAGGCTGTGCCCGTGTGTTTCAGCCCTCAGTCGTTGGCAGAAGAAAGAGGTCCCAGCTGGGAAGGCAGGAAGCGGCCCCGCCACCGGCGCTCGTGCCGGAAGAGAAACCCAGTCCCTCCCTGCAGCCCCACAAGCTGTGAAACCTTCTAAAAATTCTTATCTCCCCTCCCGGGGAAAGCACCTGCTTCGACACGGCCGCGGGTGCAGGGGACACCCCCGAATCGAGGCGCTTTCCTGAGGAAGAGGAACCCGACGCCGGGTTATCGAGTGCTCTTGATTTATGCAGGAGGAACCTGATGCCCTGCCGAAGGGGTGATGCCAAAGGTGTCCATGCACCAAAACCATCCCAAAACGGCTGCGCCCATGAGCCAGGCGCTACAGCGGCAAAACCACCACGAGTGCATCCCAAAAAATGAGCCAGTCCTGAAACGCTGAGTCTATTTGCTGGGAAAAGATGTGCTGCTTTTGCCTTTCCAGCAGCGGGGAAGCCCCAGCATCACCCTGCCATGTGGGGCCGTAAAGCAGCAGCAGGGTTAAGCTGGTGACTTGCTGTAATCCTCTTATCCCCGAAGGTTAATGAGCCTGGAGTGCCCGGGAACAGCGCAGCCGCCTCTCTCAAGGCAGCCAGCACCTCTGCAGATCCCCAAAAGGCTGGACGCAGCGAAGAGGTTGCACCCTTGACCACAGCTTGGCTGGTGAGGAGATGTGCCAGGGGTCCTCAGGGCTGCAGGCATCCCTGGGTACAACACCAAGATGATGATTTATTGAGGTTTATCACGTGCCAGAGAGCAGCAAGCCAAAGGTCTTGCAAGGCAGGGCTTGGAAACGCATCTTGCAGCGAAGAGCTGCTAAAGGGGTTATTGCATCTTATTGAGGTTGGGGGCAGTAGGGCAGACACAGCCCCCAAATCTGGATTTTCACCGCCCACCGGGTGTGGGAGCAGCACGATGCCCTCATCCCAACCCACCACCTGGTCCTAACCCATCGGTGGGAGCCAGGCTCAGCCTCACACACCATTGGGGTCAGGAGGAGGCGTTGAGACCAGGGCAGACCCCCAGAGAGGAAAAACCATCACCCCACGTCCCTGGGGACGGGAGCTCAGCCACTTGGTGCTGCCCAGCAGGGTGAGGACAGGGCTGGGATCCAGCTGGCCCATCCCAAAACCAGGCTGTAATTCCCACTGGTGCTCGTGGTTTTATTGCGTTTATTGCCCATAATCTCATTTCCAGCCCAACCAGCCAAAATGCAGCCCGGGAGCTGCTGGAGAGGCCGGTTTCATCCTCGGTGATTCAGCGCAGAGGTTTCACCTGAGCATTTGATGTCCAGCACAGAGGAATGGACCTGGGCAGGGGCAACCCTCAGCCTACCCACATGCTGCCACGATGGAGATGCCATGTCCAGTGTGGTCCCAAATAAACCACAGTGGCACCAAACCGATGCCAATCCCTCGGGGCTGCTGGCTCAGGTGTGCTTTTGGTGGCTCCAAACCCCAGCCTGGCCAGGAGGTCCCTAAAAAGAGGATGGTGGGACCAGAGATGGACATGGGGGGATGCTGCAGCCCGGGTCTTGCGTGCCTTCAGGATGTCCCTGATGGCTGCCTGGCGAAGCTGGGCCATGGAGGATGGCTCCAAAATGGGGAGACTGACCCTTGACCTGGCCTCTTGAGCATCACTGACATGTCTGGGATGGGCAGATCCTGGTTGTCACTGCAGACACACAACCAGCCTGGCCAAAACCTTCATGCCACCCGCGGATGGTTCCCCATCGCTGCCGGGGAGCGGTGCAGCTCCAGCCCTGCTGGTTGGGGGGGGGGGTCCAAACCCCAAAACCTGCCTGGCCGCGGGAGCCCACATGGGAGCAGCCCAAACACCTTACTCACAGCCCTCACGTACCAAGCCGGTGACTAAAGCCGGGATCAAAGCGCCCAAATGAAGGAGCGCAGTTTACATCCACCCTTTCTTTCCAGGCTGCTTTTAATTACAGCATGATCCTCCCCGCCCACGGCTCCCCGAAGCCCCGGCATCCCGCGGGGCCGCAATCCCCACCCGGCAGGTGGATGCTGGGTCCCAGCACAACACCACGGCAGGGGGTGATTTTCTGGCAGCAGGACATGGAGCTGGAAATCTCCCCGGCCGGGGCTGCCGGATCAGCTGAGCCACAAACGGCTGCTGCTCCGGGAGTTCCCTTCCTAATGCTTCTCCTTCCCAAATTACACCAGCCGAGCACCGCCAGGCAGGCACGCACGCTGGATTCCTGGCGGCTCCAGAGCTCATTGGATTTTTAACCTTCTTGCTTAAGAAAGCCAGGCAGGCACGCACGCTGGATTCCTGGCGGCTCCAGAGCTCATTGGATTTTTAACCTTCTTGCTTAAGAAAAGCAAAAGCTGGCTGCAAAAAAAAAAAAAGGGCAAGTTTTGCTTCCTTGCAGAGTGAGCGCCTGCTGCGGTACGGTGGCTTCCCACCTCCCACGTGTGGCTGCTCCGAGGGGGACGTCTCCATCACCCCAACACAAGCATTTTCAGGGAAAGGAGGTGACCTTCACGTCACCCACCAGCACCTGGGATCACACCAGCACCAGCAACCCCCCTCCGCACCCGCGGGCATCGCCCCGGCCTTCGCTGGCAGCAAGGAGATGGGGGTTTGGTTTTGGCAGCATCGTTCTCCAGACGGTGTGAGATCCTCGGCCAGCGAAGGCCCACGGAGGGGACATGCCCCTGGTTGTCCCCACGATACAAAGTCAACCGGCAGCCATCTCCGCTGCTGCTATAATTAGATGTAAAAGCCCAATCAATACCCAAGTACTGACATTGGAACAGTTCTGCTCTCACCCGAAGCGCCGCTACGGGAAACCACGTTAGGATAAAGCTCCTTTAGGACAGTTTTCAGCAGTCGCTGGGGAAAAAAAAATAAAAGGTCCCTTCTGGGTGGTGGATGTGACCGTCAGTGAGCCCCAGGTTTAGCTCTAATCGAGAGTGACCACCCGCTCGCCCCACACATGGCTCTGCCCCCAAGGCATCCCTGTGGCCACGAGTGAAGTCGCACCCATGTGGGGCACAAATCCCACCAAAAAGCCCAAAATGCCTTGGAAGGGCAGGAGGGAGGGAAGGACAGGGTGGCCGGCACAGGCTGCCCTTGGGCGCAGGAGGCAGCAGGGCTGCTGTGATTATTTATCAGCAGTGCCCAGTGGGAACGATTGAAGGAGACACGTCCAGAAGGAACCGGAATTGCCGGTTTTCTCGTGTTGCTCCCCAAACCCAACAAGCTCCTCTTCCTGCCCAGTGCGGCCAAGCGGCACCGTGACCCCACAAGGCCCAAAATAGTCACCTGCCTTTGCCAGCACTCACCAGGACCAAACTGGCCCAGCCACCGGGGCAGGACCAGCAAAGCAACGGAGAGAGGGGGAAAACATCTGCTGTGGATTTGCACCCCTGAAATCGGAGCGGTCAGAGGACACGTGCCGAGAGGGCACTATTATTTTTGCTGGGGGAGCGGGTGAGCCCGTCCCTCTGTCCATCCCTGCCCACGCTCCTGGAGTCACTCATTTCCCCCACGCCAGCCCCGTCGTGCCCCAGCATCACCCGCTCTGTGGGGGCCACAGGAAGGGCTGGGGGCACCCCCCGTCCACAGGGCACCACAGGGCACTAACGCATCTGGGCTTTCGTTTCACTCTGCCCCCCCCTCCCCGGGACCGGGCACCCCCGACCCCCGCGGGGAGACCCCACGAGTGACCCAAAGCCGCGGGGGGTGACACATCCAAACAGCCCCAGGTCTGGCAGGGCAGCCCGCGGTTGCCACCGGGCCGGTACGGGGAGTGGGACCGGTGGCCGTGGCAGGGATGCGGAGAGGCGCGTTACCGGGGCTTTGAGCTCTGTGACCCTTCCCAAGACTACATATTCAGCCATTGAAGCTAGAAATATCGTCTAAGAAGACACTATGGGACATACTCCAGAGGCTATGTACCCAAGCTAGCTTGTTGAATAGTGTACCCTTTTTTTTTACATCACATTAGCAGCTAAGGTATGTTACCAGTCAAGCTGTTTGCAAAAATTTCTTCCAGCCATTTGTAGATTGCCTGCCAGCCTGCTGGGATTTGGGAAGCAACCAGATTATATAGTGTCTAGTGTTTTGTTTTGGGTCTTTATTTGGGATAGACATCTAATTTGTAATTCTCTCTTCTTCTCCTGGGGAAGGTCAAACATTAAAATCTTTGTTACACCAACAGCTCCAGCAAGTTATACTCAGAGCTCAACTTCATTCATGGAACTCTGTGGTAGCTCCATTGTTCTTAACAGCTTTGCTATGTACCTAATCAAATCGTCTATGAACTAAATGAAACAAAACAGCTAGCCCAAATGTCCTGTGTATTCCGTGTTGCCATGTAACCCTAATACACAATAATTACTATTATATTTGCTGAAAATGCCTAAAAGGATTCAGGCTGGATTCGAGCAAAGAACAGGACTGAAAATCTAGTAGATAAGCAGCTCTCAATACCACTGGGCTAGATTAGGGCATATTAGCTTGGGCTCAGCACAACACTGACTGAAATGCCCGGTGAACGGGCCCGGCGCCCCCCCGAGGGTCAACCCCCGCCCGTGGGCACCGGGAGCGTCACCGCCGGGAAGGAGCCACCGCGGCGCTTTCCCTCCGCCTCCCGTTGGACCTCCCGTTTGCGACGGTACAACGGAGCCCCCCAAACCCTCCCTTCGCAAGAGTCAATGGGCAGAGAGAGCGTCCACCCTGCGGAAAGGGGGCCCCGGCTCAACAGCGGCTTTTGTTTTCTTTAATAATAACGCAGCGCGGGAATACAATAGCAAAGGCAACTCCCTGGAGGATTCCAGAAATAAGGCAGCCCGGTTTGATGCGGCCCGAGTTTCCATCAGAGCCTCAGAGCGTGCCCTCGAACGCACCCCCCCAGCACACGCAGGTTGGGGGGACTCGGAGCCCCGTCGCTGCCCCCGCACTTAAACCCTCCCTTCGCAAGAGTCAATGGGCAGAGAGAGCGTCCACCCTGCGGAAAGGGGGCCCCGGCTCAACAGCGGCTTTTGTTTTCTTTAATAATAACGCAGCGCGGGAATACAATAGCAAAGGCAACTCCCTGGAGGATTCCAGAAATAAGGCAGCCGTGTTTGATGCGGCCCGAGTTTCCATCAGAGCCTCAGAGCGTGGCAGGTAACGCAGTCGGTCTGTAACTCACTCTGTGCCCGAGTCCATTAGCCCCAACATTCCCCTTCTGCCCCCTCCATAAATCCAGGGCAGCCCCAACACAAAAGCCCTCTGCAGATCCTTGTTTCATCGCCAAAGCTCAGTTTTCCATCTTAATTTTTGAAGCCACGAGCTTTAAGTTCACACAGGGGTTCAGTGCGTTCCTCTGCCAACACTAAACCAGTTTAAAGCAGGAAGCAGAGCTCCCACTACAAATCTGCACTGGTTTCTCTGGGGTTTGACGTGGGGTGTAGTTGGTGGTCAACCTTGGGGTGAGCATCACGGTATTGCTATGGGTGGCTTTTTTAGGGGGGAATTTTTGTCAAACCCACAGCAGCAGATTTTGAGGATGGAGCCTGGAAAGTTTCTCTGCAGGTGGAAGAAGCAAATGGGCTTTAAAGGCTTGAAAGGAAAAAAACCCCGAGCAGCAGAGATTCCCTCTGGGTAACACTTGTGGGCAGGGAGGGAAAGAGTCTGGAGGACAGCAGCTACCATCAGAAATGGCCAGCTAACTTTGGGGCCATTAGTAGACGAAGCAAAGCAGGCTGTCATTTAGGTAATTAAAGAGAAAGCGGAGAATTATATGAAAGAGTTAACAAGGGGAAACGGTGGCGCGAGTGTTGTGTTTCACTGCAATTAATTGGTGGCACCTGGACAGACCCAGAGACTCCCACCCCTTCGCCACCCCCACGCAGGGAAAACGCTGGCACAGGGCTCAGGAACGTGACACTGGCCCCAGTGGCCCAAACCATCACAAACCACACAACCCAGTGGCCCAAACCATCCCAAACCACACAACCCAGTGGCCCACTCATGTCTTGGGCAGTGGGTGTCACATGCCCCAGAGAACCACCATGAATTAAAGACTAAATGTGTTGGACGGTGTCTAAAATAGGCATGAAAGGTACAGCAAAGGGATCACCTTTATTAGCTTATTTGATCTTTTAGTTAAAAAATAAGTTCAAATTGTGATAGTGGACCACATCTTGCCCAATACTCGAAGATAAAACCAGTTTAAATGGTAAAAAGCAGGTGCCGTTATGCTGGTCCCACACCTCATCTCCCAAAAAGCTGTTGGTAGAACACAGAGCTCCTGGCGGGGAGGAGCTGTTTTGCCCACCCTGTGGGTGACAGCCCTCCTGCTTCAACACCCTAGGAGGCAGTTCCTGGTTACAACACTAATTGGGAACTTCCTATAAACATTATTCATCTCTCTCCACACGGCAAGAAATCCAGAACAAACAATAAACTAACAAAAAAAAAAAAAAAGAATGCTCGGCTGTGTCATACTCTATAAATATTTCTGAGCCACCATAAAAAAAAAAAAAGAAAGCTCGGCTGTGTCATCCTCTATAAATATTTCTGAGCCCCCATAAAAAAAAAAAAAGAAAGCTCGGCTGTGTCATCCTCTATAAATATTTCTGAGCCCCCATAAAAAAAAAAAAAGAAAGCTCGGCTGTGTCATCCTCTATAAATATTTCTGAGCCCCCATAAAAAAAAAAAAAGAAAGCTCGGCTGTGTCATCCTCTATAAATATTTCTGAGCCCCCATAAAAAAAAAAAAAGAAAGCTCGGCTGTGTCATCCTCTATAAATATTTCTGAGCCCCCATAAAAAAAAAAAAAGAAAGCTCGGCTGTGTCATCCTCTATAAATATTTCTGAGCCCCCATAAAAAAAAAAAAAGAAAGCTCGGCTGTGTCATCCTCTATAAATATTTCTGAGCCCCCATAAAAAAAAAAAAAGAAAGCTCGGCTGTGTCATCCTCTATAAATATTTCTGAGCCCCCATAAAAAAAAAAAAAGAAAGCTCGGCTGTGTCATCCTCTATAAATATTTCTGAGCCACCATAAAAAAAAAAAAAGTAAAAAAAATAGTTCCTATGTCGTAACAATTACACACTTAAGATCCTTAAAAAACAAGCTAGTGTTTAACCTGAGCTCTCAGCTATAAAAATAGTTTTGGTAATCTTGGCATAATTCTATGTTTTATTTCAAGATAAAATATATTCCTGCATCGTCACAGCTTTTTGCCGCTTGAGAGTTTTTCAAACACTCACAGAACCACGGAAAAAAATTAGGGAACTTTCCATCGTAGCTGACGGGTCGATGATCTTCAGTTCTCACAATTGGAATATTCTATATTGGAAACGTCTTCACCCGCTGCAGAAAAAGTAAAGATTTTTATTGAAGTGCAGGAACATTTCCTCTGAAATACATGAAGCCATCACAGATAAGCCAATTGGCTATATAAATTTTCACACTGCAGACAATGAAAACATAGAGTTTTCATAGAGTAAAAACAGAGAGTAAAAATAGAAAGAGGAGAAAGGTAAATAAAGCACTTCACAGAAAGACAACAGTCTCACCGTGTTAGGAAATAACATCTGTCTGGTTTGTTCTGCAAAAAGGAGTGATCTTTGTGGCCTGGGCCAGCCACTGAGTCACAGTTTACGAGCAGTGGCACATGCTACGGTGTCCAAACCCAAATATATCCTTTTACTCATTGCTTTCCACCCTTGCTCTTCAGCTCTCCCCCACCCAATCCCTCCAAAGGAAAAACAACCCACTGATGAAAAGGCCTTAATCACTGTCAGCTCATTAGGAAATTAACCTAACGTTTGTCAGCGCACCTGCCCTCAAATGACTTCAAAGCAATTTGAAACAAACACAAAGCCAACCCAAATCAATTCAATCACTTCTCTACATGAAATTGCACAAATCTTTAGCTATTTCTGGGACCCGCTACCAAATCTGCAAAAGCTGCTTTGGATTTAACTGATCACAGTGATTTAGTGCCTTTTAATAAATGAAGAAAATAAGAATTATGCAGCTGCCGGTGACTTGCAGAGTCACTAATTCTTGTCATGGATCTACAGTGAACTGTGGGCACATTTGTTCCACCAGTTCTTCCTCACTCCAAGCAAATGAGATTATTTCTGTAGGCTAAGCGTGCGCCCAGCGCTCTGCTGCATCAGCATGCTGCTCAGCAATTTGGGGGATTTGCTCCTGAAACTTTTTAACGTCAGTAGTTTCAGGATGCAAGTCACGGTGCTGGCTTCCATCTATAAAACCTCCAGCCTCTTTTACCTCAGGGCTCTTTTTAGGAAAAGAAGAGCTCTCTCCATAGGGAACATTAGAGCAGAGTAAGGTACAGCATTCCAGCCACTCAGCAGCCATTTCCCACAGAAGCCCCATTAGCGTGCATTGAGCAGACCCAACTTATTTGGAAAGGAGACTTGGTGTCTCCATCCCTAATGCAGAAACAGCAGAACACAAAGGGGCTACAAACCATCACTGCTCCCCAGGGGCACAGAAGGTTTAGCTCCAGAGGGGAGAACCAGTGCATAGACTGCTGTTCGAACGCTCCCGGAGAGAAGTGAGCACCAGCTCCCTGCTGGATCGAAGTTGATCCACATGAGAAATCCAGTGCCCCACAGCTTCACACTCCAGCTTGCTGTGTAACAACTTCCCTTTGCAGACATGCACTTGGGTTGCTGGCAGCATTGGAAGATTATTTTTTTTCTCAATTTCCCCCTCATTGTTGCTAGTTCTTTTTCAGTTTCATGTAGTGTTCAGTATTTTAACTGTATCTGGTTACTCTCTTGTCCTCGGAACCAGACAACATGGTGCCTATTGCAAGTGTCCAGTCCACGTCAGAAGAACAAATAATCAGAGAATGAGAAATTTCCTGATTCAAAAAGAAAAAACAATCCGCTATGGGCAAGGCTGTTTTTTTTCTGAAACAGCTCTATTCAATAGATTTTTACTTTTGGAGCTCCAAGCCCAGGAACAATACACTACAACGGCCCTTGGCCACGACACTGAAAAACACTTCCCGGTCTTTTATTCAACAATGTTCATATCCTTGATCCTGTTATCTGTAACACACAGAAGGATTTTAACTACAATAAGCAGCGTGCAGGTACTCAGGAATGAGGCTGCAAGATCTGACTGCCCAGAGCATGAGGAACATGCTTGAGAAAAGTTTAATGATTTGACCACAGGAATGACTTGCTGCCTTCGTATTTGTTTGTTGTTACAGCACTCACAAGAGTTTTATTGGAAATGCATTCCAAGCAGTGCACTTAGAATCTTGTGTCAGACCCAGCTCAGAAGTCTGTAACTTGTATTAATAATGCAGGTGCATTTATAAAGAGGGAAACAAAAGAAAAACCCAACAACAACAACAACAAAATCAAGTTGAAAACACCCCAAAAGAAAAAGCCAACAACAACAACAAAAAAAATCAAGTTGAAAACACCTTCAATACTCACGCCGCATCATAGAGAAGAGAAGGTAAGCTTAGCATTTCTTTCTTCTGCAGCAGATAACTGGGTTCTGTGAAGAGCTTCTTCAAGTTCTGCTGTCTACATTGTAATGCAAAAACACTACATGGAAATCAAAGAACTCACATAATAAAAATTACAGAGCTGCCAGGTTCAAACTGGCGAGCAGCAAGGAGACGCTTTTTAATTCCTCCTTCTCCCTCCCCCAAGCAGGGCACAGAATCCAACAGGTACAAATACTGATTAAATTCCAAGAGTTATATTTTATATGCATTGTGTTTTAAAGCAGAGTTTAAAACAGCCTCAGGTAAACCTGGTTTTAAGCACAGATTTGTTGGCCTGCACAGATTAACTAAAACACGCCCGACAAGTTTTTGCCCAGAACCGCTCTGAAAACAGATCAAAGTTCTACAGATGTGGTTCAGAAGCTACCCCCGCCAGTAAACACCAGCCTGCTTTATTTTCTACCCACTAAAGCAACTGCTCTGAATCAGAAGTCAGTTTCCAAGCTCAAAAACACAGTTTCAGGTTATAAAGCAGAATCATGCTGGCTACGAAAGGACGGCTCGGTTCAGCTGAGCTGTGACGTGCCAACCAGTAAGCAGGAGCCAGACAGCTGATGGGGCTGGGCAGGAGCCACAAGCAGCCACTGTTTTGTAGAGAGCTTTTCAGGAATCCCTCCTACAAGCCAGCCTTTGCAAAAGACTACACTGCTGCTGTCTTTGACGCTGAATGAAATCCCGCAGATGAATTTCTGAACAACATATCCTTTCAGTTTATGCAAATGCTGGCACACAACCTTTCTACTCGGTCGGTCAGGCCCAGCACAGCTAAGGTTTCATGGCTCTGAATGTTATCAAAATTGCTTTGTCTGTTACTTACAGTACCACTGTTCTGGTCAAGTTCATCTAAGGATATAAGGAATGTAACACTTTTTAGAGAGGTAATACCTTTCAGGAGAAAGCTGAATTTCCACATGCAGCCTCATTAGGAGCCTGCTTTAACACCAAAAGTCTGAATTCTCCCTTTGTGATACATATCAGCACGAGTTTACTCATTTCTAGTGACGAGTGGTATAATCTCCTTGTCAAACAAGGTAGAAACTCTTAAGGATATTTATGAAAACAAACAAGTGACCCTTCTCCAATTACTCCTACTGTCCACGGAGTCAAGGCAGAAACTCCCTATCAGCATTCATGCTCATAAAATAAATTGCCGTGACAGCTACATACAGATTATTTTCTTTAACCATTGAGTATGTTCTTTGACCCTGCAATGAAGAAACTCAAACTATTAACCCGTAAAACCTCTAAATTATTTAAGCTGAGAGTGTAGTTTAAATTCATATACGAAGCTATTCTATATATCACCTATTTCCTATACTGTCCTCCCTTATCCAGAGTAATAAACCAGTTCTGAATATAAGTCATACTTGTGTTCGCTTTTTTCTAGACCTCCCACAGCTTGCCCCAAAATGACTTCTTCCTTCCATCTGTTTAGACACATGCAAAAGTCAAATCCTGTCACGACCTTGAGGAGCCATAAAGAATCCCACGAAAGATTTCAAGCACTTCACGCTAAGGTATGCAGGGGTTTTCTCTTTGGAGAAACATGAGGAGGATATTGATAATGTCGCAGCACAAGGCGAGCACAAGGGGAAGAATGTAACCACTGGCTCTTCCCAGCCCCCTAAATCTCGTCCCCGGGGAGTAATACACACCACATTAAGGCTGCTGCTGCTCGGGCTGCAGCGGGGGCTCGCCTGGAGGAGAGTGCTAAGCTCCAGATCAGCAACCATCTGTCGAGACTCGGCCAACGCGTGCTGCAGCTTACTTACGGGGGAATTGGTGCCCTGGGGGAGACAGAAAGTGAGTCAAAGTTACAACATTATCTTTTTGGAATATGTCAAAGGATTGTAACATACCAACAATCATCGCTTTCATTCGGAAATGCCTTCGTTCAACATATGTAACACTGCCCCCAACTCTGTCTAAATGCTGGTATTTCTAATAAACACAGAGGCCTCTCCTTGTGTCAGCTCTTTAACAGATCTTCACATGCACATGTATGTTCACACACAACAGCAGCACTTCAGTGATAAAGGGGAGAATGAAAAAAGGCATGACAAAGAGGCAAAACCAGGCAGAACAAAAAAAGAAACAATGTCCAATAGCTTCTAATAACTGTGTCCAAGCGTACTCAGATACTCTGCTTTACTGGAATTAACATATATCATCCAGCATTCATTATCCTAAAGTCTTTCACTGGTTTTTAACTCACTTATGTGAGTTAACTCAGACATATTGAGACAAGAAGGAATTATTTTGAAAAAATAATTTACCACCTTTGCTATAAACCTGCTGTCTCATCATTCAAGTCTCCGGTTCTTCCACGCCAGCAGACATTCGCTTTCCTACCATCACTCACAATTCCCCTTAAAAATTAATGAAATACGTTCTGCAATAAAACACTGACTTGGTCCATGGTAGCTCTGCAGCATCTATGTGTTGGCTTCGTCACTGAAAGGTCATTGATCTCCAGAGGGAGGTCTTCATCAGAGAATTTCTCACATCTTGGAGGTCTGTCTCCTTTCTGGGTGGATGTCAAACAGGGAGAATCCACGCGAAAAGAATTCAGATCCACATTTTCTTCACTATTAAAAAAAAAAAAAGACATTGCCAGAAACAGCACCACCATTCTTTTTAAACTTTCAAAGGAAAATCATAGGACAACAAAAATAATTATGGGCCCTGAGCCAAGAAAACCATCAAGCATGTGAGATTACGCTGTTCCTCAGAGTGGCTCTCATGTTTAACAGCTTCATTAGGTCAGTTTCATTCTCTGAGGACAACATTTTGACATTCAACCAGTTTCAAGAACAGCTACACAACCATGTGCTTCAGTATCTATTTAACCTTGTAAAGAGCACACAAAAGGCAATATCTAGTTCCTCCCAATACTCTGGTACTCTTTCTTCTCTCATACTCTACTCCCCTTTTTTTTTTTTTTTAATCAAACATTAGGCAATCTAATATTTGTAGGTGGACTTTTCAAGGGAATTTCATAGGCTTTTTAAAGTCATCATCTCGTTTCAGAGATCACAGGAGAGCTTTCCCAAAGAGGTTTTCTTTTATTTATTTTTAAATGCAGCAGCAAATAGTAAAGTGCTGTTCAGGCAAACTGTGATTAAACCCAAAACTCAGCTGCCTGACTACCATTTCAGTGTGGAGTTGAAGCCTATGATCTAATGGCGTACACCTTGCCTTGGGTTTTAAATTGATTTATCACTGGGTACATCTGAGTGTATTTAGGAGTATCTGAAAAGCAATTTAAATGACAGTTAAAGTAACAAATCATACCTTGTACATTATTCCTGACCAAAGACTGACTCAGAGCCATCCCACACTTGTCCTGCTACAAAAGGTCTTTAGCCCTTAATATCCACGTCAAACGATTGAAACTTTTCTCTTACACCTTTCCCACAGTAAAAGGTAACTTTATTATAACCCACCCTAGAGAGAAACAGTTCTCAATTTCAACTCCTTCAATTACAATTTTATTAAAATGTATACCAAATTCCTCCCTCAGCTCCAGCACCAACTGGAGCTCATCACAAATTAAGACTAGAAATAAGAAAAGCTGTAGCACGTTTGAAATTATCTGGATCACCTGTTCTTCTGGGAGCCCAGCAGCACCCTACCTGAGCCCTCTGTCCCCTGCGCTCTATGTGGCTTCTACAAAGAAACACCCTGGTTTCTGCCAGCAGTTTCAAGCTATGCAGTGTTCATTTTCAACTGTTAGTTTCCACTTCATACAGTTTTTTAAAAGTAAATAAAGTAGCAACCATCTCCCCAAAATAAACCACTTCTATATTCATCACATTTCTGAACGGAACAGAAGTACAGTGCTGTACAATACAGCACTGCCTATATTGGGTAAATAATCAAAAAACACATATATTTTAAAGAAAATACTATTTTCAAATTTACAACATTTCATTAGATGTTCTTTAGATACAACTCATTCCCTACACAGCAAGACTGTTACCAAAAGGTTTATTTTTAAGTGACATTCAATCTAAGAAAAAGCCCTTGTGAGGGATGCCAGCTCAGAAGGGTCTCTCTCTCATTTTGCTTCTCTTGTAAAACCACGGGATACAACAGGCTTTCTTTTAAGAGAGAAAAGCCCATGTTTGTGAGCTTGGAAAGGCCCTGGGGAGATGTGAGGGAACAGGCTGCCTAGAACAGGGGATGCAAGGAGATGCAATGAGCACAGCCTGTCTGGAAAAACACACAGGTTGGGAGGGAGGGGGGGACCCAAACCATTTCATTTTGGGGCAGGGAGACTCAAAGGCTCAAGGAACAGTGGCTTAATCCAGCAGGAGCACACTGAGTAATTAACTGCTGACGCTCCATCTTTAAAACCAGAATTGAGATAAAAATCCAAAGGCAGCAAATGTTGATCCAACACAAATGAAGTCACTAAATCAGAGCACACAGAAATGATTCCTGCACTACAATATTTCACAATCACTCTTGCAGTTGGATAAGGTATTTGACTGTGTTAATAGCCTTCTTGTTGGCTGTTCCAGAATTCAAGAACTCATGTCAAAAATATTTGCTGGGCTGACAGGGAGGTGCCAGCACCCTTCCCTACACACAAAATACATCATCAGCACTACAGAGCCAGCAATGAAAAACTGGAGGATCCAGATTCAAGTCCCAGAAGGAATGTTATGTTCGGTCTCTGCCACTGATGCCTTAACAAGAAGCCCACGCTGAGGACTGTGATACTACAGCCCTCCTCCCATTTATGGGGTGAGAATTTATTCCGTGGCAAATCAGAGTCAGCGGAGGCTGGAGCACAGACAGTCTGGGATTTGCACTGAGTCAATCATCCCCAATTAGCAGGGCTCCTAGCACCAAATGTGGGCATCAAGAAAACCCAACAGCTCAGAAGTAAATGGCAAACGGGGAGAGCAGCCCTTCTGTACTGAGGGATATCGGCTCTATCTGCACTGCCCAGGTTGAATTTGTTCCCTCTCCCCTAAAATCCCCTTAAGGACAAGACAAAAAAATGAAAGGAGTTTTCATGATTCAGCCTCAAAAGAGATTTGGAGGGATGGCAGTGTGTCATTTGTGTTGCTGGGGGAGTAGATAAGAAAGTTCAAGGTAGATGTTAAGGGCAGTGGAGTGTTTTTAATGATTTATGGACAGTGGAAACTAGAGAGAGTCCATACACAGTGTGAAGCTCAGCTAAGCTGTGTGGGAATGTGCCAGGACAGCATTCTTTTTCATCAGCTGTCCATTCACCTTGTTTCTGAGCAGGTCTGTCTCACTGCAGTAACAATTTCTGTAATATTTTTGTTTTAAAAGGAACACAGAATGAAAGCGTCCATAGATCAGATATTTCCATTCCATAACCTCAGTTTGTCTGGACATTGGGCAGACTTGCTGGCTAAAATTCTTAGCAGGTTTAAACAGCTGTTCATTTACTGTACTTGTCAAACCACCAGCTGAAGAGCTACTCCCCCTTCTCATCTCTGTCTAAAAGGCAGCTATGAAATTTCTGAAATCCTTCTAAAATAGAGCTTGTAAGTCAGTCAATTTTTTTGAAAGGAAATAGAGGAACCAACACAACAAATCCACAGAAAGTCAGAACTCTGAATGCCCTTGCTTGTGCAGGCATAAAACCACTTCTATAAATGTGAAGCAGCATTTATATCTCAGATACCTCCCAGTACCACTAAGACACCTGCGTATTTTTCCGACGCTTCTCAGCATTAGAAACCTCATTCTGCTCATCCCCAACCACACGCCCTTTCTCCTCCCCCAACGTAAACACAGGGATAGAGTTCCATGAAGGAAGATGCACTGGAGAGTGGACAGATTGCTGTTCTTTAAATCTTGCCATCTCATTTTCTTGCCCTGAGTGAGGAAAGCAGCCTGTGCGGAAGAGCCGTGTCCTACATTCTTGCCCAGCCACTGTGTGATTTCTCAACACAAATAACACAGCCACTAAAGCATCACACAAAATCTAGGTTTGCTTCTTGCCTTACAGAAACATCACTGTAGAAGTCCAGCTCTGGTCAGAAGATATTTTACCCACCAGATTTACAAGCGGTGTCTGGGATTTCAAAAAATCATAGGATTTTTCAAATCTGCATTTTTCTCAATTACTTTATTTGGCAAGATATGTAGTACTGCAGCTTCTCCTGCCCACGCAGCTCTTGGGGATAAGAGATGCAAAAAAAATAAATGCATAAAAATAGAAGCATGATACCTTACAGCTATTTTAACTTATTTAAATTTACTACGTTTCAAGTTGGTAGGCTAATTTTAAAACAGCAGTTACTTTACACATCACTTAAGATAATATGAATTATGGAAAGCTTGTATACTCAAGTTTCTACACAACTCCAGTTTGTACCTATCTATTTCTTAAATGTAACAAGCACGTAACCTTTTTGAGCTGGCACAATTCATCTCTTGTGCAGTCTTGAGATGGCTGCAATCTATTCCATCCCGTATACTTCCATCTCCTTTCACGGGTTTGAAAATCTTCAACCATTCTGGATCTGACACTGGCTCCCACCAGGCATCTTTTTTTATGGTGAAGTTGCTACTACTACAGGAATCAGATTCAGACTTGTGAATTGCAGCAGGAGCCTCTCTGCTTTTTTGGCCAAACAGAATTCCAGTTCTCTCTTCCCAGGTTTTATTTTCATTATCAGTTTTGTCAGATGCGACGGCGTTCTGGATCAAAGTACTTGGCGAATCTACACGAGAACTGACATTAAGCCAATGCTCACACTCAGGTAAAGATGACTCAAAGGTTTGCTGGTCTCTGCTCTCCACTCCATTCTCAGAAATTTCACTGTTTCTCAATGGCGTTGTGTTATTTACCTCACAAAATAGTTTGCTGCCTAGCTCATCGGAGCTTGATGCAACATCCTGCCTTTCTTCTTCTTCCGTAAGGACAGCCAAGACTTTCACAACTTTTTGACACCGGTTTAAGTACGCTGAGGTAGTTTCCTCCGAGTCTGATGCGTTCAGTAACAGTCTCTTATCTACTTCACACATCTCAGAGGTGATTTTTACCCTACTTTTGGGAACTTTTGCAGTTCCACACTCCTTGCATATCTCGTGGGTGCCCTCAGTCCTAACCGTGTCTGTCTCGCTGATACTCTCAGGGGCATAGAATGCCACACCTATGCTACAATGGCACGATAAAGAAAACAGTCAGAAATACTGCATTTAAAGAGCATACATAACTGTACCCAAGGTTAAAGCTCTACATCAACCCAAGGCTCTAGCCATGGTTCTGCCACAGTCCTTAGGCCAACAGGCAGCTGTGTCCTGCCAAGACCCGACAGAATTCTGCCCAGATTTGGCTGTTACTTCCCAAAATCAGTCTGAGAGTTCCCTCATGTTTTATATAGTGTGGTGATTCTGTCTGAGCCTCCAGAATGCACACCAGTTTCCTAATTTGAAAGCAAAATAAACTTTGATTTTTAAACAAAAGGAGTAGCAGGTCAGATTAACACTTCTACCACCAGTCTATTCCATTTTTTAAAAAATTCATTAACTGTCTGGCCTGCATACAACGCTTTAGTCTGTGACTGATACTCAATGGCATCTCCTGAACAAGTGAAAAAAGGTATCTGACAACTTCACTGGATATTTGTGGCTGAGTCCAGCAAAGCCATCTTGACACATCTCTTTCAGGATGTTAGTTGTGAACAGTGAAGTCTCTCTTTGAGAATAAACTACTTTAAAAAAAAATTTACCTCCTTTCATGTGACGCCTTTTCATGCTTTTGCCTTAATTCCTGAGAGCTCTCCAAATTGACATGAAGAAATTGCAAGTCACGCTGCTGTTTTACGTAGATCTGTTTAAAGATAGTAATGTGCATTAGTGGAAGTGCAGGAACATTGTCATCAAGTCCTAACACACTGCCTCTCTTCCAAAAATATCCTCAAAAACATTTTTATAAACCCATACCTGTAGTCAAACTTGTCAAAGCCTTCCAAATCTAAGGGGCCATCTCTGCATGAATGCTTTACGGCTATAAAGAGTATTTCTATTAGAAGACTGCGTGGTCTTCTGAAACAGAACCACACTGAACCATAAGCACAATATCATTATTGTTATTTGACATTTAACACATGTTCAAAGTTATGCAGAATTACAGGCCATGCAATGATGATCATAGTATTTTGCTTTCACTGCAGGGGATTTTTTGTAAAGCTAACGTAAAAGATAACACACTAGTCAATTATTTGGAATAAAAAAAAAATTGAACATGCCTTGAGAACCTCAAGTGAGCGCAGTGAAAACGCTGGTTTTAAGTCTGTCTTGAAAAAACAGATCTTTCAGGTCATCCTTCCCCTTCACCCTGTGTGAATTCACCTTGGGCCTGTCCCATTCCCACTGCCTTTCACCTGACTTCTGGAGCCTCCCACCCCCTCTCATGTACTTGTTATCTAAAGGGGGTGCCCCCACTTCACTGCTGTGAGGGTGGTGGTTACTCACTGGAGGACTGAGTAAATACAATTATACAAAAAAGGCTAAAAGCACACGTAAATACAAGGACTTCTACCACAACGTTAACCAAAATAAACCCCATTCCATACGGATCCCAGCATGGCAGAAACAGCAAATTATTTTTTTTCCCTAATTAAGAATAGCTAGATCTAACTTTTTTACACTGTTCCATGCAGATCTAATGTTACTGAAAAATGCCTTCATAATCTCTTAGCAGAAACATAATTAGGGTTGTACCTGTCGCAAACTTGATAGTTCTGTGTCAGTCCGTGCTTGTTTAGACCTGGCAAACTGAAGAAGTTGATCCTTCCTCTTTGATTTCTCAACTGTTTCAAAACATATAATTTTTTAATGACTTAAAGTGAATAGACACAAAGCCAGCACATTTGTTAATGCATATGCTGCAGTAGAGGCAGGTACCTAACTAAAAGGATTTCCTTAAGATCAACGTGATCTGTTTCCCCTCCAAATAAAAACAGCACAAAAACCACACAACAACTAAACAGATCAAGTACATTCCCTGGACTTTTCACCAGCAGCTTTATTTTACTAACAGTGATATTCTGCTTCATAGACTGATTTATTTTACTTTTTCATGTTAACATTCTTCCATGGAAAGGAAATTAAGTCATTCGTTCTAATTCATGCCTTGTATTGGGAAATACTGCCCATTGCTATTGGTTTTAAAATAACAAGACATGGGATCAATATTTGGCAAAGGTAATGAGAGATAAAAAGCCATAGGCAAGCAAATCATCTCACAGCAGAGGACATCTTTGGTCACCTAATATTTCAAGGTAAACTGTCTAAACCAAACCCATCAGTTAAAGAAAAAAACAAGAGAAAAAGTGAATTTGTAAACATACTTCTTCCATACAAAACTGGAGAGAGTGAACGGGCTGGTAATTTCATAGGGCCTAAGCTTTAGGTTTTGCGCATGGTTTCTCTTCAGTAGGTCACCACTTTCTGTGCAACCTATGTCAGAAGAGAGAACAGCACCCCCATTTATCGTATCAATACCACACGAGACATAAAGGTCTCAAAAATTTTCAAGAGAGAATCCTCTGAGCCATTCCTCCATGCATAATCATATTGGTCAACTTTACAAGACTTTATAAACTCTCCCTGCAGAGGCCCCAGTTACTGCTTTCATAGAAGAATGACACACGAAGGCATATGCTTTTATTAAACTGCAAGAAAGGCAGGTAAGAAGCTGCCTCCTTCACAGGTATTAGTGAACTGATGCTGTCTAGAAGTCTCTGTGCAGTTGAAAGCTCAGGTATGAGAAGCCACCTGCCCACACTTACCAAGCAGCGTAAGCTCATTCCTCAAGGAGATGTTTTCTTGCCTGAGGTGAATGATTTCTTCCTGCTGCTTACTATTTTCCTTTATCTTTTCATACAGGTTATCTTTAAAACAAAACACAGTATTTCCCAGAATGAAAAGGGATCATGCTGGTCTGCACTGAATTAGGTGCCCAGCATAAACATTTACCTTTCAGCTTATTTGTTTCAAGTATTAGTTCTTTCAGTCTCAGTTTGAGGTCTTGCTTTTCTTCATTGAGACTCAATTCCTCCATCTTTGCTGCACGCAATGCACTTTCCAGCATTCTGAATTTCGATGTAAACTCAGTAATGTGATCAGTTGTTTCAAGTATAACCTCGTCCTGAAATATGAAATAGAATGTAGTCTTGATTATTGTTTTACCTTCATGTACGGATTTTGACAAAACAATAGCACATCCTCCTGCAGTATAACCTCGTCCTGAAATATGAAATAGAAGGTATTCTTGATTATTGTTTTACCTTCATGTACTGATTTTGACAAAACAATAGTACATCTTACTGCCGCAGTTGTAGATATTTTACAGATTTTCTTCTGAGCTCTTGAGGAAAAAAACCCCAAAAATCAAAGCCAGGAAACAAGCTTGTTTATGAAAATAAACCAGTTTATTGTTTGTGGACCACTTTTCTCAAACAAGCCTAAGAATTAAACAACAGTGACTACCCCACTGCAGCACAGTCACCAGCAACTGCACTGCAGTTTGACCACATTTACTGCTGATGAGACAACAGATGTTACCTTCAGCTTAAGCATAGTAAGAAGCTCCTGCTCTCTTGCTTGCAGCTGGCCTGTTTTAGCAGACAGTTCCAAAACTGAGCAGTGGAGACTTTGGTTTTTCTCCTAGCGAGCAGAAATAAAGAGTGTCAGCTCTTACTTCAGTGATTCAAAGTTAGTATTTTTCCAGTAAATGTTTGCACAGCTTTATTTAAACATCATGAACGGCAATCTGGAATTCAGAGGGTGCTGTGAAGATCTGGAGAAAAGAGGACCAGAGTAAAAATTTTTCCTCAATTGTCTACAACTAAATTTGCTTCCAATCAAGGGTCTTAATATTCTGCATGTCTTAAATCAAGCTGATTAGACAGCCGAAAACGCAAAATACTGCTTCACTGTATTGCATACAGGGAGAAGAATTATCCCAATAAACATATCATTGCCAAATCACTTTAAAAAAAAATCTAGAACTCTTGAATACCAATTATTTTCATACCCTTAAATTGTTCTCAGAATGTTACAGCTCACCATAGTAATCAAAGCTGTAAATAAAACTTTCTGGAACTTCCCAACCAAGTACCAGTACTGGGGGCCAGCACTGCCTTTTGCCATCACAGTGCCTGATGGTTTTGGAGGCAAGCTGGTTCTAAGCAGTGTTCTCCAAACCTAACCAAACAAACAGAAAACTCCAAATCCTAATTTAGGAA